>NW_008360316.1:1373996-1384466 GCF_000622305.1 Nannospalax galili | reverse complement strand
AAAGAAGTTGCATGAGGAAGTGAGTAGCAGTTTAGTTTTTCTCCTAGTGGTAAAGTCATATCATTTTTTTTCTATTTCAGAAAAAACCAGCACCTGTGTAAATTCCATGCATCTGCATAGTATGTGTAACAGAGATCACAGATGATGCTTAGAATCAAGAGCTATAAGAATTGGGAAAGACCATGAGCTCTCAGATCTTCCATGTGTATCAGAATCCTTTCTATAAAAGTTCTGAGAAATTATCAGAGTTGTCAGATAAATTTTATTTCTACCTTCACACCTCCTCTTATGGTCCTCCATCCCTCTGAGAAACTCATTCCATTTTGGACTATCTTATTCCTCAGAAAGTTTTTAATACTAACTCAGATCTAACATTCCTGTAATACCTACTCATTGGCCCTGATTCTTTCTCTTGAAGATGAGAAAGACACAATGAATCTAATTTCTTTTTATGTAAACTTTATAGATACTGGCCTGACATCAGATTCTGATAGCTGTCTTTTCTCCAAGGGACACTTCTTTAAGCCCTATAACTGTTCTTTCTTGAATTCGATTTTCCTTGCTCCCTTAATCATTTTACTTTGCTGTGATCTAGTTGGTCCAGAGTGAGCAAGAAGCGTTCAGGGCAAGAGGAAGAGTCCAGGTTTCTTTGCGCACACAAATCTGAGCAGGACTCTGGCAGACATTACACTGAAAATTGTACTTGTTTCTTGAAGCCCAAGATGGCATTCACTTTTTTTTTTTAGTAACCATGGAACTCTGCTGACTCATGTGGAGCTTTTCAGTCATCTTCCTCATAGTGCCCTTAAGCTTTTCTGGGATCTGATGGTACTGTTTATAAGTTCTGAGTAATGTTATGCAAAATGTTCAGATCAATAAGCATAAACAATTACTGATAATCCTTGTATTCGAGACCCAGAATGCAATAGTCACCCAACAATGCCTTATTTTTTAAATGATTAAGACAATAAATTATTATTTATTATTATCTTATGACAGAGTCAACCTATGCATCCCAGGCTGGCTTCAAACTTGAGATGCCCCTGCCTCCCAAGTGCTGGCATTGCAGACACGTACCACCATGGCTGGTTCAATAAATGTTTTGTGCTTTGTATGAGCTTAGTGCTCAAATAATTTTTAAAAGGTCCACTTTGAACTGCTTTCAAAGACAGTGAATAAACCACACAAAATATCACAAGATTTTCTCTTCTTTTTGAGTCTAGGGTCCTGTGTCAGTGGACTTGGCTCCATACAACCTTTAACTATCACCAAAATTCAAATACGTCCTTAGTGGTGGTAAGCCACTTGGACTCTGTTCCCTTCCCCCGATGAGCATACGGCTATTCCTTGATGCAGAGTGGAGTTTCATCCAGGTAAACTCACTGTAAGATGAGCATGACTTGTCAAGAATGCATTTAATCACTTCACCTACCAGACACCCTAGCTTGGGAACATAGAACCTATAGACTGATGTACATAAGTCTAACCCGTGGCACTTGGGCTACAAGCAATCCAGGATAGCCATGAACATAGCCTAACATAAAATCATGAATTTTCTTAAAATATAACGAGTTTTTCTTTTAAACTCAATTGTGTGATTCTCAAGTGAGAACTTTGAAGCCAACACCATGTGTTGCAATGTCAAAAGGTTGGGCATACCTGCCAGAGTGCCAACTGTGACCCTTGTGCTCCTGCTTGCCACTTAACCCAGCATAGAGAAAGAGGGTGATGCATCATTGGGCCAGGGACAAGATCAAAATTAAAAAAATTGAAGCATAGTTCTACTAAGTAAGTGTCATGTACACTGTTATAAAATTGTAAATCAAATCATCATAGGTTGAGAACCACCCATAGTAATGATTATCTTTTGCAGGTTCCTGAAATAGTCTGGCCACTACTGTGGCCCAATAGCTCTACAATGACTTTTCTTCACTCTTTCTTCTCTTTAAAAACAGCACTCCCAGAAATTCTCCCTGAAGCCTTATCTCCAGTCCCTCTCCCCCCACCTTCACTTTTTTGAAAAATTTTATTAAAGTTTTTCAAATTTCATATAAAACATCTTGATCATATTTAGACCCCCCTCCACCATCCACAAACCCCTGAAGCCCCTCCACCAGATTTCACACATTCTATCATATATGTTAAAGCTTACTGAGCCACATTTGTGTCCCCAAATGTCCCTTGGTGTGAGTCCACCTACTGGAGCCTAGTCAACATACTTAGAGTCATTCCCTTAAAGAAAACCAACCTTCCCTTTACCAGTAGTCATTGGTTGCCAAAGTTCAGGGGTGGTGAATGACCACAAAGAAACAGAGTCTTCCAGGTGGCTGTTCATATGAACTCACAGCAATGGTGACAGCATGCATGAGACACAGGCAAATTAAAAAAAAAACAAAAAAACAACCACCATAGAAGTGGGGAAATTAGTAAGGAACACCCCCCTCCATTTTTTTCCTTCTCTGTTCTTAGATCATTTAGCAATAAAACACACTGTAGAGAATCACAGTGAAATACCTCTTACTCAGCTGGTAAGAAAATAGCAGGCCTGTGGCAATGTAGCAGTTATAGCAACTGTAATTGATATGGACCAGAAAGCCCCTGCCACACAGGTCTGTGCATGCCACAGCCACCACCCCTAGCAACATAAACAAACAGCATTTCTCCTGGATTTGAAAGGTTGTGCACAGCCTCTATGGGTACGGTTTAAGCTAAACTTAAAAATAATTTAAAGAAGTGTATGATTGGTTGGGAAGAAAAAGGGGATCAGTCAGAGTGGGGGAATCAAGAAAGGATTATGGAGGGGAAAATATGATCAAAATACATTATATATCAAAATACATTATCTATATATACATTAAATACAAACTGTTATAATGACATTATTTTGCCTAATTAATATATGCTAATAAAATAAAAATGTATGCATTAAGTGTGTTTGTCAGCACAGCTGGGTCTCTGGTTTGCTTCTCATTTGCTAGATCTGTGACATGAGCACAACTTTTCTGTGATCTGGGTAACTTCTTCTCTAATCAGTCGCCTCTTCCTCACCTTGTTAGCACTATCAAGTTTAGGAGGTAGCTATGTGTTGTATCTCTTAATAAAAATCACTGTGTCCTCATTACAAAGTTACAATTATAATTACTGTAATTGTCTTCTCGTCAACTTTTGCTGAAATTCTGGAAACACTATAGAATATTTTCCAGGTTTGAAAAATGAAGCAACACGTATGTCAAATCAAATCCAACTCACTGTCCTTAGGCAATATATAAAATTTGGTTAAAATAGATTTTCAATCCTTCCTAGGTCATAAGATTATAAACAAACAAATAAGAAAGGACAAATACAATCCAGGCTGCATCTCTCTAATAGGCATTGCATTCAGTCAGTAATACAACAACTGTGCTTTAGCGTCAGTAATGACTCCTCAGGCTCTTTTGCTGGGGAACTGGCGCCATTCCATACCCCAGCCATACTTAGGAAGTTAGTCTGAGCCACATCATTTTAAAAATTAGGGAAGCAGGAATTTTTGATGATTTTAAAAGAGTAATGCTGTTACCTTGTATGCACATAGCACATGGGATTTATAAAAGACTTCCACATTTCAAAAAGGGGTGTGTGGGGCAGGAAGCAGGGCTCAGAGAGTACAGGTGGGGTGTAAGATAACAGGACAGGACTTGCAGTTCTGTGTGCCCCTTAGTAAAACTCAGCCAGTCCAAGCTATAAAAGCCCGTGTATTGAGTTCATTTGTAGCACATAGACTCTTGTAGACTCTTGACTTTAATGGTGACAAAATATTCATAAGAGAGATAATACAGTAAATATTTTTAGATATATGTCTGACTGAGAAATACTACTTGGAGATTTCACATTTATTGAAATAATGGGCCCAACAAACGAATAAAAGAAGTTTAAAAATCTCTGTTAATTATCAAGGGTATGGTTTAGAGGAATCAGGTTATTTTGTTTCTTCTGGAAAGACTTAGAAGATTCTATTTTGCCCTTGTAGACACAGCTAAAGGCCTTGATGAATGGAGGGAAGACACTGTATTTGTGGTTTGGATCTTAAGGGTCCCCCAAAGACCTGTATGCTGAAGGCTTAGTCGCCAGTCTGTGCTGCTGTTAGGAGATGGTGGAACCTCTAGGAGGCGGGGTCTAATGGGAGAAAGCTGGGTCACTGGGGCCATATCCTTTATGAGACTTGGCCTCTCCCTCATGTCTTCCTCCCCCTGCCCCCTCTCTCCCGTCTGACTGTCATGGGGTGAATAGCTTTGTTGTGCCACATGTTCCCTGTCATAATGCGCTGCCTTGCCACAGGCTCAAAAGCAATGGAGCCAACTCACCATGAATTTTAACCACTAAACCAAGGAACAAAAATAAACCTTTCTTCCTTATAAACTAGTCACAGTGATGGAAAGCTAATACATGCAATTACAGAGAAATAAAGTTTGGCCTTGTAGTCTGGAATTATGGGAATAAAAAGTCAGGCATTCAGTATTCTCTTTCTTCTTTAAGAACCCAACTTGCAACAGCGTGTGCGGTCTTAGCAAGTATCATTATGTCGGTATGGGGACCTAAGAAACCTTTGCTCTGTTGGGCTACTGAAGTCCTCCCGACAATCACAGATAAAGGCTGGGCGCTATGGCCAGAGTGTATGTGAGAAGATACAGGCGGTACTGGGAACCTAGGTCTTCAGTTCTATCTCCCTGGGTTCTGTTTGTTATACTTAGATGACTTGTGTTTATTTTGTGTCCCAGGGAGGAGAAGTGGGAATGCCAAGGGTCCTGGTGAGCCAGCAGAGGCCCTCATAGAGAACAGAGTTTGTTTTGCATGAGGACTTACAAAGATTAGAATAAACAGCTTGCGCAATGGTTTCCAACATTGGGTGCCAATGTGTGGTGTCAAATGGTTAGGGCAGGTCGGTTTGTGCCTCTGTGTTGAGCTGTTCAGAGAAAAGTTCAGTGTAGTCACTCTGTAGCACAGATCCAATGATGACCTAGATGGCACCATGTGGTGCTGAAGACCATCTTTATTCCTTTGTCATATTGTCATTAATGTGACAATGAAACATCTGTTCACCTTCCAACCAGTCACCTTCTTGGATTGTAGAATGGGGAAGGGATGGAGATTTTTTCCAAATAGATGAAGAATTAATAAAAACTGTTACAATTTTTGCACCATGCCAAGGTAGCTGGATGGGAAAACACTGCAGTTTTCTTTTGCCCCAGGTTTGCTTAGGAGGATAGGTGTTTGTGAACATGTTCAGATGGACTGTGGAGAGGAAGTAGAAATCTCCATATTTATAAATACCATGGTGCCAAATTGACTTTAAAGAGAAGCATTATTTTATAATTACTAAAAAAGAAAAGCCATTCTCTTAGTTGGGGTTTAACTAGAGAAATGAAGCTAGTGAGCTATGGTTTAAGAGTTTGTTGGAGAGGATTGTCTTACATGATTTGGGAGGGTTGGATAGGCAAGTCTGAAATCTACGGAGCAGGCTGTAAGAACAGGCTGAAACTTTTGGGCATGGGTCCAGAGTCATGTTCCTTTTCACATGAGAAACTTTGATCTTGAAGCCTTGTAACAGAGTAATCAGGCCCATCCAGCTCATTTAAGAGAATCCTCCTTACTTATGGATAATGAGTGGCTCAGTGGCTAAAGATGCTTGCTGCCAAGTTCAGTGAAAGGAGTTCAATCTCCAGGCCCCACATGGAGGAAGGAGAGAACTGACTTCTGCAAGTTGTCCTTTGATCTCCACACATGTACCATGACATGCACATGCACACATGTAATAATAAAAGAAAATTCCCCCCTACTTAAAGTCAACTAATTATGAACTTTAATCACATCTACAAAATACCTTCACAGCCACATATACATTAATGTTTGAATGAAAAATGGGGAACCATTGCCTGGTCAAGTTGACCCATAATACTGACTATTCCAGTAACCAATTCAATGGCGTGTTATATTTCTAGATATTTCTCAATTTTAGGGTGTTACATGCAGATTTAAAAGTATATTCTAGATTCTGCAGAATGCACCTCTGGGTGCCATGTGCATAAATTTAGAGCTGTGTTGTGTAATTTCATTTAGTAATATTGGAGATCAGTGATTTTGTAATCCTGATGACTTGTAATTCTAGAACTTGGTAGTGATTCTGACTACTCATTTGCAAAGAGGAAGCCTGGGCAAAGAAAGAAGTCATCTCCTGAGGGTCATTTGATACAGGGCTAGAATTGAGACTCATTCCCCATTGTTATTCTTCACTCAGATCCATCCGTGTTCTTAGAAGCTAAGTCAAGCAGATCTGTGAAATGTGAATTGTGTTTCTCAAATCGGCATGTGTCCTTAATCACCTGAGGGTTCCAAAGTGTACAAAAACCATTTCATGGAGCATAATGGCAGATGTGCATTTTATCTGAAGTAAAGGGTTTTTTACTAAGCCCTAACTGATACACAAGATTAACAACATATTCATTACCATGTGGAAACTCAGTCATTACTTCAAAGATGCAAATTTGGGTCAATTACATCATTTAAAAAATGACTCTAAGAGGATGAAAATGGAACAAAAGGGCCTCGGCAGGATTAAGACCCCTGAATAGTAGAGGTACACATGGGGAGACTTGTCCTGCCTACTCAGCCATTAGGACATGCATAGCCAGGACCAGGCACATATCCAGCAAAATTGGAAGTGCATTTGGAATCAGAGAGCTAGATTAGAATCATGACTCCGTTGTTTAAAAGTTCAGTGATTTTGGGGAAATCATTCAGTACCTCTGGATCAGTTTGTTCAGTTCTAAAGTAGACATGTCACAGGGTTTGTAAAACTGAACAGTTACTTACAAAAGTGCTTAGCAGAGTACTTGATCAGAGCAGTCACTGAATGTTTTGCATTTCATTCCCAGCTATGATTTTTCTGTAAGTTCATCTAGAACGTTCTAAGGAAGAGGTCCATCTACCCTTTCTGCTCTCCTTCGTGCTCATCTGCTTTTCTCCCTCCCATTTCCCCTTCCCCTTCCCCCTCTCCCTCCCTCCTTCCTTTCTTCCTTCCTTCCTTTATAAAATAAACATCTTCAAATTTTCATCTTTCCACCAGGGCATAGTGGCTCACTCCTGTAATCCCAGTATTTGGGAAGCAGAGACAGGAAGACTGGGCATCTGAGGCTAGCCTTGCTATGTAGCTTGGGGTTAGTTGTTCTGTTAACTGTCCTTCAATACTATGTGTCCTCACATACTGACTGCACTGAATGTTCTTGGTGTACACGGAGAGCTTCTTCACTTGACAGCAAGGTTGACTCTAGAGGGCTATTGACTTTCCTCTTAGCCATTTCTGTGGTGTGGAAGAACCATCAGAGTAGATGGAGGACTGACCAAAGGCATCAGATAGGGGTGGCGCTATGGAAACACAGTCCCCAGGATGCTATAAGCTTATTATTGTTAATAAATTTATGAAATAAAGTTGAGTAGGTTCTGGAGGCCATGTGTGTCTCCTCAGGGCCACCAGGAGAGGTGGTAGATAGATAGTCTCATGCTTAGAAGACTGACCAGAGGGCTCTCAACTCTATGCAGATTGCTGCTTTCAAGTTTCTGTTCTCTGTCTCTCTCTCCCTTTCTCTCTTTCCCTTCCCTCTCCCTCCTCCCTCTCCCTCTCCCTCTCCTTCTCCCTTACCCTCTCCCTCTCCCTTTTTTCCTCTTTTCCTCTCTTTTTTCCTTCCTAACAGAGTACCAGAAACACAAATGCAGTTCTAAGCACGGCCTTGGGCGATAGGACACCTCTATTTATGGCAAATGGCTTTGACTTCTGTGGGATTGGGTCATATTGTTACAGCTGCAAGGCTAAAATGGATTTGAATGATTATATTTTGACTAGAATTCTTCCTACACTTTAAGAAACGAGGAAACTTCAATTTTTCTTAGTCTTTTTCCCAGTTTCTCTCCTTTCTTTATTTCTATCTCTCTTCTGGTTTCCCTAAATCATTTTTTTTCTTTTATAGTGCTGCACTAATCTTTTAATAATTCTTCTTGACTATTGTGTGCTGCTCACATAGTGCGAACTGGTATTCTTGGCTCCATGTGGAGAACTTTTTCACTTTGAAGTGAGTTTGGATTTAGAAGATTGTTGTTTTTCTTGTGGTTTCCTTTCAGGCAATTCCATTGTATGTGACAATGATGCAAAGCAGGCAGAGTTGACTTAAGGTTTCAAGACAGGGCCAAGCTACGCAAGCAGACTCTCCTTCAGTTAATGCTATAGCTGTGCCCATCTTCAGTGTTGTCTCAGGGACATGCTTGTTAGCCACACAGACACCGGAAACAAGAGAAAATGAAGGAGTAGCATGAAGAAGAACAGAAGGAGAGCCATGCAGTGCACACAATCATTAGATGGCAGGAACATGTCTGAGCATCCTAACTTTCCATCATAGCTATTTTTGTTTAAAAAATAAACCAGTCATTGCGTATGGCATACCTTATACTTAGTAGTTGGAAAGGGAAGGGATATTTACCAGTGTCTGTAATTTACCAGACACTGTATTGGGCATTTTATTTTTACTATCTTATTTAAAACACTTGCATAACACTTTGAGATAAGAATTTTTATGTCTATGGGACAGAGATCAAGCACTTAGAAAACTGCCCTCCAGCCCCCCCCGCACCCCCGACTCACTCATAACTTCATTGGAGTCTTTAGTATTTTTTATTTTATTTATTATTATTATTATGTATTTGTGATGTGTGTGTATGAGTGCAGGTATGCCACAGCACATGTATGGAGATCAGAGGACAGCTTTTTAGAGTGCATTCTTTCCTTCCAGAGCAGGCTTCAGGGATCAAACTCTGCCTGTCAGACTTACATGGCAAGTGCTTTTACCCACTGAGCCATCTTGTTGGCCCAGAATTCTTAATTGAAATAATTGATATGGAAGTGAATTAATCTAAATCTCAGCCCATAAAGCTATTGAAGATTTTAGTTTTGGCATAGCAAAATAATGTAATTTCTCACACTGATTACAAGTATAAACTCTGGTGAATACAGACAAAACAACACATTTGAGGACTCTGAAAAGTAAACAAAAGCAGGAAGACAGTTGAAGAGGGACAAACTTGGACAAAGAACCACATGGTGGGACGTTACCCCATTTCCCTTTTTTCTTTTTCTTACAGTTTTACCCTAAGTGTAGGTCCCATTATGTAACAGTGAGGAAAGATATAAATCACAGTGGAAACCAGTCTCCCTGGCTGGAGGAATTAAGACAAGGTACCACTGAGGGCTGGAGAGCGTGGGGAGAATCCCCAGGTGGAGAGAACTGGACAAATGGACCCCCAATTCTGTGTACTAATCAGCACAAGTCTCAGGCTCATTTCTGAGGTACAAATAGGAGTGACAGAGACTAAACTAACATAGCACAGGCATTAATTAAACCGAGGTTTGAGCCACTGCCCACAGATGCAAAGATAGGATGTGCAATTTGAGCCTAAAGTTGTTGATTGTTGCAGAAACAGCCAATAGTCTTTAGAGGATTATGTTATTAACAGTACCCCATGTCTAAAAACAAATTCACAATGCTCAAAACAATAAAAAATTATATGACATAGAAAAAAAAAACTGGAACAATGTGTCCACATCTGCAGCCTAATGGGAAAAAGAAGTCAACTTCTGCCAAAATCAAAGAAACTCCTATAATCATTAGACATAGACTATAAAACAGCAATTATAACTGCGCTATATACTCTGGAAATATGTGAAAAGACAAAACAGTTGGAGTGGGGGGCAAGCAGAGAAGCAAATGCATGTTTTAAACATGAAAAAATGTACAAACTTTAGAACTAAAATAATGTAATAGCTGAAAAGTGGTTGAGTTCAACAGCAAAATGGAGAAAAGAGACACTAAACTTGAGAAAAGATCAATAAAACTTACCTGATCTGAAAAACAGAAAAATACTGAAACAAAAAGAATGGAACCTCAGGGTCCTTTAGAATGTATCAAGTGTCATTGGATCTTAGAAGGAAAGGAGAGACCCGTGCACAAAAATATTTGAAAAAATAATGGCCAACATAATTTCCCAAATTGATGGAAGACATAATCTGTAGATCCAAGAAGCTCAAAATGTCACACAGGATAAAAATAAAATATGCCATACTTAGAGCTCATTGAAGGGACTGGAGAGATGCCTGAATGGTTAAGAGCGCTGAGTGCTCTTGCAGAGGACCTGGCCTCTACCCCCCAGCACCCACATGGCAGCTAACAACTGTCCATAATTCCAGTTCCAGGGGATCTGATGTCCTCTTCTGCCCTCCTCTGTCATTGCATGACACGGGTGCACCTACCCACATATAGGCGATATACTCATACACATAAAATAAAAAATAAAATAAAAATTCATTGAAATCAAATTTCCAAAAACCAACCAAAGATGGAAAAAGTCTTGAAACAAGACCTTTGGAGACAAAAAATTATATATACAGGAACA
>NW_008360316.1:1372545-1373915 GCF_000622305.1 Nannospalax galili | reverse complement strand
GAAGCCATGGATGTCCAGGAGATGGTGAGGGCAGCATCTTTAAAGTGTTGGAAAAAAAAGAGAATACTTAACCTAGAATTCTATGTTCAGTGAACATAGCCTTGAAGAATGAAAGAAAAATAAAAACATTCTCAGATGAAGAAAATTTAAGAGAATTTATTGTCAGGAGCTCAGAATTACAAGAAATGCTGAAGTCAGCTCTTCAGGAAGAAGACAGTCTCAGGAGGAAATCTGTATCTTAGGCACGAAAGAAGACAACACGAATGGTTACCATTTTTCCTGTACTTACGTGTGATTACTGAGAACAAAAATTACATTTTTAAAAGGATTTTCAATATGTGTAGATACTTTAGCTGGTAACAGGACAGTAGGAGATTACTATCAATAACTTTATGTTGTCAAGTTTGCAAACTTAAATGAAGTAGACAGATTTGTTGAAAAACTATAACTATCAAAATTGATAAAATGGAAAATTCTGAACAGGACTGTATCTATTAAAGAAAAATTTATCAAAAATTAAATTTTGTCTATTATCTTGACATCTTAGTAGATTCATGTACAAATCTTAGTATTTTGTAGTTTTTCTGAGATTTTCTGTGTTATCATTATCTTTTTACAAAAATTTTATTTAGTATGATAATTAGAAAAAATTAGTTTCATAGAGCAATGGCTGGGGCCTTGAAAAAAATATTGAATAAAGATGACAAAAGTAGGTATTTCTGGCTTATTTCTTACTTCAAGTAGAAAGGAATTTTTGTCACTTATTATGGTATAAGCTATTGACTTTTCATATTTTTACATGTATGTAGTGTATGTGTGTGTGTGTGTGTGTGTGTGTGTGTGTACATGCTTGCATGCCACAGTGTGTGTATAGAGGTCAGAGAACAACTTGTGGGAGTCAGTTCTTTTCTTCCTTCATGTGGATTCTAGGGATTGAATTCAGATTTGTCAGACTTGGTGGCAAGTACCTTTATCCACTGAGCCACCTCCCTGGCTCTTCACAGATGCTTTTTATGGGTTCAGAAAACTTCCTGGTTTTCTAGTTAACTAAGATTTTAGCATATGTAAATACAAAGTTTTGAAACTATTTTTTGATCTGTTTAAATGACCACATGGCTTTCTGACTAGATTTGATTATAGGACAAATTGCTTTGGTTGATTTTTAAATGTTGAATTAACTTTGCAATTCCACAATAAACCTTTGGCCATGAGATACAGTATTTTTTACCATAACACGGTACCATAACATACCTAGGAACAAAGCTCACAAAGATGCTGAAGATCTGTATGGTGGAAACTATGAAACAATGCTGAGAAAAAATTAAGGATCTAAATAAACAGAAAGATATACAATGTTCATGGATCAGAAG
>NW_008360316.1:1353354-1372423 GCF_000622305.1 Nannospalax galili | reverse complement strand
TATATGTGTGTGTGTTTATATATATATTCATTCTCCTTAAATTTATATTCAGTCAGTGCAACCTCAATCAAAATCAGCAGATTTTTGGGTTTGGTGAAAATTGACATGTTGGCTAAAAAATTATGTGGAAATGAAAGTAAATTAGGATAATGAAAACTAAAGTGGATCAAAAATGTAGCGTTGGAAAGTCGTGTAGAAAACTGCAGGAGCATCATATTTATCTAAGGAGACTGTGAAGAAGAGAGAGGAAAAGCCTTTGTAGAAAAGAAGTATAGACCCAGCACAGCATGGGAGAGGGAGCAGCTCACAGTGTTAACAGAATCAGGACAATTTAGTCAGGGAAGCCAAGAGGGAAACGTGGTTTGTCAATTATGTCCAGTCCTCCATAAACTGGGAAAGTTGAGAGTATAAAGTGCCTAAGACTATGAGAGCTAATATTTGAAATCAGAAAAAAAACCACAAGTAGAATTAAACAAAAACTTGCTATCAAGTTATTCATTATTTTAATAATTTGTTATAACAAAATATTCATGACTTATTCCTAAATGAATAAATTTCCCGCTTCAGGAGAACAACATTAAAATCTGCAAGGTCTGGTGGTACATGTGTATAATCCCAGAATTGGGAAGAACTCAAGTTCAAAGTCAGTGTGGGCTACATAGCAAGACCTTGTCTCAAAAACAGAACAAAACAAATGAAAATAACAACAAAACCACAATGAAAAGAAAGAAAAGCAACTCCTTAAAATAAAAATAAAAATTTACTTATTATAGACTATTTTGACATAGCATCAGGGCTAGAGTTTATTAAATTGCATTATTGAATTTAAACTATCAAATAACCACCATCATTACTACTCTTGAAATTTTAACTGTAAACCATTACTCATTATTATTCCATTTTTTTAAAAATCTCTTTAAGACAGGGTCTCCCTGTAGCCCCAGCTGTCCTGGAACTCACTATGTGGACCAGGCTGGCCTTGAACTTACAGAGATCCACCTGCCTCTGCCTCCTGAGTGCTGGGATTAAAGCTGTGTACCACCATGCCCAGCCTTATTATTCCAATTTTTCATGTTAGCCAAAGGACTTCTGAGATTTGCAAATGACCTACAGATGAAGGCATGAAACATCCTTACATCACTGAAATGGAAAACAGCAACAACATGGAAAACTCTTACAACAACTGAATTAAATGAGTTGGTTTTAAGTGATATGTAATGTTGTATTGTCATCTGAAGTACTAGCCATCACTTTCACATGGGAAATGATGAATTAAAATAGTGCTGTAATTACATTTTTTTATTTTTATGGGAAAAGGTTTAGCTAGTAATGCAGTACAAACAATCCTGACAGAAATTTTGATCTGTAAGTTCTGGAGGACTTCGACCTGGCCTAAAGGCTGGGGAGATGGCTCAGGCAGTGAAGGGCTTGATGTGCAAGCATGAGGACCTGAAGGAAACCCCCAGAACCCATATAAAGATGTTGGGCATGCTAGTGCATGCTTGTAATCCAACCACTGTGGGAGAAATTTTTAATCCCAGCACAGGTGGATCCCTGGAGCTCAATGGCCAGCCAGCCTAGTTTACTCAGAGAACTCCAGGCTAATGAGGGAGCCAATTTCAAAAAACAAGGTGGATGGCTCCTAAGGAATGACACCTGAGGTTGACCTCTGGGCACACAAGCGTGCATGTTCACACATATGAGTGGAGAAAGGCAAGATGCTTAGTCAGCCCATGGAGTGTTTCTCCCCTTTCCCTCTCAGCAGCAGGACTTCTAGGTGAAGGAAACAATAAAAAATTGCCAAAGATAAAAAAATCATTGATGAATTTGAGCAGTTAAACAATTAGAGAGAGGGTTCTAATTTGAAGACTGTAGGATGCTATTTCTTCTTTCTGAGAAGCAGGATACCTCTGTTGAAAGATACTTGGGAATGAACTAAATTTCAGCCTCTTTTTTTCTGACATTTTGCCTCAATAATTTCAGCGATAGATAAGAAATGTTACCCTGGAATCATATGATCTCATAGTCACCATCTACACCCACAGTGTGAGACTTTAACAGATTAGCACTTCCTGAGTGTACAGGCCCATATGGGCCAGAATGGAGAGAAAATCTGCAGCTCAGTCATACCCAGGTGCAGCACTGTCTATGGTAGAAGCACCTCAGGGGACAAATGACAGAGGAAGCAAGGACAGAGAAGACCACACTCCTGCAAGTGCTTTTAGCATTGGCTGATCTGCAGGAATCTTCTGACGACAAAAGGGACTGCTCTGTCTTCCCTCAGGGCAGACACTGGCATCCTTTGTGGCTGTCTTTCTGTCTGTGCAGCTGTTTTTAATCAGGTTATTTAACTCAGTTCACACTCCTTAAACAAAAGTGCAAGTCGGTGATGGAGAGAGCTGCCTATAATTCAGTTGCCTATTGGCACATCTCTCTTGGAGAGTTTGGGAACTGGGAGATCAAACTGAAATTAAGAGACACCTAGGAGATTAATAAGGCACACCTCTGTCTCTGAGGGAGTTTCCAGAGATGGTTAGATCACCAGGGCTCTAATCTAAGCAAGCGGTTTATTCCATTGATGGATTCAAAGTTTCAATGAATTATTGGGAGGTAGTGGTGTTGTGGGAGGTAGGGCTTAGTTGGAGGAAGTGGGCTTCTGGGGGTGTGCCTTTGAAGGGTATATTGTGGCTCTGGACTCTTCCTTTTGCTCCTCTCTGTTTCTCGGCTGCCATGAAATGAGAAGCCTGTGCCACAGTCTCTGATGCTGTGATGTTCAGCTTCATGTCAGTTCTGAAGCAATGGCTCCTGCTACCTCTGGTCTGAAACCTTCAAAGCCATGAGCCAGAATAAATCCTCCCTCCCTCAAACTTTCTCAGATATTTTGTCATAGTGACAGAACACAAACTAATACAGGCACCTTGAAGTCTACCTGCTTTGGAGCATAATTAGTTGTTGAAGGACTTCAGACCCTAGAGTCACAAAGGTAATAAACACCCCTTTGCTGCATCCTTATGCTTTCTAGTTGGGCCCCTTGATGCAGAGGCAATATCATGCAAGTAAAGAATAAGGCTGAGCACTGGTCTGAGCCAGAAGATATGAACTCATGTCTTCTAATAAAATGTTTCTGGGCCAGAAATGCAAGTGTCCATGTCAGTTTCTCCTCTGTAAAGTGGAAAAAAGAGAACTCCCCCTATTTCTTTGGAGGACTGTGCCAAGGATCTAAAGATGATGCACACAAGAGTCCCACTGGGCTACAAACATGAAAACACATTTTATTTATTTATTATTTTTATTTTATATCTATGAGTGTATTGCCTGCAAGTATTTAAGTGTACCTGTGTTGTGCAGTGCTCATGGAGGTCAGAAGAGGGCATTGGATTCCCTGGACCTGCAGTTACTAGAAGATGGAAGAGAACTCGGGGGTGGGGTTGGGGGGCAAGGATGTTACCGAATAGGTGCAGGAGGAAAGGTTGTTGTCCATGAAGGAACTAGTACGTCTGCAGTGAAGGAAAAGCTGGAGACTGCACTTTGGAAAGAGGTCCAGTCAAGCAGTGATCTGTTGGGGCTGAATTTCCCCTTGGGGAGCTGTGCATGGTTAACAGGCCTGGGGACTTGGTCTGGTTTGGTTTGTTCCCTTAGTGGGAAGCAGAGCTCTAGAAGGCTGCCTCTGTCTTCACGTATTGACCTGCTTTCTGGGTTATTAATATGCTCTGTGAGTGACATCTTCCAGGCCTTTGGGAGTAATGCACCACTGTGAGCGTCTTGCAACTTAGAATTTCATCATTATCTTCAAATTCTTATTATAAAAATTTGTGTTATTAGCAGATATTTGTATTAATATTTATATTATTAGCAGATATTTCAATTTAAGAGAAAAGACTTAGATTAAGTATTACTTTAACGGTTATGAAGTTTTGAATGATTATTAAATATTAAGAAAATTCACCACTTTCATGTACAGTTTCTCATCAGTAGTCACTAAGAATTTTAAAGGGAGCATGATTTTAAAAGCCTGGGTCAGAAAGGATAGGTAATCATTTTATCATTAAAACCTTACATAAAAGTTATGCTCAAAGGAGTAAACTCAAATTTCTCATTAAGAATCTTATTTGGAAGTTTCAAATGATTCAGTACTTATTTAATAACTTCCCTCATCTTTTTACTAAAGTTCCGTTCAGTCATAAATATATAAAAGGAAAGTGTTACGATTTCCCCAGCTGTCCCTGGTTTACTCCAGTTGTGCCACGCATGCATCACCACTGTTTCCGAGTGTCACGATGTGACCAAGCCTTCTATAACTTAAGACACTGCCAGTTTTGTTTATGTTTTTCTTTTTTGTATTATGAGCAAGTTTTGTTCTAAAGCTTTTCAGTTCCTGTAAATCCAGGAAATTGTTAGGGCATCTGCTACAAAGATAACAGATACCAAAATCGAATTTCTTAATTCCCTCTGACCTGAAGTCTACCCTTGGGCAAACAGGCTGAGCTATGTGGCACTCGGAGGCAGAGATCCTTTGTCGATCAAAGGAAGAATACTTCTTAGGCTAGCTGGGCTTTAGAGCCTTCTCTTCGTTTCATAGAAACTAAATAGCTGTCTTGCATCCAGTGCTCAGGTCTGGGCAGAGGGCAGGTGGGCATACTTCCCAAACTGCTGGTGTGTGGAGTTCCTGAAGGCTGGAAGTCTCCTGTGTGACCGACTTGGAAACACACCCTATGATAGAAATTTCAGGCATCATTTTTCCAGAAGTAAAGCATTTTAGGTTTGACTTCAAGTTCTCAGGTCCAACTGTTTAGGTTCTAAAATTAGTGAGGGTAAATATGGCAGAGTACCCTTTTCTTACAATAAACACTCAATTCCAAATGGCACAGCTGGGGTAGTTGTGATGGCTGGCAGTTTATGGTAGCATGGCCCATCAAAAAGAACACAGGCTGTGGGATCAGGAAGGCCTGCACTCATTCTCACCCCACCTCCCTGGGTCTCAGTTTCCACACCTGTGTGTATTGAAAGATACTTTCTCACTCAGGATGGTGACAATTAAAATGGAGAGCCATGGTATGTACCCAGTTTAATGCTTGGCCTGTAGTTAATATTTAGTACCTTGTGGCCATCATCATTATCTTCCTCTTATTATCCTTAATTATGACCAAAAGGACAGATGTTTAGACAAACATCACTAGCAGCTTGAGTGGAGGATAACCAATTTATGTGCTCACTTTATACTCGAAGCTCACTTTTAGCTCAGAACAACCAGAATTGTGCTTTTCTTCCTCTGGCCCTAGAGTGAGAGATGGGTGATGCTTCATTCACTTTTCATGGGTCAAAGACTAAACAATGAACTTTAAAATCCAAAATGTTAACAATGGTGACCTCTGGTAGTAGGATTTCAGGGACTCGACCCCCTCACACATTTTAAAAATTATTCAGATAACTTCCCCAAAAAAGAAAAATGGGAAGCCACTTTCATCTTATGAACATAAACTAGAACAACCAAAGTTAAGTTTTATGATGGTAAGGTTTCTTTTATTTCTTTGAAAACCGGTCCAGGCAGCTGAACCCTTCCACACTTCCGTGGTCCGGACCAGGAGTGTGTCCTGTGAGTCTGCATCATCGCTTAGCTGCGTCCCCTGCTCCTTCAAGGTGGCTGGAGGGTACTAGAGAAATATCCTAGCTTTCCTTCAGGCAGGAAGCAGAGGATGTGGTGAGCAGGCAGTCAGAAAAAGCATCAGCAAAGAGATACAGCTAGTGTTAAGCAGTAAAACAAGACAAAAACTCTGGTGTGGGTCTGAGAATATGAGAAACACAGCTAGGAAGAGAGGGAGGGAGCCGGAAGAACAGGAAGGATAAAAATACAGTTATAATAGGAAGGAAATGGAAAATAAATAAAGGAAGTTCATTTGCACAGACCAAGCTCCTTGAGGGAAGTTTGCAAGAATGGCTGGGGGTAGGTGGGTAACATTCATGTAGGAGTATATACTTTGTAGGAGGTTCCTTTCAAATCAGTTCGAAAAGGACAGCCAATCAATTTGTATAGGGCTCATTTGGACTTACTTCCTCCTGGGCAGCTGGGTTTTCCGGATGTGTGGATTTATGAGCTTGTTTGCTCTGGTTCCGCCGAGGTAAATAGCTCAGTGCAGTTGGGGGCATTTATGATTATCGTGCAGAGGAACATTGATGATGAATTACTTCCCTTCATTTGTCTTTTGACCAGAAAACGTCTGGTTTTCTAACAATTTGACTTTCACTCTGTGACTACTTTTAGTATGATTGCAGGTGTAGCACAGATGGTTCCCATTCATAGAGGCTGGGAAGCTCAGAGGGTAGATCTTGCTGTCCACATGAAGCGTGAAAAGGGAAGTCACTGTGTTTAGCCAGTGAGGACCTTGAGGCTGAGCTTGAGGCCTGCTGCACCTGCCTTGTCACCCAGTCTAGATGTGATTGATAGACATGCCCTGGTTCAGATGGGGTTAACCTTAAGTGTCTGAAGTCACCTTTAAAAATATTTTATTATTTATTATTTTATGTGTATGATGTATTGCTTGCATGTGTGTAAGTGCACACATGTCGTTCAGTGCCTGAAGAGGTCAGAAGAGGACATTGGATTCCCCTGGAACTGGAGTTACAGACAGTTGTGGTTGCTTGGAATCAAACCCAGGGCCTCTGTAAGAGCAGCCAGTGCTCTTAACAGCAGAGCCATCTCTCTAGTCCCTGAAGCTGCCTTTTAAATGCCACATGTAACTTTCTGATCTTTCTGAGATGGAACACCTTCAAATTTGAGTTATAAGTAATTTGATGAGCTTTCTCCCCCAGCAGCCTGTATAACACCAATGGTCCCTCAGCTGTGGACCTTGCATGATACCAGGTAAGATAGGCCCACTGGTAGAACCATGGTGTGACTGTTTTGAAGGAAACCAACCACTCTCTGATTAAATTTGAGTTTTACTTCATGGGAGGTAATATACACCTGGTACCTTAAACCTTGGTCAAAAATCTATGGCTGGGGAGGGCATAGGCCCTAGGGAGGAACTGACTACTGTTATTTTGCTAAATGGGCATGTTGTCCAACTGCCCTCTAAATAGTAATGTTTACACCCATAGATTAGTGCTGCTCTTGCTCCTGGGGCAGAGAAGCTCTGTTTTGCAACGAGCAGCAGTTAATGCAGAGACTTATATCTGGTCAAAGTGCTGGGAATAAGTGACAGTGGAGTGCCTCGTCATAAATGGGACATCTATAACCCCCCCCCAAGCCATGCATGATTGGAGGGTGGGAACAATGCATTAATAAGAAGATGGGGAGGAATGTTGTGGAACTCTGCCATCTAGATATGGCACAGACATTGTGATCGTGAAGACACAGCAGCTAAGGATACCTGCACAAGGTCCACATATATCTGGACCTTTCAATATCCCATCATGGATGAGGAGGTGCCCAAAAGGTCCCAGCCCTTCCCAAGGAGCTATTGGCAGGTACTAGTTGCTAGGGGAAGGGGTGTCATTTTCTTTGGTGGTGTAGGCACTGGTAAGTTTTTCCTGCTCTAGCAAACAGTCCCCTATCCATGCTCCTACCAGCAACCCTAATTAAAGTCAGTGGGTCAAGCAAAGAGACATGAAAGCAGGAGGCAGACACATGGAGAAGAAGATGGGTTCAGAGAGAAAGGGAGGTGGATAAGGCAGGTTAAGGGGAGCAAAAAGAATCACCATATATACATGGAATTGTCAAAAATAAAGACAAAAGGTAACTGGAAGTAAACTTCATGTGGCAGCTGGCTACTGACCTTCAGACAAGACCCATCTGAACTAAGATAGGTTGAAAAACCTCACTCGAGTTTGGAGACTTAATGTGAAAAAAGATTGTAAACTACGTTATTAATGTTTATATAGGTCTACATGCTAAAAATGTAACATTTTTGTTATGGTGGGATAAAGTATGTTATTAGAATTAGTTTCATCTGTGTCTTTTTCTTTTTAAACTGTGGCTAGAAGAAATTGCATATCCTGTTCACATTGGTGGCTTGCATTCTGTTTCTATTGGATAGTGAGTGCTGAATTACTAACAGGGCAGAGGAGTTAGAGTCTGCATTCTGTCATTTCCTGTCTTGTGACTTTGGCTAAATTATTAAAGTTCTGTGAATTTCAATTTCTAACTGGTTAAGTGAAAATAATATCTATATCTACTTCAAAAGAATGTTCTGATTAACCATGTTGTTGTTTATGTTATTAATTGAAATAATTCCAGTGATACCTCACAGATAATACCACCCGGCAATGCCAGCTCTCATCCTTGGACAGTTTGTTTACAGCCAGTAAGTAAAGCCACTTTGTTTATAATGAATTGCTTACATTCACGATAAAGTAGCCTGTATTTGTGTGGTCCTTGACAAATGAAGCCACCAAGGTCTGAAAAGGAAAGTTACTGATTTCAGGGAGACAGAATTGTAAGAGTCAGTGAAATGGTTCATCCATTAAAGGCACTTGCTGCCAGGCCTGATGACCCTGAATTCGATCCCTGGAACCCACATGGTGGAAAGAGAGAACCACTTCCTCAATTTGTCTCTGACCTCCACACCTGTGCTGTGGTACATTTGCACCTGCACTTACATGCACACATCACACACACACACACACACACACACACACACACACACACATTCACAAATTGTAAACCATCACCATTGACATTCATTCCAAGTATGCAAAGGTGGTTCAACATATAAAACCAATCACAAAATTGTATCCATTTAATACAGTCTAGCACTGGTTCATATAAAAACTCAGAAGTTGAGGAATCTAGGTGAACTTCCTCAGTTTGATAAAGAACTTCTACAAAAATCTGATGTACTTCATGAGGAGAGCCTGGACACCTTCCCTTACAACTTGGAGCAAAACAAGGATGTTCTCTCTCATTCCTGTTTAGCAATGTCCAGGAAGTCACCAGGCATAGTAAGGTTGATAAGGAGTAAAATGTACACAGATTAGGAAGGAAGAGATAAATTCATAGGCACCATGATTTGTCTGTGTAGAAATCCTAAAGCATTAATACCAACTGCGTGGGACTGAAAGGCAAGTATAGCAGGACTGCAGCATGCAAAGTTAGGTAAACAAAATTCAGTTCCTTCCTGAATACCAGCAATGAACAGCCAGACCTTTAAATTAAAAAAATTACAGTAGCATCCTCCAAACAAAATACATATAAATCTAATAAACTAGATGTAAGTCTGTATGTCACAAAATGCTGATGAAAGAAATGAAAGAACACCTAAATCAGAGATGAAAGTGCCACCGCTCAAGCCAGGGTATTAAGGTTCAGTCCTCTCCAACTTGACATATATACATTCAGTATATCCCAGTTAAATCCTATGAGTGATTTTGTGGATATCAGCAAGCTGATTCACAGTTTATACGAAGAGACAAGAGAATTAGGAAGGAAAACGCATGAGTGCAGAAGAACAAAGTGTTAAACTCAATCTCAAGGGTTTCTGTGCACTTATAATTAAGACAAGTAATGGAATACTTTTAATCCATGGAAAAATGAAATCCCACTGTTTTCAACAACATGACTGAACTTGTGTAGGATGGTACGTCAAGTGAAATAAACCACATACAGAAAGATAAATACTCTGTGGTCTCACTCCTATGTGAAATCTAAAAATGTTGAGCTCAAAGAAGTTGTGAATTGAACAGTGATTACCAGAGACTGGGAAGGGGATGGGTAAGGCAAAGAGAGATTGGTCAAAGCCACAGTTAGAAAAGAGGAATAAATTGAGTGTTCTACCATACACTGGGTGACTCTAGTTAATAATAATGTTTTGTGTGCTTCAGAATAGCTGGTGGAAAGGATTTGATAGTCAATATAAAGAAATGACAAATGTTGGACTTGATGGCTATGTCAGGTGCCTTGATTGGGTGATACGCAGTGCACACCTGTACTGAAATATCACCCTGAACCCTACCCCACAGACATGCACAATTATTCTTAAAGTAAAACTTATATAAAGAAACCAAGACAAGACAAAATAGTGTTGAAGAAAAGATAAATATGGAGAATAGAAAATCCCAAAATGGCGCCACAAAAACATAGTCCACTGACCATCAATAAAGGGGTAAAACACAGAAATGGAGAAAAGGTGGCCTGTCTTTTCAACAAATGTCACTGGAACAGTGGATAGTCCATGTGTGAAAAATGAACCAAGACAAAAATCTTTCATTTTTCAATATTAAATTTTGAGGTATAGCTCAGCAGACTGCCAGAGAGCGCTGAGTTCTGGCCTCCCTCTGGCAGAGGGCCTGAGAATGCAGGGGACAGCCTGAGAACCCCTGGATCCTGCCTCCACAAGGTGGTGAGGGTCCCCTAATTGTGCCATGCCCATCCCCCTACCTGGGATTTCATGAGGCCCCTCCCAAGGCCCCAGGGCAGATCTGGCTTTGGTAGGCTAAGGCTGAGATCCTAGCAGACAGCCTGGCGGGGGAGGGGGGGAGGCTCAACCTTCATTGGTGTAGTGGCTCTGATCTCAGCAGACCTCCAGGGAGTTCTGGCCACCCTCTGGCCTCCCTCTGGCATAGGGGCTGAGAACCGGGGGGACTGGAACCTGAATTGGGCTTCTGTGGGTACTCCTCAAAAGTTGATCTGAAGCCATCAGTTTTCTCCAAATTAAACTGAGAGAACCTGAACCTGTACCAACCAGCTTTATGTAACCAATAAAGAAAGGATCTAGTCACCCCAATAATACAAACAGAAGCATACTTCAACTTAATTCTCATATCAGAATCATAAGCAACAAAAGAAATTCACATGACAAAATCACAATGAAAGAATAATAAATTAGAAAGCCAAAACACTATGTCCCCACCAAACTGCACCAATCCTATAGAAGAGTTCTACAAGGAGAACCCCCTAGAGATAACCCAGGACATGGAATTTAAAAGAACAATCATAAACATGATCAAGGAATTCAATGAATTTAAAGAACACATGAACAAACAAATCAAAGAGGTAAAAGAAGATAGAGATAAACTTCTGAATAAATTCACAAAAGAGAAACACTGAAGAAAACTCAGGCAGAAATGAAGAAGAAAGGGCAAAACTCAATAAGCCAACTTGAAACAACAAAGGCAAAGCCTCACTGCTAGAATGAATGAAATGCAAAACAGAATATTAATACTGGAGGATAAAGTTGCAGAATTGGACCACTCAAGCAAAGATTATGGAAAATTAAAAAAAAAACAGGAATGGAATATGCAAGAGATGTAGGACAACATGAAAAGACCAAGTCTATGGATCATAGGAATAGAGGAAGTAGAAAAATTTCAGGTTAATGGTGTTGACCAGATCTTCAAAAGGATTGTAGAAAAGGATTTCCCAAAATTAAGGAAAGACATCCCCACACAAATACAGGACGCACATAGACCACCAAATAGACAGGATCAGAAAAGAAACTCCCCATGACATATCAGAGTAAAAACAGTAAACATATGGAACAAAGAGAGAATAGTGAAAGCAGCAAAAGAAAGACAAGTCACATACAAAGGAAAGCCCATCAGAATTACTGCTGACTTATCAAAGCAAACTATGAAAGCCAGAAGAGCCTGGACCAAGGTACTTACAATTCTACATGACAATAGGGGCCAGCCTGGAATACTTTACCCATCAAAAATGTCTATTATAGTTGAGGGGGAGAGAAAAATCTTTCATGACATGAATAGCCTGAAAGAATACATGTCCACAAAATCAGCCCTTCAAAGAATACTTGAAGCAATACAGAGAGGAGAGAGAGAAACAACTATACCCCAGGGGCAACAAAAGAAAATAAATAAAGGTGTAATCTAGGAAACACAAAATTAGAGGATACAAACAGCAATCAAAATGATGGCAACCAATAAACACTTTCGATAATAACTTTAAATATCAATGGACTGAACTCCCCAGTTAAAGGACACAGGCTAAGTGAATGGATTAAGAAACAAAATCCATCTCTTTGCTGTCTGCAAGAAACTCATCTCACCTTCAAGGACAGACTCTACCTTAAGGTAAAAGGGCAGAAAAGAATATTCCAAGCAAATGGCACTAAGAAACAAGCAGGGGTTGCAATTCTAATATCTGACAAAATAGACTTCAATGTTCTTTTAATCAGAAGAGATAAGGAGGGTCACTTCATTGTGATCAAAGGAACAGTTAATCAAGAAGATATTACAATCCTTAACATATATTCACCAAACTCTGGTGTACCCCAATTCATAAAAATACTAAAGGACTTTAAAACACACATTAACCCCAACTCAGTAATAGTAGGGGACTTCAACACCCCACTGTCTCCATTAGACAGGGCAACTGGAAAAAGAATGAACAGAGAGACATCTGAATTAAATGATACCATACATCAAATGGACCTAACAGACATCTTTTGAATATTCCAACCAAGCACCAAAGAATACACTTTCTACTCAGCACCCCATGGAACTTTTTCAAAAATTGACCACATACTGGGCCACAAAAAAACCTCTACAATTACAAAAAATTGAAATAATTCCTGGCATTCTATTGAACCACAATCCAATAAAGCTCAAAATCTGGACAAAGCCCTAGTCCCTACAGGAACTCATGGCGATTGAACAACACACTCCTAAACAATGAGTGGGTCAAAGGAGAAATTAAGAAAGAAATAAAAGAATTCCTGGAATTCAACGAAAAGGACAATACAACACAACACAACCTCTGGGACACATTAAAAGCAGTCCTAAGAGGGAAGTTTAGAGCTCTAAGTGCCTACATTAAAAAATTAGAAAGAGCCCAAATAAATGACCTAACACTGCAACTGAAGGCACTGGAAAGCCAAGAACAAATGAAACCCAAACCCAACAGAAAAGAAATAACAAAAATCAGAGAAGAAATTAATGAAATAGAAACAAAGAAAACAATAAAAGAATGAATCTAAGAGCTGATTCTTTGAAAAGCTAAACAAGATAGACAGACCCTTAGCCCAGTTAACCAAAAGAAAGAAAGAGCAAATCCAAATCAACAAAATCAGAGATGAAAGGGGAAACATCACAACAGACACCCAAAAGATCCAGACCATTATAAGGGAATATTTAAAAAAAAACCTATATGCTACTAAATCTGAAAGTGTAAAAGAAATGGATGGGTATCTGAAATCATGGGAACCTCCAAAGTTAAACTAAGAAAAGATCAACAGTTTAAACAGATCCATAACATATAAAGAAATTGAAACAGTAATACAAAGCCTTCCAACTAAAAAAAGCCCAGGCCCAGATGGATTTACAGCATAATTCTACCAGACATTTAAAGACTTCTAACCAATACTACTTAAATTATTCAAAAAGATAGAAACAGAGGGAAAACTCCCAAATTCACTCTGTGAAACCAACATTACTCTAATATCCAAACCGGGTAAAGACACAACCAAAAAGAAAACTATAGACCCATATCCTTAATGAACATAGACGCAAAAGTTCTCAACAAAATACCTACAAACTGCATACAGACACAGATCAAAAAGATCATTCACTATGATCAAGTTGGCTTCATTCCAGAGATGCAGGGCTGGTTCAATATGTGCAAGTCAATAAATGTCATTAATCATATAAATGGACTCAAAGACAAGAACCACATTGTCATCTCAATAGATGCAGAAAAAGTTTTTGAGAAAATTCAGCCTTCCTACTTGATAATAATCTTGAAGAAATTAAGACTAGAAGGAACACAGCTCAGCATAGCAAAGGTCATAGATAATGCACCTATTCGAATGAGACCAGTCATTCTAAATGGAGAAAAACTGGAAGCATTCCCATTGAAATCAGGAACCTGACAAAGCTGTTCACTATCTCCACTTCTCTTTAACACAGTGCTTGAAACTCTTGAAAGAGCAATAAGACAGGAGAAAGAAATTAAAGGAGTACTAATTGGAAAAGAAGAGGTCAAACTATCATTTTCTACAGATGATATGATACTATACCTAAGAGATCCCAAAAGTTCCACCAGAAAATTCCTAGAACTGATCAACACTTTCAGTATAGTGGCAGGTTATAACATCAATCTACAAAAATCAGAAGCCTTTCTATATACCAATAAGAAGCAATTGGAGAAAGAATACAGGGAGATGCTCCCATTCATAATTGCTGCCAAAAAATATCTTGGAATAAATCTGACCAAAGACACCAAAGATCTTTACAATGAAAATGTTAAATCGTTAAAGAAAGAGATTGACGAAGACACCAGGGGATGGAAGGACCTCCCATGCTCATGGAATAGAATTAATATTATGAAAATGACCATCCTGCCAAAAGCAATATATAGATTCAATGCAATCCCAATCAAAATCCTCATGAAATACTTAACAGAATTCGAAAAAACCATCCTTAAATTCATATAGAAGCACAAAAGACCCTGGCAACCCTGAGCACAAAGAGCAATGCTGAAAGGATTACTATACCAGATCTCAAAGTATACTACAGAGCTATAGTCTTAAAAACAGCATGGTACTGGCACAAAAATAGGCACATAGATCAATGGAACATCATTGAAGATCCAAACCAGAGTACACGCAATTTCAGCCATCTGATATTTGACAAAGGTGCCAAGAACACACAATGGAGGAAAAACAGCATCTCAAAAAATGGTGCTGGCAAAACTGGATCTCCACCTGTAGAAGAATGAAACTAGATCCTTATCTTTCATCTTGCACAAAAGCCAACTCCAAATGGATCAAATACCTCAGTGTGGAACTGGAAACCCTGAAACTATTAGAAGAAAATATTGGCAGTAATTTACAAGATATAGGTGTAGGAAGGGATTTTATAAATCTGATGGAAGTTGCTCAGGATTTAAGGTCAGCAATCAACAAGTGGGTTAAACAATCAGAAAAGTGAAAAGAAAACCCACAGAATGGGGAAAAGTCTTCACCAGTGACACATCTGACAGAGGTGCAACATCCAGAATATATAAAGAACTCAAAAAACAAAGAATTGAGAAACCTAATGTCCCTATTAAAAGATGGGCTAAAGATCTAAACAGAGAGTTCTCAAAGGAAGAAATAAAGATGGCTAAGAAACATCTCAAAAGTGTTCAACATTGATATTAATTAGGGAAATGCAAATTAAAACCACTCTAAGTTATCACCTTACCCCAATCAGACTGGCTAGGATCAAGAGAACAAATGATACCAAGTGCTGGCATGGATGTGGAGAAAGGGGAATGCTCATTCACTGCTGGTGGGATTGCAAAGTCATGCAACCTCTGTGGAAAACAGTGTGGATAACTCTTAAAAAACTAAAAATGAACTTACCATATGATCTGGTTATACCACTCCTTGGCACATACCCAAAGGACTCATCCTATTGTATTGGCACTCTTGTACCACCATGTTTTTTTGCTGCTCTTTTCACAATACCTAAGAGATGGAAGCAACCTAAGTGCCCCACAACTGAAGAGTGGTTAACAAAAATATGGCATATCTACATAATGGAGTTCTATTCAGCAGTAAAGAAAGATGAATGAATGAAATTTCCAGGTAAATGGATGGATCTGGAAATTCTTATACTAAGTGAAGTAACACAGATTCAGAAAAACAAATGATGTATATTCTCCCTCATACGTGAATCCTAGCAACAAATCCTTTTAAAATCCAGGTCCTTTAAATAAGATGATGCTATACAGCAGTCCCTTTTGCATGAAATAACTACCATCATCATGACTTCAGCTGAGCCTGATCGCTAAACATCATCACAATTGGGCTTGATGACAATTGTGCTCATTCATTAAAGGAGAGCCAAGCAGGGTCATTGGACCCTCCCTAGAGTATCTACCCACTCTTCCCAGCCAACTGAATGTAATTTGACCCTAATCACACATGGCCTCCTGGATTTGGGGAGGGCTGAAGTATGTGATCTGGGGAAGGCTTGTTTGGGGTCTGAAGAATTCCCTGGATTGACCACTCGGACACTGAGTCTCAGTAAAAACACAAGTGCTTTATTGAGGCCAGCTGGCTGGGGACACAGAGAGTCTCAGGAGCTGTGCTGCAACCACAAGCTGTTAAAACACAGGGCTTTTAAGCATTGAAACCACAAAAACTGCAGAGCAGGGGATTTCTATAGAAACCATAAACAGAGAACCAGGAAAGGATTTGAACAATCCAGAGTTGATTTCCAGAGCCTTAACCTATACAGCCATTGGCTAGCTTACTTAGGGCAGAATATTCTTCCTCTCCTGCCCCAGATCATTTCCATAGAAACCATAGACAGATGTACCAGGAAAGGGTTTGAACAATCTAGGGGATTTCTAGAGTCAGGCAGAGGGCAGCTCTTTCTCAGAGGACAGGGAGGGGGTCTGAGGGGCACTCTCCTCCGTTTCCCCGTTTTGCTTTAGAAATTTTCTTGAATCAAACTATCATATGTGTCATCTAGGGGATTGCAAACTATTGATTCATATGTGTTGTCTAGGGGATTGTAATGGGCTCTTATAACCATCAGTCATACAGTGGAAACCCTTTGTTTAACAAACTTGACTAGAGTATTAAAGACACAGGGTCAAAGGTTAACAGTGCTATAAGGATCAGGAGCGGACTGCCCAGAGCAGTGATAAGGGTGGTAAGCCAAGGTGATCAGGAGAATAGGTGCTCAAACCAGTTCTGGGAACCCTTTCTAAGTTCTTCTTGTTGTAAGAGACTCTGTTTAACCTGAGCCAGGGTGTCCTTAATCACACCTGAATGGTTGGCATAAAAACAACATGCTTCTCCTAGAGCCATACAGAGCCCGCCTTCTTTAACAAAAAGTAAGTCAAGTCCTCTTCTATTTTGTAGGACTACTTTGGCTAAGGAATCTACTTGTTGCTCTAAATAGGAAGTGGTGGCATGTAATCTTCTGATATCTTTATCAACCTGTTCACTCAAGATCCTTAAGTTTCAGTCACTTGTGATCCAGGCCACTGTTCTGATGGCAACAGACCCAGCTATCCCTGTCCCCATGAGGAGGAGGCCTAGAATGGCAGCAGTTGCTGCCCTGAGAGGCCAGAAGAGGCCCATATGGTGCCTACCTGCATCTCCCCCATAGTAATATACCTAGTTCATGACATGTACCAGGACACAAAATTCTTGTCTTCCCATGAAGCAACTGGGATGTAGCCAGAGGAACAAGCAAACCAAGTTGATTGGTGGTGGCAAGTAGTTAAGTATATCCTATAGGCCAGGTGTCCTTGGGCAGGGTATAGGTTTGATTACAAATTCCAAGGTAAGGAGAGGTGGCTAAGGGATACTCATTTGACATGAAGCAAGTCCCTTGGCCCGTAGCTCTCCTAGGGTGAAAGTGGTTTCCCAGGGGCATGAGGCAGTATCATTCATTGGTGTTATTCTTAATTCTTCTCTTGTTACAGTAAGGGCGAAACCTATATAATAGGGTGGTCGGGGATCCAGGCAGAGCCCTCAGTTGATGGGGGGAGGACAGGAGGTGGGTGAGACTGGGGAAGAGTCCATTGAGGACCCAGAGACAAGAGGGGGGGTTTTGAGGGAGAAGGAGGTAAATAGGGGTTCAACCATTTGGGAGGTTTGTCCAAAAGATAAAAGTAAGCCATGACATAAGGAACCTGATCAGGGTATCCTGGGTTTCCAAAGATCACGGCCTGAAGAGAAGAAAGCTTGTTAATCTCAAAGGACCCAGTAGAGGGCCATCCTACATCAAAGGATGGCCATTCAAGAGAAAAAAGGGTCTGGAATTTTCCTGAATAGACAGTGTCTCCAGAGATTGTGGCCGCCTTCTGGAAAACTTTAAAATGAGAAAGAATTAGGTTCAGCGGAGTATCTTCAGATGAAGGAGTCTGACTCATAATGGAAAAGAATAGGATTAATCCAAAACAGAGACCAATAAGGATAAGACAAATGGGAAACAAAGACTTGAAACAAGGACAACACAAAATGAAAGCGCTGCATGTCAGAGAATCGCTGAGCATTTGATGGTTGCTGCGGGAGTGATGCCAAATGCCCAAAGGCCACAGACAGTTAACCAATCAGATGGAAGGTCAGGGCTTCCCCTGTCCTCTGGCTTGGAGAGCAATAATGAGTCCAGTTTCTCTCCCTTGAGCCTCCAGACGTCTGGACAATGAGAACAGAAACCAAAACAGACTCACTGAGGGAGGAATCAGAATTGAAGTTTCCAGGCGCCAGACGGAGGGCAGAAAAAGGCAGAAAACAGACTGAGGGTCTTCAGGGAATCCCGGACGAGCCCCCAAAATGTTTGAGGGCCAAAGAATTCCCTTGATTGACCATTCAGACACGGAGTCTCCATAAAAACACAAGCGCTTTATTGAAGCCAGCCGGCTTGTGACACAGTCTTGGGAGCTGTGCTGAGACCATGAGCTGTGAAAACACAGGGCTTTTAAGCATAGAAACCACAAAAACCACAGAGCAGAGTATTTCTATAGAAATCATAAACAGAAGAACAAAGAAAGGATTTGAACAACCTAGGGCTGATTTCCAGAGCCTTAACCTATACAGCCATTGGCTAGCTTACCTGGGGAAAAATGTTCTTCCTCTTCTTCCCCAGATCATTTCCATAGAAACTATAGACAGATGTACCAGGAAAGGGTTTGAACGATCTAGGGGATTTCCAGAGTCAAGTAGAGGGAAGCTCTTTCTCAGAGGACAGGAAGGGGATCTGAAGGGATACTTCACGCTGGGAAGAGAAGGCATGACCTGTCGGGAGCTGCTAATCATTGAGCTGCAGCAGCCTCATTTACTGAGTTTGTATCATGCAAACCAGTACTTAACCTGCCCATTCAGGAGGAAGAAGTTTTCTGGAGAGCCTCACAATACCTGACCTTGAGGCATTAGTGGTAAACAAAAGGATCCAAGAAGCCTTTGATCTGACCGCTCCCTGACCCTCAGATACAGGTGGGGAAATACAGCAATTGTAACTAATTGAGTTCTTCTGTATAAAAAGACAGAACTGAAATAAATCGAGGCTGGCAGTATTCACTGTGAGCCCTCCCAAGAAGCATCTTTTCTGTCTCCTTTCCTTTCTTTCAATCCTCACTCCCCCTTTCAGGTACTGTCCGTTTTGGCCGGCTGGCACC
>NW_008360316.1:1312565-1352990 GCF_000622305.1 Nannospalax galili | reverse complement strand
TTATGAGGACCCCCGTCTGGGGCTAGAAGAGGGATCTCTTGACCCTGAGGATGAGTCTGCCCTAGGAGAGGAGACGGTTGAGTATGATCAGGAGAAGTGTCCACCTTTAATTGCTTTGCCTGATCACTGGGAAATTAAGCAATTAAGGACAGAGTTAGACGCTGTGAAGAAGGAACTGTTAAAGAATAAGGAGGAAAGAATTAGGACCACCCCAACACCCCCTCTGAAGGCTGTTGCACCTCCCATGATTTCCATGGCTCAGGAGCCTTCGGCAGGAATCTCGTACCCGCTTAGAACCATGCAATCTCCATTACAACAGGCCATTAGGGCCACGGCAGAGAGAGGAAAGTCAGTGCATGGATTTCAAGCAGAGAAAAGGTCAGAGAAACAAAGAGCCAGGCTTATGTCCCCTAACCCCTGACATGGGAATGCAAGCCATACCTACAGGAGTGTATGGGCCGTTGCCAAAAGGAACAGTGGGACTGGTATTAGGAAGAAGTAGTGTCACCATGAAGGGAATTCTGGTAGCTCCTGGAATGATAGATACAGACTATTGAGGCAAAATCAAGATTATGACTCATTCCCCCTTAGGAATTGCTGTAATAGAGTCAGGACAAAGATTGGCACAATTGCTCCTACTCCCCCTGGTTCATTGTGGCAACAATAGTAAAAGGCAGCATAGAGGGACAGATAATTTTGGTTCCTCTGATATTTATTGGCTACAAGCTATTGGTCAGCAGCGACCTGAATTAGAGCTAATTATTAATGGGAAAAGATTTAAAGGACTTTTGGACACTGGGGAGGATGTATCTGTAATCTCAGAAGGACAATGGCCCTCAGCCTGGCCAAAGCATACCTCCATGACAAGTTTGCAGGGCATAGGGCAAAGTCAGAGTCCCCACAGATGCTTTTATATTGTGGGCTTTGGTCAAAGATAGTCTTGATCCGAGGCACAAGGCGGAGAAGGCAAAGGAAGGAACATTCACTGAGACTAAAGAGGAGAATCCGATAAGCGACAGCTCAGATAAAAGTGAAACCAAACTTTCCACTCCACCAGAGCTGGCCGGCTCCATTAGCCTTGCCACCCTCTTATGAGGACCCCTGTCTGGGACTAGAAGAGGGATCTCTTAACCCTGAAGATGAGTCTGCCCTAGGAGAGGAGGCGGTTAAGTATGATCAGGAAAAACATCCACCTCTAATTGCTTTGTCTGAGAAGCCTAACTATCACTGGGAAATTGAGCAGTTAAGGGCGGAGTTAGAGGCTTTGAAGAAGGAAATGTTAAATAACAAAGAGAAAAGAACTAGGAGCACCCCAACACCCTCTATTATAGCAGGATTAGATACTCCTCCTCCGAGGCCAACGAAGGTTGTTGCGCCTCCCATGATTGCCATGGTTCAGGAGCCCCTATCAGGAGTTTGGTATCCCCTCAAAACTATGCAGTCCCTGCTACAGCAGGCTGTTGGAGCTGCGGTAGAGCGAGGAGAGTCAGGGCATGGATTTCAAGTCTTCCCAGTTTCTGAACAAGTCGATCAGCAGGGCCACAGGGTGTGGTCTTATGCACCCGTGCCATTTAAGCAGCTTAAGGAACTAAAGACTGCTTGTGCTCAGTATGGTCCTACTGCCCCTTTTACCCAGGCTGTGTCGGTATTTACTGATGGTTCTTCTAATGGACACACAGCTTATGTGATTTATGGGCAAAGTTATTCTTTTCAAACTTCCCCTGCTTCAGCACAGGTAGTGGAACTTCGCACTGTAGCTGCAGTGTTCCAGCTTCTGACCTCAACACCCTTCAATCTCTATACAGATTGTCATTATGTAGCTCGAGCTCTACAGGAAATTGAAACAGTATCTTTTATTGAAACAAGAAATGTTCAAATTTATTTACTGTTAAGACAAGTGCAAAATAGTATTAAACCCAGAAAATATCCTTGCTATATAGGACATCTCAGAGCGCATAGTGGTCTTCCTTGGCCATTAGCTTTGGGGAATGCCTTGGCGGATAAAGCGTGGCAAATCAAGGCAGCTGTGCATGATATGAGATTGTGCTCCCTCCCCTAACAGAGGCCGGTAGTCAAAGACGGGTAAGATCTCCTGGGAGAAAGTCAACCTAAGACAGGGCGTAGCTGATGGAAGCTACTTGCCAATGATGGGTAAGGCTTTGCTCTGGCAGAAGACAACCTAAGCCAGGCATGGTCCTTCTGTCCCAGATAGGCATAATCTGGGGTTTTAAAATTATATAAGGAAGGGGGATATGTCAGGAGCTGCTAATCATTGAGCTGCAGCAGCCTCATTTACTGAGTTTGTGCCATGCAAACCAGTACTTAACCTGCCCATTCAGGAGGAAGAAGTTTTCTGGAGAGCCTCACAATACCTGACCTTGAGGCATTAGTGGTAAACAAAAGGATCCAAGAAGCCTTTGATCTGACCGCTCCCTGACCCTCAGATACAGGTGGGGAAATACAGTAATTGTAACTAATTGAGTTCTTCTGTATAAAAAGACAGAACTGAAATAAATCGAGGCTGGCAGTATTGACTGTGAGCCCTCCCAAGAAGCGTCTTTCCTGTCTTCTTTATTTCTTTCAATCCTCACTCCCCCTTTCAGGTACTGTCCGTTTTGGCCAGCTGGCACCGGCAATGACCCATGCTGGGTAAAGGCTTTCCAGTGTGTATACCTTCAGGTCATACATATATCTCAGCACCCCCTCAGCTAGTTTGTGAAGTATTCTCAATAAATTCATTGGTTTCCCAGTAAAACTTTATCAAACATTGGCTTGACACTAGAACCTTAAAATGGAGTAAGCGTTGCTTAGCATCCCTAGGAAAAGAAGTCTTGCAACAGATGGAAAATTTATTTGTTAATGCTATTATGTCTCATAATTATTTAAAAAAAAGAATGTAAAAGATGTTAAAAGGATATAGAAATGGAGATATTTTCTAAAATAGAAAAAATGAGAAAGCCTAAGCAAGTGATGAAGGCCTGTGTAGGTTTGTTATGATGTATAAAGGATGAGACAAAAGTAATATACATACAATCTTAAAATTTCTATGGTCATAGTTTATTCAACTGGTTTAAGGAACAAAATATGTATCTAGTCAAGTTTTATCTGAGAATATTTGGTTTTTTATCCAAGCCTTATCTACATAGCACATGATAATTAAAAGTACCAGGCTGGTGGAATTAACCTTATTGGATGTTTAACAGCTGTAGTTTGAGGCCTTTACTAATGTGGTCAGAGGAACTTAAAGGACAGTTTTTGCCCCTTGCTCTCCATGGTCGACTAAGTTCCAGGGGACTATGGAACATCTTTCAAAATGTCCTGTAACTGTGGTGAGTCACCTGTCCTCTTGTTCAGGGAGGACATGGAGACCCCATGATATGGACTTGTACCAGGGTCCAGTCTACAAAGAGGAGGGTCAACTCAGAGAAAACATCTCGTTCATGCTTCCAAGTGATGACAGACGTGGCAGATAAGGACTTTTGACTTACCTTCACATAGATGGAACTGGTAAAAGAAAGGAACCAAGAGCTCCTCCCAAGCCCAGTGACCCCTGAGGAACAGATCCTCAAATGACCTTAAGTGTAAAGATAAATGGACTTATTTGGGCCAACTGTATGGTCTTTAACATCGAAAAGGATAAGCATAAGCTCAATCCCATTAAGCCACATGTTAATACCAAATTGTGTCATATCCTCGCTATTGTGTAGTTTAATAGGATTAAAGCTACTTTAGAAGGGTGTGTGTGTTTCTAAGTGAATTCCATATTTCATGTAATTGAAATGAAATATGAGAGGAAAAGTGGAAATAATTCATGTGAAGAAGAATAACTATACCCCTGCCTTTAGAAAGAAATCTAAAATTTGTGAAGTACTCTTTAAAGTTCTTGCTACCAAAATACCTGAAAGCAAATCCTGAATCTATCACTCTAGAGTCCAGCCTTGGAAGACAAAGGAAAATGAGGAGGAACCCAACAGAGGGATGCTTTTGGAAGCCCTTGTCAAGAAATTGCAATGGACTCTCATAGGAACATTGGAAAGTTGCCCTGTTCTGGCTCTTTTCTAGTTCCCTATCTAGAACTTGTAATGCTGATTGCTCCTGCCTCTTATAATGCTAATTACTCTTGCCTTTACTTCTCCTTCACATCTCCTAGTTACAATCAAGGACATTCTTTTCCCCCTAGAGATAAGAGTTATGCAATTTAGGAGTCTTTTAGATAGACCTAATGAAGGGGGACTCCAATTGCCTCACCCTGTGTCCCTGTTCAGCATGGAAGACAACAGAGTGGTCTGTGTCCCTATTCTCTATTGGCAATTTGGGTAACTTCTTCAGAGGATGGTGTGATAAGAATAGGAGGTAGGAATTCACTAGGCAGTTAGGGTAAAAAGACCACAAAGACAAGTATCCATTTTCTTGGCTAAAACTCACAATATCCTTTGGCCTCTTAGGAAACATAATCTGTTCCAAAGGTGAAAAATGTCAAAAATATTTGAGAGCTTGTATCTAATTCTTAAAAGATTTTAGGGTTACCTCTTCAGAAGGGGAAATGTTAGAGTAGCCAAAAGACCCATAAAAAATTAGATAAATCAAAGAAGAAGAAAGAGGACATGAAGTTTTCTGAAAAAAATAATGGAGCGATACGGGAGGACTTGGAGAGGAAGTAGTGGGCATGGATTTGATCAAAACACCTTGTATGCATGTGTGAAATTCTCAATAAATTATTTATTTAAAAACAAATAAATAAATAAAATTTGAGATATAATTGTTTTTTCATTCCTGGGGGTGGATCCCAGGGCTTTGCAGGTCAAGCAAGTTAGGTGTCAGTTACACCTCCCATTCCTGAGTTGTGATTTTTTGTTTGGGTTTTGAAATAGGGCCTCACTCTGTAGTCCAGCTGGTCTTGAACTTGCTGTGATTGATTATCTGCTTTCAGCCTCTGAGTGCTTGGTTTACAGGCTTGAGTCACCATATGCAGTGTGAGCAATGATTTTTAGTTCGAGATTTTTGCAAGTTTTTATATAGTATTGGGGAATTTAATAGAGTTATAAATTTATCAAGCATAAGAATTATTTAAAGTTCATAGGAGAATTTAATTTTTATAAATGTCAGATAAAAATGAATACATTAAACTTAAAGATTTACTTTTAACATTTGGAAAATAACATGTTCTTAAAAGCAATTTTTAAAATTTTCCATTGACAAATGGAATAATTCCCCTCACAGAAGTGAAGGGGCAATGAAGCTTTTATGTTCAAAATGGACACAGGTGCTTGGGAATGGGTCTTTTAAAATCCTTGATTCATGAGGCATCTCCTCATTGGTCAATGCCCAGTGTTTATTTGGTTGGTAACTTCATTATTAACCCATTCGATATGAGTTGTTAAAGCTAAAGTAAACCTCTGTATAATCTTTTCTTTATTCCCAAACTCTCTACAAGCACATTAAAATAAACCTTCACATATTCATAGCATGGAGTGGGATGTGCCAAGGTATAAAATTTATTTCTGTGTATAAAAATAACTGTTCAGAAATACTAGCATTTAGCTTGTTTATTAAAGGCAGGGCATTTTAGTAGTAATAATAAAAAAACGGATGAAGTAGAAAAGCACTCTCCAGACGAGGCAGCTGTGGTGAAGAACCAGGGGTAGTAACTGTAAATGTAAAATGCAGAACCTGTATATACTAGGATCAGAGTTGGTAACTAGGTATCACAGGATGGTTCCTGAAATACAGAACCCCCCAAATTGTTACTGTTTTAAGGTGATGGTAAGTTATATTAGTGAGAGATGAACTTGGGCCATCTAAGTAAGCATGTCCAGTAGGCAATTACAGACAGTTCAGGGTTTAAGACCAACTTTTCTCTGAGTGAATGCACAGTCTAGATACCTTTTCCTCTGGAAGGGATAAAGTGGGAGATGGAAACCCAGAACCATCAGGCCCAGAGGAAAAGGCAAAGGGCACGCTGAGTCTTGGCTGACCAGGGCCTCAGACACTGCTCCTCTGTGCAAACTTGCCTCTGCTGGAAAATTGTGTGATGTGCCAACTTCATTCTTGCATATGAGACTCCCTGGAACAGTACAGGAAACAGCTGGCTAGTACTCAAGAAATGGCAGTAGTTTAGTGACTTTCATTCTCATGGTTTTCTGAAAATATATTTGCTTCTTGCTTTCACTTCTAAATTGTATAATCAGGACTTCTGAACCTAATAAGAAAAGCCTTATTAAACTTAACATGCCAGTTTCTTGGTTAGAAATGGTGTTTTGTCTGCCAGGGATGCTACAACAAAATACCTCAGATAAGGTGGCTTAAGCAATAGAACATTTTCTTACAATTCTGGAGGTTGGGGTCTGGAGAGATGGCAGCGGTTAAGAGCACTGCCTATTTTTACATTGGACCCTAGTTCGGTTCCCAGCACCCACATGGCAGCTGACAACCATCCGTAACTCCAGTTCCAGGCTCATTGCACACATATAAGTGTACTTATATACATTTAGGCAATACACTCATACACATAAAATAAAAAATAATAAAATATTTTTTAAAATTCTGGAGGCTGGAAGTCCAGATCAAGCTGTCACTGGGTTACTGTCTTTGGAGTTCTTTCCCTGGCTTGCAAGGGGCCCCTCACTCATATGCTTGCTGTAGGTGTGCCTCTCTGACACATTGGATAGTGCTTCCCCTTTCAGACTGCCCTGAATACTATTGACTTCAACAGCTTAATCTCCAAATATGGTTACAATAGGGACTTGGGCTTCAGTGTGTGGATTTTAGGGGAGGAAAACAAATCTGCTCCTAAAAAATAGTGGGCTAGTTTGTTTGCTGTGGTCTCCCTATCACATAACAAGTACTTAACAAACAATTGTAGGTAGAATGTTGGTTGGATGAAGGAAATCATTTATAAATGTGCTGTCATATGTACTTAATTCTCATAATTATCAGTCAAATAAAGAACTATTTACAAGGTCAGTAATGGTGTCTGAGCAACTTAATAAACAGATTAAAATAAATAAACCTGTGTTTGGTGTGGGCACCAGATTAAGCCATAGTGCAAGACTCTAGCAGAGTTCTCTTCTACCAGAGCATTACGTTTAAATAGCACATCTGAAATGGTTTACAGCTAAATATTGAAGATTGGAAAATTGTGTAAACTTTCAGAATATGTCTTAAGAGGCACACAAGGCAAGCATCTTCTTTTTTCTTTGACAAATAGATGGAAGCAAATAGTTAGATGCTCAAGATTTCTCTGAAAGTAAGTGCTAGAACTAGGGTCAGGACTCAGCTTCCTGAGACCCCAGAGCACTTATTTATTTGCTAAGGTTTATTTTATTTTTATTTGTGTATATGTCTCTGTGTGTATATGTATGGGTGCCCATGAAGACCAGAAGGGGGTGTTGGATTCCCTGGTGCTGTAGTTACAGGAGGCTTGAGCTACTTAATGTGGGTGCTGGGAATTGAACTAGGTCCTCTGCAAGAGCAGCACACGCTCTTAACTGCTGAGCTAGTCCCTTTAGAAAGCTAATTCTTCCTCCCTCAGCAGTTACTGATTGCCTGTAGCTCTTCATCTAGAGGTGAGGCCTTGTGATGTTTCCTCATCTATTTGATATGTCAACTTGTGGTGTCTTTATGTTTGTCTTGTTTAGGGAACAATCCTGTTGAAATTTTATGGGTGAAGCTTTCCTGTCATGTTTAGAAGAAACTGTCTAGTAGCAGGCATCCTGGTCCTCTGGCTCACACAATCTTTCTGCCCGCTCTTCCACAATGTTCCCTGAACCTTAGATGCAGGGGTTACATTGTAGATGTATTATTTGGGGCTGTGCACCTGTGATCACTTATTCTCTACATTTTAACCATTTGTGAATCGCTAGCTTTTGTTTTGCATGTGGGTATTGTAGCACCATTTTTGCACTAAATTTTCCCCTCTCTGCTGAAAGCCCTGCACTCACTCAGTGTCTTGAGGTTCTGATGCAGGTTGACAAAACCAACATAGCACATTCTATTTGGGTTTTGCATAGTTTATGACATCTGGGAGGGGATGACTTACAAAGGCATGAAACACCGCCATCAGTGTGTCCTGTCCCCTCTGTACCAGCTTTTCACATTTTGGGGCTCCATTCCCATGTTCAATATGGTGATGGCTCCACCCCTTTTCCTAGTGTGTTTTGTGTTTTACAGCGTAGGTCTCTAGACCCGCCCCCTGATCAATTCTGGCTTTTTGGAGGAACTTCTGGGTTACACTCCATCCCTTTCCTTCTGCCCACCTCTTCCACAAGAGTCCCTGAGCCTTGGAGGGAGTGATAGGTGTGTGATGATCATGGTGAGATATTCACCTCTTGGGCCTCCCCATCATTCATCTTCAAGATATGGCCACTGATTCATCTCAGTGGGGTCTCCCCTACTATAAAGATGAATGGAAGGAAGCAGGCACATCTAAACAAACATGGGTATAAATACAGATACATAGAAGATATCCCAGCAGTTGTACCATATTTACCAAACAGCATATCTGCAGCAGCTTCCTCACTAAGGCCTGTAGCCTTCCCTGGCACAGGGGTTTGGCCTGGTCTACAGCACCAGATATATGTTCCACCCCTAGGAGCAGGCTTTATTCAATTAGAAATTTGTCAGTTGTACATGTGTTATTTGAGCGATTATTGCACCAGCAGGCATTGCTTGGCATGTCAATAGTGTGCAGCATGTGGGGTCCATCATTGAACAGAATCATAGGGGATTCTTTTGCCCCAACCATTTGTATGGTGCCTTCTGACACTATGAAAGTCATCCATCCAGTGGCATGGAGTTTTTAGCTTAGTCTCAGTTCCATCTCTCTTTCTCCCATGCTCACATTATGTGGTGTCTTCAGCAACATGGCCTTACCGACCTTTTCTAGTGTACAACTGACATTAATGGCAATAACCTTATTAATTTGAGGACCTCTAGGATCTCTTTGGCCAACAGCTCCTAAGGGGGCAACCCATTCCTGGTACTGTAATTTTTTTCTTAGGTCTGGAATCTTCTAAGAATGATTTTGGCCTCAGGAACTTGGGTGTTGGACTGACCTGAGATCCTGGCTGTGGTGTAATTTTTTCTTAACACTTGTACAGTTTTGGGAGCCTTTATTTCTTCTTGATATCTTTCAAATGTGTCTTACATCTGTAAAACACTCAAAGGTTAACATCATATATTAAATCAATCACAGACAAGGTCTAACAGTGTGGAAAGGTTTTATCCATTTGTATTAATTGCTTTCTCCTTAGATCTCTGTTAGGTACCACAGCATGAGTAAGAGGCATTAACTTGGCTAACTCTTTACTATGTTTAATTATCCCTTTGGAGTCATTCCACATTCTGGGGAGTTTACATGGAGTCTCTTTGTATCTTTTTATCCTTGATACATTTACGGGTGCTGGCTCAAGTTGCCTGACCCTGCACTGGGCTAGGGAGGCAGAGGGTTTTTCTTGTCCCTGTTGCACTTGATGGCTCCCTGAGTCAGGAAGGCCCTGGATCTGCCCCCTGGCTGTAGCCATATCTGCCACCTCTTCATTGACCATACCTGGCTGCTAGGGGAGGCCCTGGTGGGAAAAGCTGCCTCCATCCCTAGCATAGCCTTTCTCAGAAGAGGAATGTATCTCTTGTTTAATATTTAGGAATCCTTAACCATACCTGGGACAGTTTTTATCCACTGAAATCCTTTTGTGAACTGTTCTTCAGGTTTTAGAAGGTTTTAAAGGTTTCAGCCTTCCAGAAACTCCTTAGTACCAAATTTTGTTTTCTATCATTTTTTTTTCCTTTGGGAATTTGGGCTTGACATAAATCTTGCCACATTTGTCTTCGAGTAACCCAAACAACCATTTATTTTGTCCTTTAAAAAAAAATATCTCTTGTAGGTTGCTCTATTATTCTACAGTCAGGTTTTACATGCTGGTTTGAGTCACTTAGATCTGCCAAAGTCTCCCTCACTTTACAAAGATCCTGTCCCATTAAAGGACTTAGCAAAATCATTAAAGTGCTATACCATTCTTGAGGTCCCAGTTGAATTAAGCTTTCCTTTATGTCTTTGGTGAACACAGTCCTATCTGTCCCAGTGAACTGGGCATTATATACTCCTTTTCTCATACATAGTTTTCTCAGTAATGCCTGTCCCTCCTTTATAATCCTCAAGCCCCTGCTAATCCTGGGAGTCTCCACTGTTGATGAACATGTATCTTTAATATCTTGCACAAGCCATTCCATTAGGGACTGCTCCCTCCTATGTTGACCTAGGTTAAACAGCCTGTGTCTCAAGGATGCATGGGTGGTTATATAACTCAGCTGAGATGCTTCTGAAGGACTTAAACTGACATTATTTGCTCCCATGTCCCAAACCCTCACAAGCCACATGTTGAGGAGCTCTTTAATTGCTTGCTTGAAAGTCTTTCCTAATCCCAACAACTCCAGTGTGGAATATTTTCTCCTAGCTATAGTACTCTTAACTTTTTTCTCTTTTTGGATCAAAGGTTGAATCTGAGGGACAGCTTTAGCTACTTTCATTTTTAGGCCATTTTTTTCTCATTACTATCTGTCTTTTTCCTTGGGTCCTTTGACTCCTGGTCTCCTAACCTTATGCAAGTTGAAATCTCCTGTTTTTCCTTTCTCTCAAGCCCTTAGGCTGAGACTGAATTTGCCAGTAACTCCTTGTCCTTTTTAGCTTCCCCTGAGGCTGTTGCCTTTGCAGTGGACAAATCTTCCCATGTTCAATATGGTGACAGCGGCTCCACCCCCTTCCCCAGTGTTCTCCGTGTTTCACAGTGTAGGTCTCTAGACCTGCTCCCCTCCCCCCCTATTGAGTCTAGCTTTTTGGAGGAATTTCCAGATTACATCATTTATAAAAAAATCTGGCAATATTCCCCAGACTCATTTTTGTACTTTTGTCAAAAGCAATTGTTCACATATGTGATCTAGTCCTAGACTCTCCATTTCCCACAGGGATCTGCCTGTAGCTCTTATGCAAATGCTACTCTCCCCAGCCCCCACTCATGGGACCATTATGAGGCCCTTTTCTATCTCTAAGATGCTATTCTAGGAACAAATATATTGTCTCTTCTCACAGTTATCAAAATTGCACTCTGTCATCTGTGGTTGCTGCATTTGGCTTCCAAGAGGGCGCCACATCCCTTCATGACTTGGGAAGGGATGAGGTAATGACCACACCTGGCAGTGAAGCACACAGAGCTCAGCACAGCCTTAGGAGCATGATACGACCATGACTATTTTTTAGCTGTATTGCTCTGATTGTTATTTGTTGATGGAAGCAGTGGGAAGATGTGGCAATGCATATAAACATGAGAAATTTAGTCATAATTTATGCTTCTTTAGAAATGCAAGCAGCAAAATCATTCTCAAGTATTCAAACCACCCATGACTAATCATGGATGACCAATGTTACCCTTGTGAGGTGGTAATCAGGCGACTAAAGACATTTCATTTTCATTCTAAGCATTTAAAACCATATGACATGATTCAGATTTTCCTGGTGCAGGTGTCCACAGCAGTTCCAAATTTACAATATTTTAGAGCCTACACATTTCTTCCTATGGGCATGCGGCAATGGCCCACACCAAGGAGACTAAGCTGTAGTGCACCTTCAGTTGCTAGGCACTCCTTGCACTCCTCCCCAGCTGCATCCTTTCCATATGCCAAGGCAGTAGTTCCAAATCTTCACATTCATCAACATCCAGTAAATAGTGACTGCAGCCTGCTCTGTGGCAGATGCTGAACTCCATCCTGCTATCCATATTTTTTTTTGTTCTTGGCAGATAAATCAACGTTTCAACTAAACTTCCCCACTTTCCCTTCAAACACATACATTGCAGATATTTCCTGAGCCTTCTCATCTTTCAGGAAGAGGTAACCTTTCCAAAGGTGTTGTCCCATGTTAGACTTTTCATCACCATGACAAATTCCTGAGAGAAAAACATTTAGAAGAAACAGGGCTTTAGTTTGGCTCCTGGTTTAATTATGGCTGGCTTCATTATTTGGCCCTCAGACGAGGCAGAATCACTGTGGCAGGACCATGATAGCGCACAGCAGGTCACCTCATAGCAGACAGGGAGCATAGAGGGGAACAAGCAAGAGGGAACAAGACTTATCTTTTCCAGGCATACCCCAGAGACCCACTTTGTCCAAATGAGCCCCTTTCCCTCTTCTCATCATTTCCCACAATATCATCATGTTATGAATCCATCAAGGATAAGTCCACTGGTTAGTTGACAACTCTTAGGATCTGGCACTTTCCAAAAGTCAATCATCTCACAAAAGAGCCCCAGAACAGGACATTTCATTTCCAGATATAGCACCCCCACTCTTTCTATTACTGATCTTGAGTCCCTAGAGACTTTGCTCAACTACTCTGCTTCCTAATATTTTCAATCTCTCTAACTGGACCCATTTTTCCAGAATTCAAATCTGATGATGTCTCCCTGCCCACCTGTATACTCCCACATACTTTGGCTCTTTATTGCTCATTGTTACTTAGCCTATCCCTCAAAAAGAACCCACAAAGAAACAAATAAACCCAGAGGACACAGCCTCTGTGGTGTCTATAGGAAAGAATGACAGAGCGGCAGGAGGCAGGAGATGAAGCTGGCAAACAAGGCAAGGCACTGAGGACTGCCTGTGTCCATCTCCCTAGTGGAGGACCTTCCATGTTCACCAGCCAAGGCCCAAACCACCGTTCTTCCTCTTTTCTCACTCCAATACACAGTCTATGACTGTGGGAGTGCTCAGCTCCACAGGCTCCTCCTTCCATAGCCATACTCACCAGCCTCCTCCTCATCCTCCCTCCATCCACTTGACACCTAGATCCCCAACCCAGAACCTCTTTGATGTGGCCTCCAATGCCCCACTTGTCTAATTTCCACCTGCTCCTCCAGTCTTACCTTTCACTCATTCCTACCCCCCTGCTCTATACATATTGGATTTCCAATCCCTCAGACTATGTCTGGAGTTCCTTTTGTCACAAGGTCTTGCATGAGCAGCAGCCTCCTCCTCTTCCTCTTCCTCCTCTTTTTCCTACTTCCAGTACTGGGGATTGAACTGTAAGCAAGGCTTCTTTAAGTCCCACTATTCTTACTGTATTGGCTCCTTTTCTGTTGCTGTGACAAGACACCATGACCAAAGCAACTAATAGATGGAAGAGTTTATTTTGCTTATTGTGCCAGAGGGTAAGAGTGCATAATGGTGGGGGAAGCATGGCAACAGAGGTGGCCAGAGCATAAAGCCAAGTGATTACATCCTCAAGCAGGCACAGGAAGCAGAGAACTACTGGAAATCTGGCAAGGCTTAAGAACTCTCATAGCCAACCCCCAGTGACACATTTCCTCCAGCAAGGCCACACCTTCTAAAACCTCCCAAAACAGCACCACCAACTGGGAACAAAATGTCCAAATACTTGAAGCCATGAGTGCATTTTCTTTCAAACCACCACTCTTACCATATTAGATTAAACATCATTTATGTAGGGAGCTCTTTCTTTGACAGGTTCAATTACTTTCTTTTCTTTCTCTTTCTCTTTCTCTTTCTCTTTCTCTTTCTCTTTCTTTTCTTTCTTTCTTTCTTTCTTTCTTTCTTTCCTTTCTTTCCTCTTTCTCTTTCTTCTGATGAAGGTGACCAATGGCCTTCAAATTGCCACAGTTAACACCTGCCCCTTACCTGATTTGTCCTTTTAAACTCTGCCATATCTGACATTAACCACTCCATTCTTGAAACTCTGTCTTCAGTTCTTTGTGCTTTAGATCAGTTTCTCCTATTACCCTTGTCCTTCCTTGTCTCTTATTCCATCTTTTCCTTATTTTTATAGCTTCCTTGTAGAAAACAGATACTTATTGGATGAATGAGCTGATAGTTCTCTCAAGGGCTCAGCCATTGGTCCTTTCTGTCTTGTTCTTATTCCCCCTTTTTCTTGGTATGTTTATCAAAATCCATGATGTCGCCACTATCCATATATTGGTCTAGAAATATATCCCAAGCAATTATCTTCATGGAGTTGTTCTATAGTAACTTCAACTCAACTCAAGTCCCACCTAAGTGGTTACCTCCCTTAAATGTTCCTTACTCCTTTAGATACTCTTAGTAATGTTCTCCACTGTCCTATATGGATAGCTTTAGCTCAAGCCCATCTTTGTTCCCCAGTCATTAAAATAAAACTATGAATGAGAGGACTATTTCCAAAATTACCCGTATATGTCCCTAACCACTATTACCTACTCTGAGGTTCTCAAATGCTTTCTTGAAAGACAACCCTTTTACAAATGTAATTATGTAACATGGATGAGGAGAGATAGTCTAGGTTTAGGTGGGGGAAGGGATCTCAGAATTCACCCTTGCCCAATGTTAACTATATCATGTTGTGGTTTAAAAAAAATACTGCCTCCCACACTTCAGCTGACCTTAAATTTTCTTCATAGGTAAAGTACAGAAATAGTACTTACCCAAAAGAGCTACTGTGAGAATTAATTGAAATATAATGCTCTGGACATGGAGGAATGCTCAGTAAAGGGTGCCGAATGCCTTGTTATTTCTTAGGATCATTCTTCAAACTAACTTTGTACTTTGCTGCTTCTCTTGGACATATCCAGTTGACCACCATATCCAGGCATATCTTTAAAAAGATTTTTTTTGGTGTGTGTTCATGTGTGTGCAGGTTCACATGTGTAGGTGCACATGTTAGTGTGTACATACATGTAGAGGCCAGAGGACAACCTGGACTGACATTTGTCAAGTGCCATCTCTCCTCACACAGTCCCTCTGCTGAGAGTAAGCTAAGTTTGTCATTGTTTATTAATCACACTGGATACATTTCAGATGTTACTCTGAGCTTTTTCCTCATCCACAGTGGCAGAAACACTGCTTCCTTAAGTCCTAGGCACGATTTAAGCCTATCATCAACATCAGTGCATCTCATCAGCTCTTGGAAAACTCCACTGTGTTCCACGTTTGTCTGTTTGGATGTTTGTAGCTGCATTTTTCTTAGCCGAACTCTAAGCAGTTAAGAACCAGCTTCTTAATCGATTTATTCATTTATTTAATATTCATTGGCTAGGCATTATAACAGGTGTGGAGAATATAATCGTAATTAAGGTAAATGTAGGCCTGCTCTCAAGGAAGTTTTATGTTGTGATGCGATGCCACTTTACAGCAATGCCTGAATAATCACAGCCTGGCTCAGTAATAGTTTTAATCAAGAGTGATGCCCAAACTGTTATGAGAACTTGTTCCTTCAAATTTCTTCTGGAACTGTGCTCTCAAACAAAGGCCTTCCCCTTTCCTTATTGAAACCTTACATCCAGCATATGAAATGGGGAAGGAAAAACTGACCCTTATTTTTTGCAGTCAAAGATTTTTCCCTTTCTGACCCCCAATTTGATTTAGAATAGCACACACAAGCACAAACAGATGATATTACTCCAATTCCAGCTGTTTTTACAACACAAATGGTATAATCTGTTGATTTCAGTAAATATCCACAGTTTGCAGTGCTTGATACACACACACACACACACACACACACACACACACACACTCATACATTATTCTGGGTCAAGGACAAGGAAGAGCCATGAGGGATTGAAGCTATAGGTTTAGGTTACAAGAGGAGCCGAAGGCCTAGGAAACTTGTTTACATTATAAACAAGCTGAGAGAGTGCTAAATGATCTCAAATTATAAGATTAACTTTTTGGCTACACATTTTAGTAAAAGTCATTAGTTCAGAAGTCATTCATTCCCACAGTTACTCTTTCTTTGTTTTATGAAAGAAGAAGCATGTCCATATTGTAAGAGTCATTCCCACAGTTATGGCTAACAGGAATGGCAGAGAAAATATAATTCAGTGACAGCAAAGTGGAATAGGTGCTGTGTGGAGGGGGATTCAGGGCATCCATAGAAGAAACTGTTGGGAGACACCAAAAGTACATGATGGGATTAAGCAGCAGAAGAGAAGACCACTGCAGGCAGAGGAATTGTTCTTGGTTTTCATGAGGCAGGTAAGCCACAGGATGACAAAAGACTGGGACGTAGAATGGGCATTCCTGTCAGAACTGACATGGCTCTGGAGCATCTAGTGAATCTGTGCTGTCACCGTGTCTTGGATTTGGGTCATCCCCCTTGCTGGATCATTGGTGTAGTAGTGTTGAGGATATGGAATCTTTAAGATGGGGCCTAGCAGAGGGTTATGCAGACTCCATACTCTTGAATTGACTTATTATGCACCATGGGAATGAATCAAGTCTCTTAGGGTGAATTGGTTCCCTCAAGAGATGGCTATTAGCAAAAAAGCTGGCCTGGTCCCTACTTGTCTGGCTTCCTGCCTGGTCATGTGGCCTCTTTTTCCCTTTAATACAAGCTCCTTCTATGATCCCATCTGCCATGGTGCAACGTAGCCAGAAAGCCCTCACCAGAGGCCTAACAGGTGGGACCACCTTATCCTGAATTTTCAGCCTCCAAAATTGTGAGATAAACAAGCCTCTTTTCTGTATAAAGTGCCTAGCCTCAAGTATTTTGTTATAGCAACACCAAATGGACTGAGATAAATGCCTCCTCCTTTTCTTGCTTGCCCACCCCCAAGATGCACACACCCTTCCTTCTTTTGGCTGTGGTCCTCTTCAGGATCTGTTCCTCACTTCAAGCTTAAAGCCAATAGTTTGATCGAAAGCAGATGATTTGCAGCAGCTCCAGGAGCCTGCCTTCACCCCATTTTCCATGTGACAACCCAAAATAATTTAGAGCCACGCAAACCTTGAAATCACCTAAGCCCCACCCATAAGTCACAACTCTTAAAAAAAAAAACTCCCTCAAACAGAGGAACTTTGTGGCTTTGTTTGATCTTTTTATGTTGCTGTTTTCAGGATTTAACTTTTGTCTTTTCTGCTCAAGCCTGCTCTCAAGGCAGTCATCCAAGAGAAGAGAGGTTGGGAGTCCTTGGCTGCTCCCAGGGCACACATCAAGGCAGAGATGAAAATGCATGCGACTGCTCTGGGGTACCTCCACAAACACCCCTCAGATGACTTGGCTGGGGTCCTCCTCTTACATCAGAACTCAATGGTTTTTAAAAACACAGTTCGATCAAAACATTTTCTTTTGCAGTTATGTTACAGTTATTAAGAGGTAATTTTGGGAATTCTATACATGATTGATTTCTCTTTGAACTAATTTCTGCTGGTTTTATAGCCATATCCTGAGTTTATTTCCAGGCATAAAAGGAGACTTAAAAATGATTGTCATATGATTTCTAGACTTAATAGAATTCTCTTTTTAGTATCCTTACCTGGAAGGTAGTATTAGACACAAAATGAAATAAAAATTAATTGGACTGAGTTACTTTCTAGTTTGAAAAGGGAAATAATAACACTGGCCTACAAATACTTATTTGAAATTTAAGAATTCAAAATATTAGTGATGTTAGAGGTTAATAAAGTACCTCTTCTGTATAATATTCTGGACTGGCCTTGGGGATGGCCATAATCTAACCTAGTAGTTCTGATGTGGAACTTTTAAGCACCCACAGTAAACAAGGTAACCTCATGTCAGTTCAACAAACAAATTTTGTGACTTAAACAACCAAGAATTTTGCTTTTGGAGCGTTGTAGATTTGGGAATTGCTGATGAGGTCCCATGCACCTGAACTGTCTTCTTTTTATTGACAAAGCTGCAGTTTGAAATGTGGTTGATCAGAAAAGGCTATTCATTGTGAAATGTCATTTTATGAACTAGCTCAGAAGTGTCAGAAAATCTTGATTAGAAAAGGGCTATTCATCATGAAGTGTCACTTTATAAACTAGTTCAACAATAATAGGACATTTTGGCCATTATTTTTGGTGCATCTATCTGGTTCCAAACCTAGCAGATTAAACCTAAAGTTACTCTTGGTGTGTGGGCATTCAATATGCTTTTCACCAATTTCACTCGCCATCTTGCTACCAGTGGTCTTTTGCTGAGCTGGATAACTATTACCTTTATTGCAGATTGCAGAAGTTTCTGTCACCAGAGGACCTGTGAACACAGTCCCTTGTATTCCTATCACTTGCTCTGAGAACATTTACTAAGCTGGTCTGGTAGACATTTCAGGTTTATTTACATAGAAACCATGGTACTTGGCAGGCCTAGGAAGGGGAAAATGCTTAGAATATACTCTCTCGTGTTAGCATTTCACATCTGTTTTGTTCTACCGATAGTGATGAGGGCACACAATTCATTTAGCTTCTCTAAACTGTGATTTATTTTCTTTAAAAAGCTGGGCATGGTGGCACACGCCTTTAATCCCAGCACTCGGGAGGCAGAGGCAGGTGGATTTCTGTAAGTTCAAGGCCAGCCTGGTCTACATAGTGAGTTGCAGGACAGCTAGGGCTACAGAGAAACCCTGTCTCAAATAGACAAAAAAATAAATAAATAATTTTTTTTACTTATTATTATTAGTTTGTGTGTATGATGTGTATGTGGGCACAACCTTCTGCCTTTCTGTGGGTTCCAGGCCACATGGCAGCTAACAACCATTCATAACTCCAGTTCCAGGGGTTCTGACACCCTCTTCTGACCTCCATGGGCATTGCATGACATGAATACACTTACATACATGCAGGCAAAACACACATACATATAAAATAAAAATATTTAAAATAAAAAAATTTAGTTTTTAGAGAATTTCATACATACTACATTTGTGTTATTCTCATCCCTCCAAGTCCCTCTCAAACTTCTCCCACATCCCCCTCTCAATTTCTTATCCTCTTCTTCGATTATTATTGTTTTACACACACACACACACACACACACACACACACACACGTATACAGCACTGTGTCCATTTAGTGGTGGTTGTGTGTACCTCTGTTTAGGGCTGCTCACTTGGGATTAGGTAACCTATTAGGGAGTTAGTCCCTGGAGAAAACTGATTCTCCCTCCCTCATCATCCATTGATTGCCTGTAGTTCTTCATCTTGAGGGGGGACCCTGTGCAATTTCCTCATCTACCTTGGCCTGTCAACTGGTTTTTGTTAGACTTGTTAGACTCCCATATGGTGGTGATTTCATTGGTGTAGCCTCCCTATCATGTCTAGAATGCATTAACTAGCAGGAGGTGTTCTGCCCCTCTGGCTCTTCCAATCTCTTTGTCCCCTCTTCCACGATGTTCCCTGAGCCTTAGGGGTAGGGGTTGCATTATGATGTATCACTTAGGGCTGAGTACCTCACAGTCACTTATTCTCTGTATTTTTGACCAGTTGTGGAACTTTCTAAAAGTTGCCATCTAATGCAAACAAAAGCTTCTTTGATGAGTGGTGAGAGGTACACTTTCTGTAAATATAAGGATACATATTTAGGGTATAGCAAGAAATTATTTTGGTCTAGGAAAGTGACAGAACTAGGTTCTTCTCTAGGTCTATGACCTCTCCAATTGTGTGTACTTATAAGCCATTATTTCTTTTGAAATTATTTTTATTTTATGTGTATGAGTGTATTACCTGCATGAATGTAAGTGTACTTGTGTTGTACGATGCCTGAGGAGGTCAGAACTAGGTGTCGGATCCCCTGGAACTGGAGTTAAAGACGGTTGTTAGCCACCATGTGGATGCTGGAAATCAAATCCAGGTCCTCTGCAAGAGCAGCCATTTCTCTTAACCACTGAGCTATCTCTCCAGCTCCATAAGCTTAACTTCCAAATGGGGATTTATAATAACTGCCTTTGCTGCTTCTCAGTATGGGGTGATGTGAATAAGGAGAGGTTGGTGAAAGCAAGAAGATATTCAGGAACTCGCATCCAAGGAAAGGGGCCATCTAAATTCAAGGTGCATTGGCAGTTAAGTGAAGAGCTCCTGGTAAATGATGGGTTTGTGGCTTCATTTCTGCCCAGATCTGTTGAGGGTCCATCCATTGCATAAGAACTATAGGAAGCTACACTGTTTTGTGCTAAACAACCCATTTAAGGTGGCTGCCATCATTCTGCATTTGAGAGATGACAGGGACTTGGTCAAGGTCACATGGCTACTTTGTGCCTAAGCCAGACTGGAAACCAGAATGTTCATGGTAAAGTCAGCACCTCTTCAAATTGCAAAGCTATTTTGTAGTAGTGAATGTTTTGTGGCTATCATTTGGTGTTTTGAAGATTGAGAGCGAAGTGAACTTCAGAAGAAACTAGACGTCTAGCTCACGTCCCTTGAATGTGCATTCCAGACTGAATAGTAAATCCCACACTCTAGAAGCTCAGGGGAAATCAGTTATTATTTAATACTTTAGGAAATTTATATTCTTTTCTCTTTGTGGTAGAATTAATTATCACTATACAATCTTTATAAGCAAGCAAAGATTTTACCAGTGTAAAAATATTTACCAATCCATTCTTCCCTTATAAGGCCCTGAAACTGTAAAACCACATAGTTTTCTTTATAGTCATTTTTTTTTTTTCGGTCTTTTTGAGACAGGTCTCCTCCTTGTAGCCCCAGCTGGCTTGAAACTCGCTATGTAGACCAGGCTAGCCTGGAACTCACAGAGCTCTGCCTGCTTCTGCCTCCCAAGTGCTGGGATTAAAGTCATGTGCCACCACGCCTGGTTTTATAGTGTTTTTAACCTAATTGTGTGCTTGCCCTGAATAAGATGTTGAACCGAGAAACTCAAGTCACCTTCATAAAACATTCTCCTGTCTTATTTCTGGTAAGATGTGTAGTCCAAGGCAGCAAACACATAAGCCTGTATTAGAGGAAGCCTAGACAAGGCTGTGGTGTGGGAGACTGACTAATAAACACTAGAGTTTCTCTCTCTCTCTCTCTCTCTCTCTCTCTCTCTCTCCCTCCCCCCCCCCCCCCCCCCCCCCCCCCCCCCCCCCCCCCCCCCCCCCCAGTGACTTTGTGGCTTTAACTAGGTAAGCTACCTAGAAGGAATTAATCCCTTTGAAAAGGACTATTGGAAAGAGTGGCTTGAGGTGTCCGCTTTCCTGTGATTTCTTTCTGAGTGCTGGCTGTGGGGGAAGGTGGAATGGAATGAGATAATCAAGAGTTTTATTGGAAAATGTTGTATTTGCTAAGAGACCCACAGGACCCTAGATCTCCTTAATTTAGTTTTCTCTTTACAATCAACTGAGAGGTTGTTGATCACTCTGTGTGCCCAGGTGTTCCATGACCTGACTCATTCTCCAATGATAAACATGCTCTTAGCTCCTGGTCTCGTGGAGCTCATGCTGGTGAAGAAGATGGATTGTTAATCAAACAACACAATAAGTCACAAATTGTAACCGAGGATGTTTATGGCCCTATGAAAGAAGGGGCTATTAGGGGAAGTTTTCTTTTATGTGTATGTGGTATGTGTGTGGTGTATGCACATATGTGTGTACAAATATGTATGTCACGTACATGTATGTGGAGGCCAGAGGAGGACATCAAGTGTTTTCCTCTATTGCTCTCCATCTCATTTTTTGAGCCAATGACCCCAAAGCTCATCACCATTTTGGCTAGGCTGGCTGGCCAGCAAACTCCAAGATTGGCCTGTCTCCATCCCCCACATGTTGCTATGCCCAGCTTTTACATGGCTGCTGGTGATCTGAACTCAGGTCCTCTTGTTTTCACAGCAAGCTTTCTTACCCCCTGAGTCATTTCCCCAGCTCCAGAATACTTTCTTTTTGTGTGATTTATATTTGTCTATTTTCTGTTGCTATAAAAAATGCTTGAAGCTTGCTGAATATTATATTCCTCTGAGTAGAAAAGTCTATCCTGGAGGGAGGCTCCTAAAGGCTCAGGAAGTTCCAAGCTGAAACATTTCTTCCAGGAAGGAGAAGAGCAGTTTATGAGACTCAGGAAGTAAACAAATCTTATGTCTGGTAAAACTGAAACTTACAAGATTCACAAGACCCTGCCTCCCCAAAGATATAGAAACAGTAAACAATTGTGAGAAGAGTATGGCAGAGCTTCCTGGAAGAGACTCTCCAATCAATCATTAAGCTGACTTTAAGTCATGCAGAGAGCTCCAGGGTTGAGGGTTTGTGAGCCACGCAAGGTGTGCTTTGTGGTGAGGCAGCTGCCTCTGAGTCATGTCTGCCCCTGTAAGACCCCCCCGCCCTTACTCCTGTAATTTCACCCAAATAGGCTCATCTGTTCGCAAAGTTGGACTTTGGTGTGCTTTGACTTTGGTCTATTGTCAGTTCTCTTCCTAGGATGAACAGATATATGTGCCATGTCTTCTTCAGAAAAGTGTTACGCAATAACTTGGATACTTTATAAACCAAAGAGCTGGGTCTGGTGACATAGGTCTGTGATCCCAGTTGCTCAGGAGGCTGAAGTGGGATGATCACAAGTTCAAGTTCTGCCCAGGCTACAGAGTAAAAAGAAGGCTGGAGATATAGCTCAGGGATAGAGAGCTTGCCTACAATGTGCAAACCCTCAGGTTCAAGTCTCACTTCAGCCCCTATTGTCCTCTGTGCCATGAAGTTAGCCAGGTTCATTGGTCCACACCTAACATTGTAGGGCTCAGAAGCCTGAGGCAGGAAGAACTTGAGATCAAGGATAGCCTGTCTCAAAAAACTTTTTATTTCTAAAAGTATTTAGTGCATAATTTGGAGGGTGAAAGGACAAACAGCATGGTGGCAGCTCTGAGGAGGGCATCCTGACTGTGCCACTTCACTGTGAATGGCATCATGGCAGGAGCACAGAAGACAGGCCGAAAAACAGGAAGCCAGAGTATGGGTCTGGCAAGGTGTGCTGTTTTATAACCTCTGGTAAGAACTAGCCAGGGCCACACAAGACCTACTACCGTCTGAGAGCATGTCCCCAATGACCTAATGACCTGTTAGCTCCACCTCTTAAGGGTCCTACTACCCTATAACATGGCCATGCTGAGGCCCAAGCTTCAACATAGGAATCTTTGGGAGACATAGTAAAACCATGTCCCCCAACCCTAGTGTTGATTCTTGGCCTATAGGAACCAGTCCCTTCACATGAAGAAAAATGCACTCTTTCCATTCCCACCCAATGGTCCAGTTTGTTCCACAAAGCGGAGAAAAGGATTGAAGAGATTTTTGTTTGGACAATCTGTTAGGAAAGAAATGAGCTTTGAAGCAATATTTAAGAATGTGGCTGCTCAGTGTGGTGGTGCATACCTTTAATCCCAGCCACCAATCAGGAGGCAGAGGCAGGCAGATCTCTGTGAATTCGAAGCCAGCCTGGTCTGCATAGCAAGTTCCAGGCTATATGAGGCTAAAGGGAGTCTCTCTCTCTCTCTCTCTCTCTCTCTCTCTCTCTCTCTCTCACACACACACACACACATACACACACACAGTATCTACAAGTGGGCTAGAGGGGAACAAAGTTTGGAGATATGTAGATGGTAGAATTTGTTTATGCCATCTTTGACTTTATATTGACTTAAAATATAGACAGAAGAGGCAGCATAACTTTGAGGGAAGTCAGGAGCCTGGTTCCCCCACCCCTCTCTGGTTTCTATAGTCACTTCCCCTTCGAGGGCCTCCACTTCCTTATCAGTCAAAGGACCTTCTAGAATAGACGATCTTTCAAGTCTCTTACAACTTTGACAACTCTGTGTTCTAGTTTTAGGTAATAGCTTAGTGCCTCAAAATTGCAAAACATCCTGCGAAATCTTGTGAAAATAGGAACTGGAACTTTTGTAGGAATGCACTTCCTGTTTTATGAAGTGTGAGCTTTCTAGCACCTCTAGCAGCGACTAGATGTGTTTGCTGTCAGGCGAGCTCCCCCTGTGGCATGCCCACATGCTTCACAGAGGAGGTTCTTGAAGCCCAAGTCCAGGCAATTCGCTCAAGAACACTTGGCAGCAGGTCACAGAGCCTGAAGGCAGCCCTTACGTCTCCTCAGGTCCCATCATCATCATCACCACCGTCTCCTGACCAAGAGCCTGAGTGCAGGAACGCTCAGAAATGACTACCATGATAGGAGTAATGGTTGCCCAGCTATGTGGCTTGAGTTTGCCAACACTGTATAGGTGTTTCCATTTTAGTCTTCTGCGGAGGCAGAAAAGCTGAAGGAGGTAAAAATCTTGCACACCAGAAGCTCCCTGCTCTTTGGCATTTGTTCCTTTGCTGTTTTCTGTCACTCTTGTCCTTAGGCATTAAAGGGTTGGATTTACGCTGTGCTGGCCCTTTGCAGTCTTATCTAAGGAATCTGTAAGCAGCTTAACCCTGTCAAGGGAAGATCGCACTAAAAGTTAGGCCCCTTCAGGCAGGCCATTAGCTTTGCCTTTTTTTCACGGAGCTTATCACGCTATGCTCCGAACATTCCATCTTATCGTGGGCGGCATCGTAAAAAATGGGAACAACTGTCTGAAACAGTTTGTGTTTTCTTAGATTATTTGGAAAGTTCCAGCTTCATGTACTAGACGGAAGACTTTTGACCTCTGGGATGACAGCGTGAGGCGAGGTATGGCTTGTCTTCCAAGCAGGGGGGGCAGCAATCACTCTACAGACGCTTTCTATTATTGCTGTCATGAAATGTCTGAATGCCGGCACTGAGTGCATGGGAAACAAATTCAACTTGAGAAAAAAAGAAAACCCTTAGCCAAGTGAATGTATTCCACAGTAGAAAACTTTTAATGCTCTTTTTGTATCGCCCTGTAATCTTAAGAGTGAGTTCTTCATTAATTTTGTCACTGAAAATTGATTTTTTCCATAGGAAATGTTAGGAAAAATGTGTAGTTCTTTACATGTTTAAACTTTGAGGTAAATTTAGAGATAAACTTGTCTGCCAGTTTTTACAAGATGCCTAAGGTTTAAAGATGAGATGTTCTCTGTCCTGCTCTTACTGTGCTTCTAACGCTCTTCAATTGAATTCACAGTCTTTACACCTGAGGCCACCGTCCCTGCCTTTGTACTGTGGTCTAACCTAGACAAAGGCTTGACTGACTCAAGGCTGGACACTTAAAAAATCATTTTATTTGTGTGCTTGTGTGTGAGTATGCACAGGTGCATATGTGCGGGTGCTCATGGAGGCCAGAAGAGGGCATTGGAGCCCTTGGAACTGGAATTACAGGTGGTTGTGGACTGCTTAATGTGGGGGCAGGGAATTCAGGTCCTCTGCAAGAGCAGGATACCCTTTTAACTGTTGAGCCACCTCTCCAGCCCCAAAGCTGTATGCGTTTATCTAACTTGACTCTGTTGATTCTGTTACTGAGTCTAAAATAGCCTTCTTTCAACTTGTGCCTATGAAAGTTGTATTTGATTTTTTTTCAAATTCAGATCAGCTATCACCTTTTTCTATCCCATAAAGCTGATTTCTAAAGAAAACCATCAGTGAACTTTCAGAAAAGAAAGCAGTGGTCACCAGGAACTTGCGTGGATTGTTGAAAAAGCCAGGCTGTGCTTCCCTTATCTCCTTTTGGGTATCATAAGCCTTTTGATAAATAAAGCCAATGCAACAGATATGGTGTCTTTGAATTTTAATGTCTTTGATAAAGTCTTTGTTGATGACCTAGCAGTCTATAAGAATAGCACAATTAAAAGTATTAGTAACTGGTTAAATGGATGAAGCCAAAAATGACGGATTAATGGTATTTGGCCTATGAAATTGCTTCCTGTGGAATGCTGCCAGGCATTTGTCCTTGGCCCTGTCTTAGAAAGAAAAAAAAATGTATTAATGATGAATCACTCAGGATGGATTTAGGTCATGCTGTAGTAATGAAGCTGTCCCCCTCCCACACCCCCATTTAGTGTTTAAAAACATAAAGATTAACTAATTTTACATCATTGGTCCACTGTGAGGCGAGGCGGGCAGAGATGGGACTCCTTGCTTTGTGATCTTGCTGCACTCATTATCTGGAACCTGGTTGCTCCTGAGGTAGCAGGAGAAGAAAGGGTGAGGTAGCCCATGTAGATGCTTGACCACACCAGCTCTCCAGGAATGGGCAGCAGAGTCAGCCAGGTGCCTACAAGGAAGTCTGCATTCTTGTGAAGTCATTGTCACAGTGAGAGGGGTAGGAAGGAGAGGAAGTGTATGATGATGCAAAATTGGGAGGGCAGTGGATAGGGTTAAGCAACAGTTAGCCTGGTAAGTGATTCTGGACTCTTCCACTTACTATTTGTATAAGCCTGGAAAATCACCTTTTTCCAGCCTGTTTTTTTTTTTTGTGTGTTTAAAAGAAGACTCAGTGATATGAAGGACGAAGTTGTTGTGAGGTACTGCATGGCTTGTACTGGTGTCTCTGAGGTTGGAGTCATCTTTCTATATTGGTGCTTTATTCTGAGAAGTGAAAAATATTTTTATGTTAAAGTCTTTGTTGCAGATGACATCATTTATCAATAAAAAAACTATTGGCTTCTTTTATGTTTGCTGTAATTTGTTTTGAAGACTCTATTGAACTTTTCTGATAGGTCTTTGATGAGCTTAAAAAGCAGTATGCCAAACATCTCGTATCTCATTGCTAGTTATGCAGTTCAAAACTTTCACTTAAAAATTATAAGCATTTTATTTACATGTGTTTATTCCCATGACTTTTAGGCTTTTTTTTCTGATCATTTTGATTCTGTCCCTCTCACCAGTTCTGCCTACATCTTTCCTCTGTTATCCTTACCTGCTGTCTCACCTTGTCTCTTTCATACTTAGGGTGTTTGGCTCAAGCTTGTCTTGACCACCTTCATTAAATTACCCTTTGCCCCAGAAGCATTTCTTACTTGGACTTTACTTTTCACATGCTATCTATGGATTCATTTGATTTATTTAATTTTTTTGGCCAAGTAGCTTTCTTTTTACCATGACTTTTATTTGTCAAGATCCTGCACTGGTGTTTTATTAGCAGCATGAAGCAGATGGTGTCATCCTTGCTCATATTGTCCCCACAGTGTTGGTGGTTTAGGGGGCATTGAGTCCCTCAGAGCCCCCAATCTTTCTTCCCCACTCTGTGCTATAGAATATTTTCATGTGTCCAGTTATTTTATGAATAGTTGCTTTTCTTGCTGTTGTGACCAAATACCCTACAAGAAGCAATTTAAGGACTTATCTTGACTCAAGGCTCAAGAAGGATAGAGCTCATTATGGTGGAGAATGCATGGCTACAGGAACATGAGGTACCTGATCACATTGCATCTGCAGTCAGAAAGCAGAGAACAGACAGGAAGTGGGCCAGGGTTTGAAACCTCAAGGCCTGCCCTAGTGAGCTATTTCCTCCAACAAGGATCCACTTCCTATAGATTTTATAACTTTATAAAACAGCACCACCAGCTGAGCACCAAGTGTTTGAATGCACAGGCCTGTGGGGGTTGGGGGACATGTCACATTCAAACCACAACAATTTCCCTTTATTTATCCACCTGACAAGGGATCCGTGAAGGCCTGATTTTGAAGACTAGGTGGGACACAATGATTGTTTTGTGCACAGACTCACTTTGGTGAGACACAAAGGATGTTACTGGGGCTGAAATAAAGGCTTGAAAAGAACATGTGGCATGGGTAGAGTTAGTGACTAAATGCTGGAAAAATAACTGCAGTTACGGGGTTTCACTGCTTGGAACTGCTCCCAATTCCCCACAGCACAGATGCCAATGGGGTCCTGGTAGAAAAGACTCACTGTTGGGGCTGGAAAAATGGCTCAGACATTAAGAACATTGGCTGCTTTTGCAGAGGACCCAGGTTTGATTCCCAGCATCCATATGGTGGCTAATATCCTAATTTCAGTCCCAGAGGATCCAACACCCTCTTTTGACCTCCTCAGGCATTGCACAACACGGGTATACTTAAGTACATGGAAGCAATACACTCATACACATCAAATAAAAAATAAACTTTTAAAAAAGACTCACTGTTATGACCTAGTCAACAAATAGCAGTTTCTTGCACCTAAAAGCCAACTGGGCCGCCTGGGAGCAGGAAGGATGAATACGTGGGTAGAGGAAAGTAGGTGTAAGTGGCTTTCTTGTGGCCACATAGAACCTGAGGGGTTTCAGGTCACCTTGGGATGGCAAGACATAGTCCAGGGTCTGGAGCACTGACTTGAAACAAGGCCAGATGCCGGCTGCCTGCCAAGGATTAAGGAGGATCATCAGTTCTGTATTGGAGTCCAGAGTGCTGCAATGCCTAAAGCTTTGTTATTGAATGGACATCTTTCCTTTCTTTCTTTCTTTCTTTCTTTCTTTCTTTCTTTCTTTCTTTCTTTCTTTCTTTCTTTCTTTCTTTCTTTCTTTCTTTCTTTCTCTCTCTCTCTCTTTCTTTCTCTCTCTCTCTTTCTCTCTCTCTCTCTTTCTCTCTCTCTTTCTCTCTTTCTTTGATTGATTGATTTATTTTTATGGGGTTTTTGGCTATTCTAACATTCCCCCTCTGAAGAGGTAGCCCTAAAATCTTTTAAGGATTAGATACAACCTCCCAAATACTTTTGAAAATTTTGACCTTTGGAACAGAGTATGTTGCTAAGAGGCCCAAGGACATTTTGACTTTTAGCCAAGACACTGGCTACTTTTCTTTGGGGTCTTTTTACCCTAACTGCCTAGCCAATTCCTACCTCCTATTCTTATCACACCATCCTCTGAAGAGGTTACCCAAAATGTCAATAGGGAATCGGGACACAGACCACTCTGGCTTCTTCCATGCTGAACAGGGACGTAGGATGAGGCAATTGGGGTACCCCTTCAGTGGGTCTATCTAAAAGACTCCCAAATTGCATAACTCTTATTTCTAGGAGGAAAAGAAAGTCCTTGAATCATGACTAGGAGATGTGAAGAAGAAGCAAAGGCAAGAGTAATTAGGATTATAAATTCTAGATAGGGAACTAGAAAAAAGTCAGAATATGGCAATTTTCAAATGTTCATATGAGAGGCATGGACACCTTTTCTTATTAGATGGCATTTTCTTTGTTTATGTGGGTGATTTGGAAGTTTTTAGCACATTTTGTTGCATCTTGGCCAGAAGTTCAAGGGCATTTCTTTGTTCTCCAAAACAAAGTTCTACATGGTCCAAGGATTTACTTTTGGAAATTTCAGACTCCCACTGGAAGACAAAAATCTTTCATCATTCCAGCCTGAATTCAAGGTGGACATGAGAATTCATTTAGGGAGCTAAGGTGAGACCTCTCACTAAATTTCCAGGAAACAACCCACTGGGTCTCTGTACCCTTTAGAACACTTGCAAAAATTCTAGAAGTCTAGTGAAACACAGATGCACATTATGTAGCACACAGGATGCAGGCAGGTGATGCAGAACCAAAGCCCTTAGGAACAGTGAAGCAGCAGTGGGACAAACCCCATCCTATGGGTGCGGCCTGGAGGGCCTGGCAGGGCCGCTTTTTAGCCACACCTACCTTCCAGGTAGTAGACTGTGCCAGAAGGCTCAGCCCTTCAAGGAATGATAGTTCCAGCCTGTTTATCAGACAAGAAAATAACTGTCCATCATTCAGGGAGCATTGATCAGTGTTTCCTTTATCACTCATTAGATAAAACACCAGTTTCTCTTTTTCCAAAGCACATCAGTCTGAGGACCTCAGGTCTTCTGTAATAAGACTGGAACACAAGCCTACTCATCATTACTAAAGTGAATTTGCACAGTCTCACTGCCAGTAGCTCAGTGGGACCCTAATGGTCCAGGATAAGGCACTGGGTCTGGAATATGGAATCATTCCATCTGAGTTGCTTGGGTTAAGCCTAAAAGGGTGGCTTAGCTGCCTGTGCACTCTGCCTTCTGGAAACTCTTCCTTCCTGGCTTTCCCACACAGCCTTAGACTTTTCCTCCCTCTTTCTGTTCTTCTTCAGTCTCCTGTGTTCTCTTTCCAGATCCTGAAGTGGCAGTCTTCAGAGCCCATCTTTGCCCCTCTACATGTTTTCTTGACTCCAGCCCCACACTTACACTGGCACCTTTCTTTGGGATGTCTCCTCCTGGGCCTCCTGTATGCCTCTCAGACATCCCTTGTCCTGTGTCTGTTTCTGAGTTCTACCTATCTTAACAGTCAGCTCCTGCCTCAGTCCCCTGCAGGGACTGTCTGTCCTCACACAAGCCCTGTCCTCTATCTTCTTGCTTTTCCTTTGTCTGCAATACCTTTTTTGAGTATTTTTATTTTTTTAGTGTGTGTGTATATGCACAAGTGTTTTTATGTTCATGCATGTGTGAGCAAGTACATGTGCAGGCCAAAGTATCATTCTTTAGAGTCGTCCACCTTGTTTTTTGAGACAGGGTCTGTTACTGAGACCTGGGGCTTGCTGATAAGGCAGGCTGGCTGACCAGTGAGTTCCAGGGATCTGTCTATCTCCAACTCCACAGTCATGGAATTAGAAGCATATGTCACCACAGCCTTCTACATGGGTGCTGGAGGTCAAACGTGGGTCCTTACATTCACACAGAAAGTACCTAACCAACTGAGCTATCTCCCTAGCTCTACCTTTCCATTTTTTTAAATCAGAAAAAAATTCATTAAAAATTCTACTCATAGATTATTCCATCCAACCCTGTTTTCCAATACTTGAATTTGTAAACACGAATAAAGATCTGCTGAACGCCAAGGCACTTAGGGGCTCCCAGAATTTGGTGTTGAGGACCTAATAAGTCAGTTGGCATTTGAAATGGTGCAATAAAGACATGGATTATGTGCTGTGAGATGCTCTGAGGGCACAAAGAAGGGAATTGCTAGCACTCCATTTTAGGAAATTTGCCAAGAGGGTTGACAATCGAGCAGAGCACAGCCTTTGGCGACTCTGGAGTGCACGCTTAACCGTGCTTCAAATGAATCTGCCAAAACTGTCGTGTTTCTTACTCAAAAAGAGCTTTTGGTAGATTACAAACAAATCTGAAGTAGTGCCCAGTGATCCTAGCTTGTGGGTTCTGCTTCCTTCAAAGCCTTCTCATCAGAGGCCATGCTCAGTCCTGGAGTCCTTGCATCTCTTCACCAGAGGTTTTGTTCTTTGCTGTTAGAATCATGCTATAGATACTCATGTGCAAACAGTCCTGACAATTCTGTCCCCATAGGCTCCAAGTACTTGAACATTTTTGTCTCCAGTTGCTGGCTCTGTATTGGGAGGTTTTAGGAGGTGGTCACTAGGGGCAGGTCTTGCTGGATTTCTTATGCTCTCTGCTTCTTGTTCTGCTTGAAGATGTGATTGTTGGGTGTTCTGCTCCACCCACTCTGCTGCCAGGCCTCCCTGCCACTATTATGGACTCCAACCCTCTGAACTGTAAACTAAATGAACTCTTCCTTCTCTAAGTTGTCTTGGTCATGATGTTTTATCACAGCAGCAGAAATGTAGCTAATATAACTGGGTATGCCCTACCCCATGCTTCACAGTTTAACATGCCAGATCCAAATGTTATTCCAGAGTTGAGCAGAGAGACTAGGTCTCATTTGGGAACAAATGAGGCAAATAACCATCTTCTCCATCTCTTTCCTGTCTCTTCTCTATCCCACGCAACTGGTAGGACTGGGCAAGGACTTGTAGAGTGAACTCATGGATGATTAATTTGAAGGGCAGAAGGAAAGTTCCTGTTTGTATAGTCCAGCACTCTTATTTTGTACATAGCAAACAGGAGTGCAGAGAGGCAAAATGACATGTTAGCAATGCACAGGGCCTGAGTGGCAAGCCTGACTGAAGCAAGTTTGCTGACGTCCTGCCTATTTGGTGGATTCCTTGCTTTTCAGCTGTTGTTTTGGAACTCTGTCATTGCTTGTACTAGTGTGTCTTAAATCGTATAACAGCATCCCTATGTGGAGGGAATATGTTAATTACACACCAGAAAATTGAAGTACAAAGAAATTAAATCCATCTCCCATGATCACACTGAACCCTTCTAAATCTGCATGTTCACATCTACAAGAGGCAAATAAAATATCAATCTATAGAAGTATAATTGGTTATATGTAACTTTTGAGCTAAGACAGCATTTACTTTCCTTTCACACTCCGGTTTAACTGTGGTCTCCCTTTCTTTGGGTAGTTAAATAAGGAGGAATAAAAGAGAACTGAGCCCCATACAAGGGATCTTAAATTCTTAACTCTAAGAAAGTCTTGGGTCTTTTCTGTGAATACTGACCTCTTTTCATCTGTCAATAGTTTTGAGGTTCTTTCTGATTTGGGGATCCCTCCATCAGAAGTCCTGGTGGAAAGCAGCTTCCCACTGTGCACATGTGTGGGTGCTGGGGTGTTCTATCCTTCTGCTATGAAACAGTCAGTATTAGGATGTGTGCTTTGGGTGTGGCTCCTATCAATGACCCTGTGTGAAATGAGGTGAGCGAGAGCTATAGGGACAGCTAGCCATTAGTCACAGCAGCAAGTGGTGGCGAGGCCCTAACTGTCCAGTGTTTGGCTTCTACTCTCCAGCCTCTTTCTGCTCGTACCTGATTTGTGAGCTCAGTTCTGTAGCATTTCAGTGATCCTGTGACACATTCTGTATTGATCAACAACTCTGTTTTTAACTCGTGACAGAATTGTCTACAATGAGACTTTTGATAGTTGCTGCCTAGGAATAAGGTAGAAATATTTAAAAGCAGTTGGAAATTTTCTACAATAGAGAAGTGATATGAATTAGTAAGTTTTCCATTGCTATAACAAAATGATTGAGAAAAAACAGTCTATTTTGTCGGAGAGTTTAGATATTTTGGTCTCAGATTGGGAAGACCCATTTCTTTTTAGGCCTCTGATGGGGACATCAGATGGCAAAAGCAGGGAACAGTTGCTATGACTAATAACTCATCCTAACTCTCTTATTTCTCCATCTACCCACATATGTTCACCTCCAAATGCCTACACACACACACACACACACACACACACACACACACACATACCTCCACATACTTGCTTCCAAAGACTGTCATATCCACACAGACACGCACAATTCTGCATAACACCAGCCCACACCTGCACACACATAGCCATTTATCTGTACATACACAGTTACATACACTCAGAGGCAAGTTACTTTTAAGCACACTCCTGGATTTACCACTTAGAACACATTTGTGGACTTGTCTGCCATGCTGGACTGACCCTGGAGATGAAGGTTTGGGCTGTGTGTTGGGGTAGGAATGAGGAGCGATTAGAAATAGAGGACTTGAAAGTATGCCCTGAGTATGACTCTGGCAAAGGTGTTCTGTTCTGAGTGGAAATCTTATGTCTTGGTCTGTGCTGGAGTGGAAACAGGAGAATGACACAGTTTATGGCATGGGAAAATGTAGGAATGACTGTTACAATGTGGACACACTCCAGACAAATGACTTTTATTTAACCTTGCAACCCAAAAGTTAATCTTAGCTTGTTGATAATGTAAATAAGCTGACTATGCCTTGAGCTCCTCTCGTGACCTGGAAATATAGCCTTAATCCCTCATGACACTGACTTGCTCTTGATCTAGAATAATGTATATACGTGCTTCATATCAAGTGTGGCCAGCAGTAGATATTTGTTGTCAGCAATGGGATAATCATTCCATTTGTGTTGCAAACAGGAATAAAATTGATAGCATCTGTTTGTGGTTATGTATGTGCTATCCTAGATCAATAGGGGTCAGAAGGGACATAATCCTCTGATAGGACAGTTCCATTTTTTCCCCCATTTTATGCTGGATATACTGCTTCAATAAAAAAATGAGAAAACCCTTCTTCAGGATCACAGTTCCAAGAATAATTCAAAGGAACAGGTTCTCAGCAGTTAAAGTTCCCGCTTGGCTACATTGAATGGTAAGAGTCAGGCTGCTCTGGATATTTGGGGCACACTGAGGCTGGGTCTAAATGATGCCAAAAATTCAGAAGCAAAGATAAAGTGGTCCATTTAGAAGCCATCTTCTTGATATGGTGAAGGCAAATCATGATTATATTACATCTTTTTCGGCTGCTTTCTAGTTTCCCACCTGATGCCTTCACTACACCATTGCCTGAGTTTCTGGAAGCCTGTCTGTCAACCAAGGAAGCTGGCACTTCTGTTTTTCCCCTGGCTGTATCCCCTTAGTGATGGGATGGAAATCAGAGTGGCTGCCAGATTGCAGATGAGTAAGAGGGCAAGATCCGAGGTTGAGAGAAACAAGAAATAGAGGGCTAACAGGTGCTTCCCAGAAGGACTGGAGCGCCAACATCTGTGGGACTAATCACTTCTGTCCATCTGACTCCAGCCACATGGGGAGAGGCACAAGAACAGAAAGGGAGGTGGGTCAGAGGAAGAAATGAGAAATGAAATCAGCCCCTTGGATGCCAGAGTCAAGGAACTAAAATTTTCTCCAGATTTGACCTTGGATTCTGAACACAGCATTTTAAGACTTAATAATATTCCCTTGTAATATATACCATATTTGTTTATCCATTCATTGATTGATAGATATTTGAATTAAGGATAGAAACTTTTATGTGGCTTTAATATTTGGAGAGCCAGTTTCATATATGAGGGGACCTGGGTTTGAGTCTCAGCACACACATGGCCACTACAAACTGTCCTTAACTCCAGTTCCAGGGGAATCCGAAGCTCTCTTCTGACCTCCACAGCATTGCATGATACAGGTGCACTCACATACATGCAGGCAATACACTCATACACATAAAATAAAAATAATAAATAAAATATTAAAAAAACATGCACTTTATAGTCAGACAGTTCCAGTCAAGGCTCTGATACTTTCTAGTATAAGTTTTAAATAGTCACTTAAGCTCTTAAAAAAAACCACTATAAAAGTTTTCAAATGAAGAAGTTGAACATTACTCAAGCCTTTGAGCTCTTCAGTCTCCTCTTAGGTGACTCTTCCCACCTCTATCCTGAACTGTCCTAAATTCTATGTCAGTTATTCCTTTGACTTCTTTCAAATACAACACTAACATGTATTTTTAGTTGACTGACTCAAGCTCTCTGATGCTTGTCTGTAGGAGGTCAGATGTTGCCCCAATGTTAGAGAATAGATGTGGGAGATCTCAGCAGACATGGTGAAAGCTACAGTATGTATAGGTCTTTGAACTGTGTATTAATTCATTTTGCTGTGGTTTTTGGACTTTATGTAAATGAAATTCTACTGGTTTCTACCTAATTACAAATGATACTGCTATGAACTTAAAAAATTATTTTTGTTGATTCTAGAATTTCATGCATTTTGAGCACATTCAGACCCTTCCCCTCTCCACCCCTACCTCACTACCCCTACCTTATCCTTGTATTACTATTTGTCTTTAAAATATTTTATTTATTATTTTTAAATTATATATATATTAAATTATATATATGTATATATGGATATTGCCTGCATGTATATAAGTGCACCCATGTTGTGCAATGCCCGAGGAAGTCAGAAGAGAGCATTGGATCCCCTGGAACTTACAGGGGATACAGACAGTTGTTAGCCACCATGTGGTGCTGGGAATCGAACCTAGGTCCTCTGCAAGAGCAGTCAGTACTCTTATCTGCCGAGCCATGTCTCCAGCTCTTATTTATCTTTTGAAAAAGGCCTATCGAGTCTAATCTGTGTTCCTCAAATGCTCTGGGGTGTGGATCTATCCCTTTGAGCCTAGTCAACCTGAAAGGCCCCACACCAATAGGGAAAACTTATTCTCCTTCTCTGAGCAGCTATCAATTGCCAATAGATCTTCAACTAGGGTTGGGGTTTCTTGCCCACCTCACTTTCCCACCCTGGGTTTTTGTTTGGCTTGGGTTTACACAGTCTAATGCATGCTGTCACAAGTGCTGTGGGTTCTTATGTGCAACTACCCTGTGGTATCCAGAGAAGACAGTTTCTTTCTATTCATCTACCACCTCTGGCTCTTACAATATTTCTGCTCCCTCTTCTGCAGTGATTACTGAGCCTTGGGAGAAGAGGGTGTGATATAGGTGTCCCATTTAGAGCTGAGCATTCTGCAGTTTGTTATTCTCTGCTTGTTGATCAGTTGTATATTTCTGTGTTAATCACCATCTGCTGCAAGGAGAAGCTTCTCTGGTGAGAGTTGAGAGATGCAGTAATCAGTAGGTGAAACAATAAGTCAGTAGGAGTCAATTTAATACTATGTCTATTTAACAGAATGATAGTAGTAGGTTTTCCCAAAAGGCCTGTGACCAGTCTAGTCACAAGTTCTTAGCTTTGATAACAGTATCAGTTATGGACTCTATCTTGGGAAGTGGGCCTTAAATCCAATCAGAAGGTGGTTGGTTCATCTCGTAACATTCATGCCCTTATTGCACCAATGAGCATATTTTGCCAGGCCAGTTGTAACTGTAGCTTACAGGGTCCACACTTGGGTAAGGTTAATGATTACCTTTCTCTGCCAGTAACATGCATAGCATCTTCCAGACCTATGAAAGCTAGCTAATAGAGATAGCTATGATGTCAGTACCAGCTTGATTTCTCCTTGTTTGTTCTACAACAAACAAGTGTTTTCAAGTAGCGTTTTCAGAAAAAGAATCTTACTTTCAAGTCCCATTGAGTATGCAGGTGCAATGACAATAGCCAATACTGCCTGTGGATTTATGGGACCTCCCTGACCAATAATTCCCAAAGGGGGAGTTCATTCCTGGCATTGGACTTTTTATTTGCTAGCCTATGGTGTCTATAACAGTCTGAGCTCCTGTTATAGGGAAACTACATTTAAATTCTTTTTATATTGTATATGTATGTATTGAAAGAAGCTTCTACAGCAGCTATCCATATGACTTTCAAAGGGCCTTTAGTGTTAGTTATCCCTCCCCCGATTATCTCTTCTTCCCTATTCTCCCATTCTCCAACCCATTAATCCTTCCCTTCCCATTATTACCCTTCTCATTTGTATCTCTGCATTCTCTCTCCCCTCCCATGAATCATCCCCCATGGAACCTTAATAGTTTCCAGATCTCTAAGGATTTTCTCATAGAAACACACTTATCTAAAGATTGAAAGCTAGCATCTCCTTATGAGCAAGAACATGTGATATTTGTCTTTCTGAGCCTGCATTACATCACTCAGGATGGTTATTTCCAGTTCCATCCATTTCCCTGTGAATTTCATAATTTCATTTTTCTTAATAGCTAAGTAATATTCCACTGTGTAAATGTACCATACTTTCATTATCCATTCATCAATTGTTGGGCATCTAAGTTGTTTCCATTTTCTAGCTATTGTCAATACAGCAGCAGTGAACATGGATGAACAGGTATCTTGTTGTAGGATAGAGTCCTTTGAGTATATGCCCAAGAGTGGTGTGGCTAGAACATGTGGGGGATCTATTACTTCCTTGTACCTTTTCCTCAAACATTCTTGCCAGAATTGGAGTTACCTATACATGTCTGGAATTATCTGGGCATAAGGTATGTGCATGTTCAACTTCTCTTGGAAACACCCAAATTTTTCCTACAGTGTATATCCCAAGTTGGGAACCCAACAGCAATGTGAAAATTCTCACCAATCTGTGTCCTTGCCAGTATCTGGCAATGTCACATTTTTTTTTGTCAGTGTGATGTGAAACAGATTTATCATCTCTTTATAAATATTTACTCTCAGCTATCTTTATCAAGCTGCTCTCTGGTGACAAGTGCAAGGTTCATCCTTCTATGAATATGAGCTTGTCAGAGCATTACAGACACACTGTGGGAGACAGGCTGGAGCCTAGGGTGATATTGCAACTGTCAGGGTCATGTGGTTTTCAGGAATCCAGGCTCTGTAATCTGAAACCCAGTATGCTAATGAGGGATCCTACCCTCTATTCTGTGATAGGATGTTAAGTCTGTTATGCTAATAGGATGATACTAATAAGGTATCCTACTTGCTGTACTATGATAGGATGCTAAACCTGTTATGCTAATGAGGTATCCTACTTGCTGTGCTGTGATTGGACCACTGTCCCTGTATAAGCTTGTGCCTTCCTGCAATAAACCAGACCTGTGTCACTGATCCTGGTCTCCTGTGTCTGAATGCGGCTCTGCTGACACAGTCTCCTCACCAGCCCTGGGGTCTGGGACCGGGCAGAAACAGGAATGACAGGAGGCAGCACAGGGCAGGCAAAAGAGCTGCCTCAGCACCAGGCGAGCAGAAGAGCAGCCTCAGCCCAGGGCAGGCAGAAGTGTGGCCTCAGCCCAGGGCAAACCGAGGAGCAGCAGCTGCTGGCAGTGACTGCAGCTGGTGCCCAACGTGGGGCTCAAAAAACCCGACCCCACGAGGCTGTAAACACTTTGGGCTCCCGATGCCCTCTTTGCCAGTGATTCTTCCGTGGGTGCTCACCGGTTTTGCTCTCCTGTGATTCTTCTTCTGGCTCACAGTCTTCGGTTTAGCATATCATTCCTGTCTCTGTTGATTGTCTTCCTGAATGGCTCCTGAGTCCTTCTGGGTACATCTTGCAGGGTGAGTGACCTCCGGTATGGGGAATAGTCATCCAGCTGCTGCCAGCTCCTGCCTGCTACACTGGTTTCTCTCCTCAGGAGTAGGCAAATTAGGGTAACAGAAAAGGATGTAACTAAGGTTTTAGATGAAGTACTAGCTCTTGCCCCCTGGTTTACAGATTCTTGTTGCTGGGATCCTGAACAATGGGCTTGCATTTTATTCTTGGCCCGGCACAGAGAAGTCAGGGAGGGACGCCCACAGTCTGGGCTGTTCTACCCCATTGTGGCAACCATTCTGGCCTCCCTTCAGGGGGTTCCCCCAGAAGCCCCTATTTAAGGAGATAGATGAGCAAATACAACAACAGGATGCTGGGGATGGCCTGTCCCAGGCATTTCCAGTTAAAACAAAACTAACGGATTCTTGTTCTCATAAAACTGTGACTGTTAATGATGCTATAAAAAATGAGGAATTGGGGTTTGAGAGCTCCCCTGATGAAAAACAGGAAGTCAAGATCTCTGCCCCACCATTACAGGGTGGTGGCTACCCTCCGCCATGTTGTATTAACTTTGATGGAAAACAGGAAGTTAGGGCAGCCTCTGCTCTGCCATTACAGGGCAATGGCTACTTTCCACCATCTTTCACTAGTTCTAAGGAAGTTCCCCTCCAGTCCATCTACCCCTCTCTTCTGGAGGAGGACTGGAAGCCCCTCCCACCTAGGCCCTTCTTCTATGATACAATGGGAGATTTTCCACAGTTTTTCCTGTTTACCATCAATCTGGGACTACAGAACTCTAGTGTCTGGAATCCATATTCTCATGATAGCTTAAGGAAGCTGAGTAAGGCAGCAGTTGAGGATGGCATTCACTCCCCCTGGTTTGGCCAGTTATTAGATACAATCAGTCATTCGGCCAATACCCCCTATGATTGGCAGAATATTGCCGGTGCCTGCTTACAGGGAGTTGATTTTCTTTTATGGAAAGCTGCTTACCAAGATGAATGTGAACAACAGGCAGAGAACAATAGAAATGCCAATGTCCAAAACATTGGAATTGATGCTCTAGTAGGACGTGGCTATTTTGAGACCCCCCCTCCCCAAGCTCAGGCACAGGGATCTCCTTGCTACTTTGAGCAGGTACGGCTTTGCGCCTTCATGCTTTTCGAAGTATGCCAACTCGCAGTGATACCAAATTAACCAAACTAATACAAAAACCAGGCAAGCCTTTCTCTGATTTTGTTGAGAGATGCCAACAAAGTATAAATAGAAAGATCAGTCATCAGGGAGCTGCTGATGCCTTGCTCAAGGATCTTGTATATGAAGGCTGCTCTATAGAGTGTTGCCTTACCATAGGACCCGTTAGACACAAGGATGTCTCTGAATGGATTCTGGTCTGCCAAGATGTGGGGACCACTTGGGCCCATGCCACAGCCCTTGCTGAGGCACTGGCTGCTCATCAGCCTCAGGCAAAGATGGAAAAAGGCAAATGTTAGGTGTGCAGGGGACAGGGTCATTGGTCAATTAACTGTCCTAATAAGATTATGAGAAGGGCCAAAGAAGTCAGGTTCCCCCTTCAAAATACCCAAGATGCCACAAAGGCTTTCATTGGGCAAGAGAATGTAGGTCTAAGGTGGATGCAGATGGTAAACCCGTACAAAAGGTGCCTTTAAACGGGCAATGGTGTGTTTCTCAGCCCTGCCCCAAAGAGAGGGAGTAAGGGAATACACCCCCCATGTCCAATGGATGATACCTATTGATTTGCATAAGCCTAGGATGCAACTTTCCCTAGATAGCCATAAGTTTAAAGGCCTAATTGATCCAGGGGCTGATATTACTGTAATCAGACAGGAAGAAGCCTTGTCTCATTGGCACCATAAGCCTGGACCCCCTATACAAGGTGTTGGGGGCTTACAAAATACTTTACAGGTTCAACGTCCCATGGTCTGGACTGACCTGGATGGCAATACAGGAGCTATTAAACCGCTCCTAGCTGCAGGGCTTCCCCATAACCTGTGGGGGAGAGATATCCTCTGCAATATGGAGGTTGTCCTAACTACCAATGACAACGCCTTTTATGATGACCACATTGTAGACCAGTGGTCAGTTAATGCCCCCACCCTCACCCCAATTCTAATGGCCACTGCTCTGCTGCCCAAGCCGCCTCCCATCAAACTAATGTGGGACACTAAAGCTCCCATATGGGTGGAGCAGTGGCCTCTTCCTTCACATAAATTAGCTC
>NW_008360316.1:1297513-1310242 GCF_000622305.1 Nannospalax galili | reverse complement strand
GGGGTCCGGGACTGGGCAGAAGCAGCAATGACAGGAGGCAGCACAGGGCAGGCAAAAGAGCTGCCTCAGCACCAGGCAAGCAGAAGAGTGGCCTCAGCCCAGGGCAAGCAGAGGAGCAGCCTCGACACCTGTGAGAACGAACGAGCAGCACCCACGAGAACAGAGGAGTGGCCGCCGCTGGCGGTGACCACAACACACTTCTACAGAGATCACTCATTATTGATTCATCCCTATGATGACTTATTGCTCTCACCTAAGGAGGAACAGAGAAGTTTTGGCCCTCAGTTTCAAATCACAGTACTAGAATTGTGGATCAGATTTCTCCTGGGCATGGAACAGAGGCTGAAGAAAATACAAGTCTTATTGATTTGTAAAGGGAAGAGAACCATACAGGTCTGCTGTGTTCCTGGTAGGAGTATACAGATGCTTTCCAGTAGGTTAATCCCCATAATATATTCTCTGAAATAAACATACCATCTTAGTTCTTAAAGATGGAAAATAAGAGATTGAGTGGCCTAACTAAAAACGTGTTTTAGTTTTGACTATATTCCAAATGCCAACCCCGAATACAAAGTGGCTATACAAGGTTCTTGCTTTTGAAGTGTTAAGGGGTGTTTAGGATAAAAAGACAGGAAAGGCTTTTCAGAGGAGAAGACACCTGAACTGAGTGTTGAGTTAATAGGCTTGTCAGGGGGCAAGAAGGGACATTTCAAATAGCAGAAACTGTGAGCAAAGTGGCGGGGCTGCAAAATAGCTTTCTTTTTCTCAAAGGAATGGAAGGGGTTCAGTAGTTTATATCAAGAGATTACAAGGTACAGAGAGAGCTCAGAAAGGAATTTTGGAATCACAGGAAGGGTGAGATCTTGTAGGACTTGTTGGAGGTCAATGAAGATAGCTTGAACTTTATGGGAACCTTTGGTAAAGGAGGGGATTTACACAGGTAAGTTGTAGTTGTAGAAAAATTGCTCTGACAGCTATTTAAATGGGAGGGTCAAAGCTTGGGGAAGGGAGTTTAGGATGCGGTGATGACAGTTCAAACAGGTGATAAGGGAGCCCCAAGTTCAGGTGAGGCAATGAAGATTTAGACTGTGCTCAGGTTTGGTGACTGGTGGGCGGGATGGATGAGGATGTGGTGAGAGTCTAGGGGCCTATGACTTTTGTTTCCCTTATAGACTGCATAGTAGTTCCAGTCATGGAATCTGAGAAGTGAAGATGAGCAAGTGTGGATAGATCATGACAAGGATTTAGAGATGGCCATGGTAAGTTGTGGTGTCTATGGGCACTCAAGTAGAAACGTCCAGGTTACTCTAACCCATTCATTCCTATTTGTCTCAGATTTCCTCAGTTTTAAACAAGAGAGTGGTGCATCTCAAGAAATTCTTCAGAACCATAAAAGGAACTAGAAACCTATTAGTACACAGGAGAATATGAAACTTAGTAGAGTCTGAGCTGGAGAGACTGATCTGGAATCTATGGAAGCCTTAGGATAAGCCTCCATGGGGAATGTGGAGAGAAGAGAAGGCCAAAGAGTGATGAGAAAACCATTCCTGATGACAGTAGAGGAAGAGGAATCAGAAGGAACCCAGGGGAAAGCCCATAGTGGCAGGGAGAGATCTGTGATGGTGAAGATGTGAAAGCCCAAGAAAGAAGACACAAATAAGGGGTGGTCAGCTGAGTCTAATGTACAGGAAACTGAATATTGAATTGCTTTTAGAATGGCTGGGACTTTGTAAGAGCAGATTTATTTTCTAACAGAAATGAAATTAGGCAGCAGAGGGTGACCAGTGGGCAAAGAATTAGGCACACACTCGGACTTAAAAAGAGAGAGGAGCTCATGTGTGGCACACACCTTTAATTCCAGTACTCAGGAGAGTCAGAGACAGGTAGGTCTCTGCAAGGTCAAGGCCAAGGTCAGCCTGGTCTACATAGTGAGTTCCAGGCCAGCTGGGGCTACAGGGAGACCCTGTTTCAAAAGAATGGAGAGAGAGAGAGAGAGAGAGAGAGAGAGAGAGAGAGAGAGAGAGAGAGAGAAAGAGAAGAGAGGAGAGAGAATATGAATGACCAGTTTGGGAAATAGGGATGCGAGAGTTTTGAAAAACAATCAGAAACATAATCTGGTTTATACTAAAGTTAGTGGAGTAGGACAGACTGAAAACACAAGGCGGTGCATAATTGTTAGAGGAACTGGAATGGAGGGGTCAATGGAGGGTGGGCCAGAAAAACCCTTCTCTAAGACCAAAGGTATCAGTGGAGAGAGGTGTACCAGGGTATGTAGCCACTCAGTGACTGTCAGGCTTCAAAAGCCCTATGACTTCTACTTCATCACTGAACACATACAAGCTTGGTGAAAAAAAAATGTATGCACATATGCATAACTATTTAGTGTGATGCAGACAGATATGTGCTGTGGGGATAGTGGGGAAATGATTAGAGTGATTGGAGCCAGGTGTAGTTCATCGAGGGCACAGAACAGGAAAGTTGAACTTTGAAGAGAATTCTCAGAGAATGAAGAATGTGGTGAGGCAAGAGTTAGTTTTTCATTTTTATTTTTGAATTAGGGTATCCTCCATGTCTGCATGTATTCCTCCTTTGAGAAACATTCTTCAACAAATAGAAATCTATTTCTTGTTCATGCTGCCATGCAGCTTCCCAGTAGATGAAGTGGATGCAGAAATGTATTATCCCATGCAGTTGGAGGTTACCAGTTCCTACACCTCACATACACAGCTTTCTTCTGGGAAAGAATAAATAGTAGTAACAGAATTTTTTAAGTGAGATCATGGCCACTTAGCTAACAAGTATATTCCCTAGCCTCTCTTGCTGATGTTCTTGACGAAGCTCCAGGTAATCAGATGTGAGCAACAGTGCTGCTCCTAGCTGACCTTTCTTGGAGACACATGGTCTTCATATCTTCCAACTGCTGCAGAGTACCAGTGATGTGCCATCATGGTTTTCAGCCATGGCAATAATAGTCTAGGGATGGTAGATCAATAATACAAGTGGAACTTGGGTCTATAGCACAGAGGGTTGCCATATGGAAGCCACTGCTAACTTTAATTTCTGTTAGAACACTTGAGCCATATACCCATTTTTTAGTAATAAGAGTAACATTACATATAGAAAATGACTTGTTTCTCTTTCAGGATTCATATACCTTTCCAGTATTGTAGTAATGCTGGAATTCTTTGCTGGTTTCAGTTATTTATTGCTTTTAAATTTTTTTAATTTAAATTTTATGTGTTATGAGTGTTATGCCTGCATGTAGGTAAGTACACTACATGCATGCAGTACCCACGAAGGTACCAGAAACATGCATTAAATTCCTTTTAATTAACTGAAGCATGCATGGTTGTTCATTGCCTTTTGGGTGCTGGGAACCCAACCGAGGTTCTCTGCAAGAACAGCCAATTCCCTTAACTGTTGAGCTATCTCTACAGCCCCTCAGCCATCTATTAAAGACCTTCAGGCACAATGTGTCCTTATGATTTAAATTCCTTTTCATAAAGATTAGCTCAGAGTCATAACGAGTTGCAAAAATATCAACTGTGGGAGTTGGGCAGGCTCGAGCTTGGGTCACCTCTGCTCACCATCTTCATCTGAAGTCATCATGTGCTTGTTTTCTTCTTTATCTGCTTTTTTGTTTCTGATGGTATATGGGATTAGACCCAGGGGCCTGTGCATGCTAGGCAAGCCCTCTGTTACTGCACTACATACCCAACCCTATCTACTTTGTTATTTTTAGGAAGCTGCTGTGGAACTGGTTTATCAATTAGTACAGGTAGCATAGTAACAGAAAACCTGACCAGATTTTGGCTTAAACAAATGAAGCTTTTCATTTTGGTGTTGTGGAGCCAGCAGGTTGGAGGGAGGCAGATGAGATTTACAGTGTACTCAGCAACCCCCTAGGCTACCTCTGTTTTTCTGCTGAACGATCTTTAGCATGTGGTTTCTGTTCTCATGCTTGTCATTTCATGGTCCCACTTTAAGCATCACATCTGTGTTCCAGGCAGGAAGAGCAAAAGGTGGAGGAGAGCATACAAGCCAACTGAGTTGGCTCTCATCTTCATGAAGGTTTTATAGTGATATACAATGTACAGGAAAGTTCACAAATCACTTCAGCTTGATGGATTTTTACAAAGCAAGCACAAGAACATTCCCAGTGCCCCGCAGTCCTCCTTATTCCCTAAAAGTCCCTCTTTCACGCTTAGAGGAAAGACACAGGGCAATGAACTTGGCTTTGACCTCTATCGAATTGTACAGTGGGCATTGTTTTGTGCCTCACTTCTTTTGTTTATCAAAGTGTTTGTGAGCTTCACCCAGACTGTTGAATCTAGCTGTAGAACACTCACTCTTACGGCTCTGTCATTAAATGTGCAGATATGTTTTTCTTTTTAAATCCATCAGTGTTGTTAGGCATTTAGGAGCAGCTTACAGAGCTTGCTTTTAGGAATAGTGTAGCAATGACTATTCTAGTATAAGCCTCTTGGTGAACTATGTCCAGTATCTGTGGATATATATCTACACAGAGAAGCTCTAAGCTATAGATTGTGCTTTTGCCCTAGTTATGTACTGCCGAACAATTTCTCAGAATATTTGTACCAATTTACCCTTCTTTTAGCGGTGTGTAGAGTTTCAGTTGCTCTATGTTCTTGTCAACTCTTGGTATACTGGTTGAATATGCCTCTCCCTTGTGATGGATGATACATTCCAAGATATTCTGTGGATGCAAGAGACCATGAATAGTGCTGTGTCCTATACATAGTACATTTCTTCTTTACATACATACCTACCTGTGATGAACTTTAATCTGTTAATTAGACATAGTAAGAGCTGAACAACTAATAATAACAGAACAATGACAATGAAGTATAATAAAAGTCATTAAAATATTAATTGCTTATTTTGGAATTTTCCATTTAATATTTTTGAGCCATGGAAGGAAAAGCTGAGGTTGAAGTTTCTACTGTCTATCTGTCTCAGCCTCAGCTATTCTGATGGGTGCATCATAGTATTTTATTATGCTTTTAATTCTTATTTTCTTGGTAACTAGTGAATCAACTGAAGTTGAACAAATTTTCATAGGCATCTGTTTGTTGGTTAATGGGATACAATGAACGTTTTATGCTTTGTACAGTTCTTGTTGTGTTGTCTGCCTTTTTCATATTGTTTTGAAAGTGATGCATATTCTGGATGTGAGTCTTGTATCTGTTTGCTGGAGTTGTCAGGCTGGATTGCTTAGTTTATTTTCTCACAATTCTGGAGTCTAGAAGTCTCAGATCAAGGGGTCACAGGGTTGGTTTATCCTAAGGTCACTGTCCTTGGATTAAAGGTAATTGTCTTGGGGCTGGGAAGATAGATCAGAGGGTAAAGCGCTTGCTGAACAAATATGAAGACTAGAATTTGGATCCGTAGAACCTATATAGAAGCTGGTTGATGTTCTGTCTACCTGTAGTCCTAGAGTGGGCAGGGGACAAAACAGGGAATTCCTCAAGCAAGCTGGCTAGCCAGAGGAGCTGGAAAAGCAAGCTCCAGGTTCAAGAGACTCTACCTTAATACATAAGGTGGAGAGTGATTGAGGAAAACACCCACCATCGGTCTTGGTCCTCCACAGGCTCACATGTGCATACCCATTCATGCAAGTACACACATACACATATGTATGAACATGTTGGGGACCCCTGTTGTGTAAAGTAGCAGTCTCTCCATGTCCGGATAGCCTATGGGCTCGGCTTCATATGCAGAGACTCCTTTTATCAGCAGGGTGCCTTCCCAGCATCTTCCTGACTCATCTTTTGAAGTAGCCGTAACAGAAACATTTTTTTTGCATCCCACAAAGGTACCTATCAGCTAAGGCTTTTACCACTACCCCCACAGTATAAAGTATCCTGGTTTTCCCTCAATAATCAAAGCTGGATCACTATGGCCTGGAGCCGAGCTGAGTCACAGAATAAAGGGGCTGTACCACTGACTGAGCTGAGTTCTGTGTCTTACTGCCTACGATCCTACGATCCAGCCTTCCCAGAGAGGGCTGTCTCTTCGTAAGGCAGGACACACAGAAACCCAGCTTTCACAGTCTCCCCACCTTCCCACGAGATCCAGCAGCTGACGGATCTCGTATCTCGAGGAAGTGCACGGTGGATTGGGACGGAACCGACCAGGCCAGCTCCGGTAGCAGAGAGCCTCAACAACGCGGAGAAGCAGGGACCCGCCTGGGAGCGCAGCGATCAGTAGAGTCGCCAGCGCCCAGTAGACGCTGAGACCCACAGCAATGCGGTGCGGGACACAGCCCGCGGGACCGCCGCACTCCAGCGACGTGTGGGAGACAGGCACCACGCCCAGCAGCTGGCACCCCGAGATCCCCGCACGCCCATATGAACACCACACCCATACAAAAATAAATTAATACATTTAAAAAGATGATAGTCTTCCCATGGTCATTCTTCTGTGCACACCCCCACTCCATGCTGTCTCTCTGTATGTTCTGATTTCTCCTTCTTATGAGGACATCAGTCACACTGGAATAGGACCCACCCTAATAATCCCACTTCAACCTAATTATTCCTTCAAAGGATTTATTACCACATATAGTTACGTTCTGAGATACTGGATATTGGATTAAAGCTTCAACAGAAGAATTTTGTGGGAACATAATTTAGTCTTTGTTGGATGTACACTGTATACTTGTTCCAAAGCTCATTAATTTCAAACAGCATATGGAGTAGGGGAAGTTTGAGGAGAAGGGGAAGTTTGATGAAGGATACTAAAGTTACTCTATAAAAAACAGAGATAAGACACTCCAATGTCTTGATGTATTTTTGGTGGTTTCGTGGGACAGTGTTAACTGCTGTTTGTTTTAAAATTTTTTGATTGATATTTTATGTATATGAGTATTTTATCTGCATATATGTTAGTGTACCTGTGCTATGCAGTGCCCACATAGGTTAGAAGAGGGTGTCAGATCCCTTGAACTAGAGGTACACATAGTTATTAGCTGCCATATGAATGCTAGGAACCAAACCTGGGTCCCCTGCAAGAACAACCAGTACTCTTAATCTTTGAGTCATCTCTCCAGCCCTAAGGTTTGTTTCTTAAAGTGTTTTTACAGTGTTTTTTTTCTGAAACTAATATAATAAGTCATGCTTATTAGTGGATACATCAAGCCGGGATGTCATGCAATGCCAGGACAAGTCTTTGTTGGATATTCGTAGTGCAAACATGCTCTTTCTGCTTGCCTTTTCATCCTCATAATGATGACTTTTGGTGAACAGAGTCTTAATCCTGATATCATTTATTTCATCAACATTTCCCTTAAGATTAGCACTCTGGGGGACCTGATTAGATTAATAAGCTAGTGTTTTCTGTTTCTTCATTTTTTCTGTTCCTTGTCTAGACTGTGCTAGTTGTACACGCCCTTTACATTTTAGGATGTTAATCATTTTCTACACATGAGAAAGCCTTTATTTGACTCTCTTTTAAAGAGTTTCCCAATGACTAATGATTTCTTATTACTCTCCTTATTTATCACAAGACCATCCCTAATTGCAAACTGGAAAATACAGTATTTTCACTTGGGCATATTGCCACCCTGAACAAAATCAAGATTTTTCTTAATAAGTAAAAAAGGTAAAATAAACATTGGATCAGAGTCTGGGGAATTCTTCCAAAACGAGTAAGGCTGAAGGATGGAGGAAGAAACATAAGCTCTGATTTTATCAGATTACTAGGGCTCCAAGGCTGTTGCTATTACAGCTGGAGTCACATTGTTGTGGCTCAGGGAATCATGGCTTCTGTTATCTTATTATCTGACAAGTCAGGGTGAGGCTGTCAGGAATGAACACCTCAGTAACGTTTCAACTTAGCCTGTGGCATGGCCTATGAGAGCTCCCACTGAAGGTGGTAGGTAAGAGATTTCCTTGCCTCAACCTCAGTCTCATGTACTGGAGAGTCACAGGAAAGTGTTCCATGAAACTCCAGTTCAATGCACCCATGTATAAGAGTGACTTCTTTTATCAGTTTTCGGGGAAAAAGACTGTAAAAATACTTCAAGAAATGAGCCTTGGTTCACACTGTTGCAAAGAATTATGTAAGATACACCTAGAGAATCTATTTTATTTATATTTTTAATAGGACGACTTTTAGTATCTGTCATTAACTTCCTTTCTCCCTCAGACTCTTCTCCACATGCTGTTTGAAATTAAGGAACTTGGGGGAGGGGCTGGAGAGATGGCTCAGCAGTTAAGAGCACTGGCTGCTCTTGCAGAGGACTTGGGTTTGGTTCCCAGCACCCACATGGTAGCTAACAACTGTCTGTAACTCCACTTTCAGAGGATCTGATGCCTTCTTCTGACCTCCATGGGCATTGCATGACACTGGTGCAAGCAATACACATAAAAAATAAATATAATAAATAAAATAAATTTTAAAAAATTGGGGAACTTGGGAGCAAGTATGTTGTGTGAAAAAAGTATACAGATTCATCTGTGCCTCAAGAAAAAGAAGATATGACATTTTCTGATCTACAAAGGTTTCATCTGTTTCTCTAAACTGTGACCCAGTAAGACAAAAAGTAAGGAGTGTATGTTTGTGTATTTAAGCACCAGCCTTGTCATTGTAATTGAAGAGACCAAGAATACGAAATGGGCTGAGTTAATCTGTGTTTCTGAGAAAGAGACACCAAGTTGGGGTTAAATGTTCAAGATTTTGTTAGAGAAAATGCCTTAGTGACAGGCAACGTGGTGAGAGCTGCTGGAGTCCTTAGACTATAACCAAATTGAAGGAGAAGAGGAAGCAAGGCTGGTTCTAAATGCCTTAAACCATTGTATATTCAAAGGAAGCTTCAACAAAGCTGCTGGGAAATCCTAGAGCTAAAGTGGGCAACAGAGGAGTTACTCCTTGTTTTCTAGAAATAGGCTGCCTATCTTGCCTGGTCACTGCTAGAAGCAGCCCTGTAGCCAGTGTGGACCTTGTGCAATGTGGTGGAGGCTGTCAGAGTGTGCCACAGGAGGCCTTGGTCAGTTATTCCCTGCAGTTGGAGATCTGCGTACTGTGGCAACCTCCAAGTCTTAATTAGTGTTCATTCAAAATTGTTGAGAGTGCTGGGATGCCCCTCAGTTTTATGAAATTCAAAACACAAAGCTGGTTTATATGTGTTGAGATTACTGACTTTAGGAAGGGAATGTAATATTTCAAATCAAAAGAGAAGTGATACAGTATGTTGACTATCTCTGAAGTCTATGATATTAGAACTGCGAGTATTCTGAATTATAACCCTTTAAAGTTTTAGTGCCACTTCTTGGTTATGTCATGAGTAGTTTGCTTAAAAGTTTAAACAAAGAAATTTCAACATAGGCTGGAGACCATGGTGCAGGCCAACACTCAGGAACTGGAGGCAGGAGAGTCATGAGCTACATAGTGAGACTCCGAAAAACAACCTCTTCTAGCACCCACACCCAACCCAACTCATCCAAAATCAACCAATCTAGCATGTAAATCAGAATATCAGATATCTATGTGCTGTTTTTTTATTGATACAAACTAGGGTCACCTGGGAAGATGGAACCTCAGTTGGGGAATTTCCTCCATCAGACTGACCTGTGAGCATGTCTGTGGGGCATTTTCTTGATTGCTAATTGTTGTAGGAGGGCCCAGCCCACTGTGGGCAGTGCCACCTTTGGCAGGTGAACCTGGATTATATAAGAAATTGGGATGAAGATGAGAAACCAGCAAACAATTTGCAAGCAGTGTTCCTCTGTGGTTTCTGCTTCAGGCTCCTCCCTTGATTTCCCACCCTTCCCTCCTTCAATAATGGATCCTGACTTGGAAGTGTAAGATGAAATACCATCCCCCCAACTTGCTTTTAGTAATGGTGCTTATCATAGCAACAGAAAAGCAAACCAGGACGTCCAAGAATCAACTTTTGTTTCTCATTTTATGTGTATCCTTCACAGTGTCAATTCTTAGCATGGACAAATACAAGCAGGTACCAAAACTAAGTTCTGAATTTGGCCTAAGGCAGGAACATGCCCAGATGGGCATGTTAAATCCATACCAGCAACCCTACAAATCTGATTTATTAATCTGTTATCTCTCTAAATCACCATTTATGCTGATAAGGCAACCTAATGCATTTAAAACTGAAATAGAACAGTCAATGAAGATTGAGTGAATCCCAGGCCTGCGGGTTGAGAGCCTCCATTAGCAGTGGGTCCATGGGCATAATGAGGGAGAGAAATTCAGCCAGAAATAGTTCTTCACTGCATCAGGAGAGACAAGAGGCTCATAACATCACCCCGCTGAAGTCACCAATTTTCTGCCTGAAAGTCTTGGAAGAGGGGCATTCTGCACACATGGCAGTCTATTTTCCCATTCTTTTTAGTTATATGATTTATATCTCTCCTGACATTTTCCTCAGGGAGATAGTCCTTAAAGGAAAGGAGTGAGGAGAAGAAGAGGAAGAGGAAGAGAAAAGGAAAAGAATCATCAGTAAGTTCTGTCGGATGATTTTCATTTTTTTGAGGACTTTAAAAAAATCTTATTAATCACCCAACAAATGTTGAAATCCTTTCCCCCTTGGGTTCTTCTCTTGGGACACCCATGAGTTATTGGTCACCACCTTAAGTCTTCCAGTCAATTCTCTGAGAGAATTTGCCATATTCATGATTTCTTTAAGGGCTCTGGATCTCTTCTTATTTTCTTTTAGCTCTCAAGGGGTCCCACAGCCTGTGAACTAATGACATGCTGCAGTTTCCTGTTCCCAAAGGGAGTTTTACAAAGCAACAGAATATCCTTGTGTATTTGAATCTGTTCCTGCAACAACATTAAATTGTGAGCCCTATAGAAGAGTAGTTGCCACTATAGCCTGCAGGCTGTGGAAACTGTGCAGCGTGTTTGGTGCATAGGAAAGCCCTGGGAGACTCTGTAGTGTAGGAGGAGATTCCAGTACATTTCACAAGAGGGGTCAGTAATGCACAGAAGGGTAATTTCTATCTTCTGTGTTCATTATTCTCTCCCTGCCCTCCCTGAAACGGGGTTAGCAGGGGCAGCTGATTACAGGCCTGCAGCTGTTCTTAATTGTTGCTTTAGCTTTGCTGTGTCCCCTTGAGGGAGAAGATGCTGTATATGTACCCTGAAGTGGACTTACAGGTGTTTGAGAAATGTTTTCTTTCCTACAGTTACCACATTGTATAACAGGCAACTTATTGTGACATTCCAGGCTGATGTCAAGAGACCTGGGCTTAAATAGCCTCCATCCTCCCATTTCCCATTCCTCTCACGTATAGACCCGCTGAAAAAGATTTGTCCTCTGTTTAAGTCTGTGAAGTGTACATTGCTTAGCTCCCTGAAAGCGGGCTGGGTTACACCAGTAAGAAAGAGAATATCAGGTTCATCCACCTGTTCAAAGTAGACCCACATTAAAATGTTCAAAACATAAGTAGATGAGAAGCATTTACTTTCTAAAACTGAAACAGGCCCTTGAGTAAAACAATGACATTTGGTTGTATTTATTCATTTTTTAATTTGTTTTGCTCTCTGTATTATCAAACAGTGACAGAACTGCTGAGAAACAACTAAAGGAGGGAGGTTTGTTTGGACTCAGGGATTACACTGCATCATGGTGGAAGAGGCCTGGTGGCTGAGGTGGCTCTGTCCACAGTGGCAGGAGCATGAAGTGGCATTTCCTCACATCTTGGTGAACCAGAAAGAAGAGAGCAGAACTGGAAGCAGGGCTCAGCCGTAACGCTCAAACCCTTCTTGTTCCCATGTTCATCAGCTAGATTCCCAAAGACTCTACATTCCCCCCTCAAAACTGCCACCAGTTGAGATTAAGTGCCCAAAACATGAGCCTGTGGGGCGGGGGGCGCATTTCACACTCAAACCATAACATTTTCTAAGAATGAAAATACTGAATCTTGAGTCCTCCATTAGAGCTGGGCATGCATTCATCTTTGTTCTGTTGATATAACGATGTAAAGTTCATTAACTGGATGTAGGTGTCATAGTGCAGATGGCATGCCAAGCCAAATGCATTAATTTGAATGGATTAATACAGGTTCAACACCGGACTGTCATCCTCCCTGTTTTAGGCTCCTTCTCTGGATGTCATGCTTACTTGGGACCACATTTGACTGTCCCCCACAGATCCCCTGACTACCCACTTCTAGACCAGTAGCATCTATACTCTCCATGCTCTGTGTCTACTGAGATGCTCACGCTTCTGTATCTGAGCAAAGTGGGATTGGTATGGAGACAGAGCCCATGCTTTTCATCTACTGGCTGGAGGGTCTGTGGGCTTGCCATCAGTGCTCCTCAAGTAGTTGGGTGAGAAGAGAAAGGGGCAGCTCAGAATTGGTCTCCAAATATTTAGAATGTATCCACACTAGCACACTGCCTCTCCTGCTGATTGGTGCAATACTTCCCAAAAGGCTATTGACCATTGTGGTGGTTTGAATGAAAATGTCCCCCATAGGCTCCAAGTATTTGGACATTTTGTTCCCAGATGATGGCGCTGTTTTGGGAGGTTTTAGAAGGTGTGGCTATCCTGGAGGAAGCATGTCACTGGCGGTGGGCTTAGAGAATTCTTAACCCTTGCCAGATCTCCAGTTGCTCTCTTGCTTCCTGCATTATGATGTGAGAGCTTCGCTTTTGCTGCCCCTGCTCCAGCCACCTCCAGCCACTGTACCTCTCTGTCATGATGGACTGTAATAATCCTGGAACCATAAGCTCAAATAA
>NW_008360316.1:1279332-1297379 GCF_000622305.1 Nannospalax galili | reverse complement strand
AGCCACCATGGCTCCCTGCCATGACAGACTGTAATTCCCCTGGAACCGTAAGCTCAAATAAACTCTTCCTTCTATAAGTTGCTCAGGTCAGTGTTTCTATCACAGCAACAGAAAAGTGACTAATACAACCATTTAATAAAAAAAAATACAGATAACCTTCTTATTCAGTGTAGCTCCTAAGACACGTATAGGAAATTAGTTTCAATCCAAACAGAAAATGAAACCAACCACTTTTGTGATGTAAGATCTCCCTCAGCAGGGAATGCATTTATTCCAATGCTGGCCTCATGTTTGAAAGTTATTGATATTTCAGCAGAACACATCCAAATTGTCATCAGTGACATTTGGTGGCAGCACAACACATGCTGAACAATATTTAAAAACCTATCTTTAAAGTCTGGGTCTTATTAGTCTAATCAAACACCTGAACTACTCAATCAAGTTAGAGGCTAAACAAATTTATTACAGTGCATAGCCTGGAAAGAGCTCAGTAAATATTTACCCTGTTTAAAGATCAACCAGTGTCTGGACAAATTTGGTCACACATGTTTATCCAGTAGCCCAAGATAGAACTGGCCTATGTCTCTTGATATTTTGATACTAAAATACAACCCTGGTCAATAGCTTTGATGATGTCATAGATACGTGAATTCGATAAAGTAGAGCTTGTTTTTCTATAAAGTGCACAAGTAGATTTAGCAAGAGTGTCCTCATGTTGGTGTAACTGGACTCATGGCCTGTGACTGGCCCATTTAACTCTGAACATTTATAATCCTTTGGCTGGTTCATTGGTCATTGTCTGTTTGATCTTTGGTTTATGGCCTCAGCTTCATGATGCATAATGATTTCTATTAGGTCATCTCTAGGAGTTTACATTTTCTGTTTATGATTGAGAATGAGTTTGGGAATGGGGTAGTAGAGGAGGAGCTTTGTGATCAGAAGATGGATTGGGCCTGATGAAGGTCTCCAATGGCAACCCAAACTAATTCATGACAGGGTAGCAGCTGGTCTTTACCCCTTACTTCTGAGCCTTCAAACATTGTGAATCCCACCTCAACCCCAGGACCCTGTTGCCTATTGTGAAAACTCTAATTCATAATTTTTTTGCACTCTTCCTAAATGGCCTTAATTCTTAGTGGTTTTCAAAGTTTGAGCCTTGACCCATTAGTGGTTGCTAAATTAAATTACTGGATCAAATTAGTAGTAAAGAAAGAAATCACAATGGCACATCCTTGGCAGTAGGAAGATATGATTTTTTAAACACTTGTTTCAGTTGAGTATGTATAAGAGAGCACAGAATGGTGTGAGTGTGTTCTTTACAAGAGCTGAGATGAGAAGCACTTGAAAAGGACCAACAGGAAAGTTGTTGGAGGTAGGGTTTGAGTTCGGGCACTAAGAAACGCTTAGGGGCAGGAAACTGCCTGTGTGCATCTCCCTCCACTCCATGCTAGCAGCCAGCCTTCTACTTTGCCATCAAGCCCACACCTGTCCCTGCTCCTCCTTTCTCCTTGTTTTGTAGAGAACCATTACAAAATCAAAATACTATGCAGCAAATCATACTTCCCAACCTGTAGGGTGCTTTGATCCATGTTACCCTACTTGATTATGGATCCTTGGCAAGAGGTGCTGGTTCATCCCAGAAGAGACCAGATCCATTTCTTTGCCTCTAACTTTTAACACCTGAGAGAATCTAGCCTGTTTTTCTTCAGTGCTAATATGGCCACTGTCTATAAAAGATAAATTTATCTGGAGTTACTTTTTTCTGCATGATTAACGTTTAACAGGCTGCTGGTCCTTGGTCTAAGCATGGTATCATGATCTTCCAAAATCTCCAGAAGCCAGGAGTTAATATTAGATGGGATAAAACATGCAAGTATCAATGGTCCTCAGGATTTGTGGTAATAAGCGGAAGATGTTTTTTGCTGCTGAGCAGCTCAGTAGAAAGAGCAAGCCAGCATCGTATTGCTTAATAGTTCACACACTTCACCACCAAGAATCACAGGCTCCTGCAGGCTGCTCATCAAAATACCATATCTGCAGTGTTATCTCACCACCATTCTGTGGACCCCCCAGATTGCTATTCTGGAGACCTACCATTGATAATTTAATTCTATTCACTTCACTGAGCCCCTGAAGATGTTTGGTTGTTAATAAGCTGCTTATTAAAAGCTTACTAGTACTATTCCTCTGTTAGTCTATAGAGATCGGGTAGAAGTCTTGGATGAAAAGATGGGGCTTACCTCTTGAGTGTTTGGATGGTGGAAACATTTTTTCAGGCTCTTTCCACCAAATGATTCTGGCTGATGCTGAGGAAAGAGGAATGATACATCCTTTGTTGTTCCCAGTTGAAAACTCCTCATATACATACACAGACACACACAGATGCACACACAGATACAGACATACATACACACACACACACACACACACACACACACACACACGAAAACAGCGTCAACCCCCCAAGCCCCCCGGAAAGCTGAAATGTAGAAGGAGTTAAGCTGTGTGTCTGCATGGTGCGGCTTTGCTCTGGCAGCGTCCCATCGGTTTAGGTCATTTCTGATGACTTCACTCTCCTGGTGACATCAGCTTCTAATCTCCTGAAGGTGAATTCATGTTTGATTGCTTCAGAACACTCAGCTCCAGAGTTCCAAACCATTCCCACTGATATATAGACAGAGCTTGTCTTTCTGAGGCTACAGTCTGGCCCGTGCACTGCATTTATGCTGACCGTATCGTATTACCATGTGGACGTTATGTCACCAACTGGCACGGCCCGGCTCGAAAATGAAATGTGCTTGCTGCAAGAGAAAAAGCAAAAGCAAATACCCAATTGCTTCTTCTTGCACCCCAGGTACCAAATGCAGGAGTTATAGGATTGCTGGGCCCTATCTTGATTTGATTTGTTTCTAGACATTCCATTTCTCCTCTCCTGAATGTTGGTCACATTGTAGCATCATTTTCAGTCCATTGTAACCAAGAGCTCCTGAAGCGTTTGGTTGTTGATGGCACAAACAAAATAGAAGACTTTCCTAAAATATTAAATCTGAATTTAAATAACCATTTCCCTGCTAGGACCATTTCCTGCCCTTTGTACTTGAACACAGTGCACCCAAAAGCAGCCTGGAATTCTCAGATGGGTGCCAGGCAGCAGCTCTGTGAAAGGTGCTGGGCTTTGTACTTGCCTAGCATTGCTGGGACACGGATGTCTCTAGGAACTGTAGGATCTGCACTGGACGCATTCCTGGACTTGATCCCATATTAGGGCAGTGTAAGTTCACTCTGTGTCACTTACTGTACTTCTTTGGTTATCCTGATACCCAGTATGTCACCAGAGTTCCAAAATGCCATCATGCCTCTCCAGCCCTGCGTCCTCCTGCCCCCCACTCCTGGGGAGTGGGTACGGGGTTCTCCACTGTGAAGTAGGTCAAAATAGGTGGAAGAAGAAGGAAGTCTGTCTGTGGGGAGCAGAGGCTCTGTAACACTCCGGGCCCTGAGCACTCCTTTCTTCTGATTAGTAGCTCTTGATAGTCATAGCTTCTGATATATAGAGGTAGCTGGGTACAAGCACAGGTTTTAAATCATGTCAGGAAAATTCATACTAATAGTATTGTTAAGAGGAGAGACTGCTTGAACAAGGCCAAGGAAGCAGTACTGGATGTTTCTTCACTCCACGCTGAAGGAGAGAAAGAATGGAATAGAGCTCATCACCTTTACAGACATAACAGCACAATTGGCAGCCTCAGGCACCTGGCCTCAGGCTCAGCCACAGACTAAAGCACTCCAAAAAGATATTCTTTGGTTCCTTACAAAATGAATGTTGAGGCTCTCATTTTCTTGAAGAAGGAAATTCCCTGTATGACTTGCAGATATTTTTAAATGAGAGGAGGCTATTTTAGATGGGTTGGGGCTGGGGCTTGGCTACATAGGAGAAAACTGGTGGAATCCCACTCTAGGATGCTGGCTCCATCACCACTCAATCTGCTCAGGATCTGCTAAGATACCAGCCAGATCTTTCTAAAGGTATTGTATGAAGTCAGCTAGTACCCTTTGCATCTCAAAAGAGGTGGTGGTGGGGGGGATGTGTCATCAGAGAAGGCTATTTACAAACAAGTTCTCACCTGGTTCAGAGAGAGAGAGAGATAGATAGAGAGAGAGAGAGAGAGAGAGAGAGAGAGAGAGAGAGAGAGAGAGAGAGAAGGGAGGGAGAATATGAATACAAGAAAGGATACAGAAAAAAATATTTGAAACCCTAATTTAAAATAAATGAATAAAAATTCTCCTTTTGTGTTATGTGTATGTGGTGTATGTGTGTGTATGCACTGTGCGTAAGTGTGCATATCCATGAACACATATGTAGAAGCCAGAGAAGGACACCTAGTATCTTCTTCTCCACAGGGTCTCTCATTAACCTGCAGCTCACTGCTTAGGCTAGGCTGATGAGCAGAAGAGCTCTTGGGATCCCCTGTCTCTACCCCTAGTGGTGAGGTTACAATCATGCACAGCCATGCCTGACTTTTTGTGGGTGCTAGGGATTCAAATTCAGGTCTTCATGCTTGCATAGCAAACAATTTTACCCACTGAGCCATCTCTCTAACCCCCAGAATTCTTTTTTTTCTACCCAAATCTTGAACTTCTCTCTTCCAGTAACACAGCTGTTCTGTAAGTGCTTGAACATTCATTTCCCTCAATAAAGAAACAGAATTCTCCATTCCATGTTCCTGTAAGCTCCTTGATAAGTGTGAAGAGCCTTCTTACTGGGCAGGGAAAATGGGAGGAACTCCGTCCTCCTCTTAGTGACAGGCCTCATATGGACCACTGTGGGCTCATGGATGTCTGTCCACAGGGGTGAGCAGAGCTCTGGGTGAGCTTGGTTTTGTTCCCACAGGCCCTGTTGTGGTGGCCCTGGACCCTGGAAAGAGTGCTTTTTTTCTATTTGGAAGTGGAGGGCTGTTCGCTTTTGCAGAGGGAGAAGGTGAGAAATGCAGCAAGTGAGTTTTTTTGTGTTTTTTTTTTTCTTTTTAAAATGGGGTCTTGCTATGCTATCCAGGCTGATCTCAATCTCTTGGGTCCAAGCAGTCCTCCTGCCTCAGCTTCTATGGTAGCTGAGACCATAGGAACACACTATCATACTCTGCTAAAGCTAATTGATTTGGATATGGCATCATTACTTTGTATTTGGGTTGATTCATTTTTGCAAACTCCAGGGTTTTGATAAGCATGCTTTGCCCTCAGATTGCTGAGTATTTTGATCAAGGTGGGATTTGTGAAGCTACCAAAGAGTCATGTGTCTTCTCTTCCAGTTTGGGGTCGAAGGTTGATTATAGGATATCTACTCTCCCACCAATGCTCCCCACCTACCAGCCAGCCCCAAAGGCACCAGTCTTGAGGGTACCAAGTGAAAAAGGCATCCCACTCTGCCTCCATGTTGGCAACTCCTGCACAAATCTGTCCTGTGCCAAGCTCAGAACCAGCAATGCCATCACAGCCCATGCAGCCTGCACAGGTTGCTGGTGACTGGAGGCAGGGAGAGAGGAGGCTGCCCCCAGAAGCACACCAAAGGATGAGATGGGTGCACTCATATGAACAAACCTTTCACCCCGCCTTTACTACTTATTGCCACATGACATTAGCCAAGGACTAACTCCGTGCAAGATGTTTGCCCTCTGTCCTAGCTCTGAAGGGAAGTAGTTTTGCCACACGCCCCTGTAACCTCTGGGGTGATAAATAAAGATATGGTCAGTGCTCAGTAAGTTTTGGTTTCATTAAGGAATCAAATGGCCAAACATTCTTGGAGGAGTTTTCCTGTCAGAAAAGCCAGGTGAGGGGCCCTTGATAAATGCTACAGGCTTGCCTGAACTGTATCATCCCTCCAAGATCCTTTGAGTGTGTGATCTAGACTGAGACTAGAGATGTCTTACCACGTGACATTCCTACTTAGAGATGGCTACCACAGGAAGAGCTCGTGTTAGTATCAGTACAATGCCAAAGCCTTTAAGTTCTGTAAGTCCTCTTGGGTTCCAGTGCCCAGAAACAGGATCTGACATGGGCAGTATTCTGAAAGGGCTCAATAGAAATTGTTAAAGTCAACTAAAAGCATATGATTGATCCAAAATAACTCCTGGACATGAAAATGGAAGTCTAGAGATACTTTAAGTTTCAGTGATTCCAAAGATGTAAAAGATGAAGTTCTTTAAAAAGACCCATCTTGATCCATGGATAGTCTTAGACTCACAGTGGGTTATGTCCTAAATAGCCTATTGTAAGTTGAAAATATCTTGTTGAAAATGCATTGAATCTGCATACCCTGCCAAACACCAGAGCCACATAGTAGTATACTGTGGTGCCTTGGATATCTCTCTTTGTGACTGTGCTGGGCTGCTGATGCCCAGCATCACTTGAGAGATGTGTACGGCTAGTGAATATGTACAGATTTTATACCATCAGAAAGTTGAAAAATTCGAGGTTGGAACTCAGTTGTTTGCCTAGCATGTCTAAAGCCTTGAGTTTGATCTCCAGCACCACATAAACCAGGTGTGGTGGAGTATGTCTGTAATCCCAGTATTCAGGAAGTAGAGACAGACGATTAGAAATTCAAGGTCATTTTCAGCTATATAGTGAGTTCAAGGCTAGCTGGGCTACGTAATACTCTGTCTCAAAAAGGTAGAAAAGAAAGTTGAGAAGTGTTGTTAGGATCTTTCTCTCTTTCTATATGTACATGCCAGCTTTTATTTGACATGTTATAATAGTGTACTCATGGAGTGGAGTTCCACAAAAGGCTACAGCTAAGAGAAAGAGAAAGAATCTAAGTTTTCTTTCAAGTGAAGTAATCTTAATATGGTTTTAAGTTGTTTAACCACTCTGTTATGGAATGTAGAGCGTTACCTTTAAGAGGCGATGTCTCAGATTGCTTTTCCCTACAATATCCTCACCCAGCTCCCTCCCTCCCTCCCTCCCTTCCTTCTTTCTGCTGGGGATAGAACCCAAAATGTAGTGTATGCCAGGCAAGCACTCTATTATTGAGCTATATCCCAACCAAGGTCCCTTACAGTTTTTTCCTGACAAAGGAGCAGTAGCATTTGTTCTTTAACTCCATTCAGGTTTTATTATATTTATTTAATTTTTTGAGACAGGGTCTCATGTAGTTTAGATTGGCCTTGAACTTCTTTTGCAGTTGAGTCTGGCTTTGAGTTTCTGATTTTCCCAACTACCCCTCCCAAATGCTGAGAATGCAGACATGTGCCACCATTCCTAGATATCTTTTTCATGTGAGTTTTAATATTAAATTTTTTCTTTCCTCTTTCTCCTCTCCCTGATTCCTCCCACTCTGCACTGAGAGAGCTCAGGAAGGCAATAGTCACTCATGACTTGGTCACTACTGGACCATGGTTACCTTGCCAAACAGCTGGGATGCAGAAGACATGTCACACCAGCATGTACAATGAATGAATTGGGAGGGATGAATAGTAATCGGTGAAACTCAGGGGCCCTGCCCTGGCTTGGTTAGTTACATGATATCCTAACAACCATCAGCACATGTGAAAAACAATTTAAAGTAATTTTTTTCTTAAACTAATTTTGGCAGTGGATGATTGGTAATTGGCCATAGCCTTTCCTTAAAGGCATTACTCACCTAGGAGGCTGGCCAAAGAAGTCTAGTTCTCTCTCTTTCCCTTTCTTTCTTTCTTTCTTTCTTTCTTTCTTTCTTTCTTTCTTTCTTTCTTTCCTTCTGTGTGTATTTAAAATTCCTATCCTTTGCCTTTCTGTAGTCTTCACTGGTTATTCATTTTAATTGAGAAATAATTATTCATATGATAGCATGTGATGTGTTTCAATATGTGCATATTGTGTGATAGTCATTTTCTCTCTCTCTCTTTCTTTCTTTCTTGATATGCATGTGTGTGTGTGTGTGTGTGTGTGTGTGTGTGTGTGTGTATACACGTGTGTAGGCACATATGTGTGTGCATGTGGAAGCCAGAGGTCCACCTTGGGTGTCATTCCTCATGATTTTTCCACCTTATTTTTTGAGATAGTCTCTCACTGGGACCCAGAACTCACCAACTTAGGCTAGGCTTGCTGGCCAGAGACCCAGAGATCCACCTGATTCTGCCTCCCTGGCCCTGGGATTACAAGCTTATGCCACCACACCAAACTTGTTACATGAGTGCTGGGAATCAAACTCAGATCCTCATGTTTTCAGACAAGCACTTTACTGACTGAGCCATCTCTCCAGCTCTGTTCTGATGTAGTATTGTGAAAATTCTAGACTATCACACACATATATACATAATTGTGCAGAAACTATGTACACTTTAGTAATTTATTATAAAGCAAATAGATGCAGAACCACCATTCAAGTCAAGAAATAGAAAGTCTTCCCTAACTGTTAGTGATGGTTAACATTTTTTCATGGACTGGTCATCCATATATCTTCTTTGGGAAAAATATATTCAAATCTTTTGCTCATTTTTGTGTATGGATGTGCATGTGCATAGAAGTGTATGTGTGTTCATATGTGCAGGCATGTACACACTTTATGTGTATGAGTATATTGCCTGCATGTATATAAGTGTACCCATGTCAAGCAATGCCCATTGAAATCAGAAGAGGGCATTGGATCCCCTGGAACTTGAGTTTATAGATGATTGTTAGCCTCCATGTGGGTGCTGGGAACCAAACTTGGGTCCTCTGCAAGAGCAGCCAGTGCTCCTAACTGCTGAGCCATCTCTCCAATTCTTTTGCCAATTTTTAAGTTAGTTTGTTGTTATTTAGTTTTAAGAATTCTCTGTGTATTCTGGATGTTGATTCCTTATCAGATAGATGATACACAAGAAATTTTTACTGTTCTATGGGGTGTCTTTTTACATTAGATTTAGAAACTATTTGATCCTTTTAAGTCTTACTAATATCTTACTTAATATTTGGTAGACGGGCCTAGATAATCAGTTAGTCTAGAGATAATTTTTCCCATTATTGAAGCAATCACTTTTAAAGTACTCTCTTGATTCCATGTAAATTAGCTTCCCGAATCTGGCTGTTGGGATAGTCATTTTCCTGTTCTTGCATGAATTCTATGCATTATTCTTTGAAATTTTTTGATTTGTTTAATTTTATTTTATGTGGAAAAGTGTTTTGCTTGCACGCATGTAAGTGCACTCACATGCATAAGGCCCGTGGAGGCCAGAAAAAGGTGTTGAATTCCCTGGAATTGGAGTTATAGACAGTTGTCAGCTGCCATATGGGTGCTGGGAACCAAACCCAGGCAGATCCTCTGAAAGTGTTGTCAGTGCTCTTAAGCACTGAGCTGTCTCTCCAGCCCCAATCCTTGTAATTTTTGAAGGTGAATCTTCTCTTGGTATCTCCCTAACTCTTCAGCTGTATCCATTGATTGGAGATGTAATACTCAAGGAAACATTCTACAGGTACCAAGTCCCCCTACCCCCTTCCTGCTAACTCTCTCTTGGTCTTTCCAAGTCTTTACCTCTATCTCCTCCTCACAGGTGCCCTGCAGGCTGCATGAGTCCCCTCCTGTGCCATGACCTGCAAATTGTTTAGTGGCAGAGAGCTGGGACTGCTGTGGGATTCTTTATCTTTTCTGTCCAGTAGCTTCTGTCAGGCTCTGTTCTGATGAATATTCACTATCAGGTCAATTTTCTTGTGCCATTAAACATGTTTTTAATCTTTTATTCAGCTTTAAAATTTTTCTTTTGTACAACTTTTGGTAGTACTTACCTACTCTAATTATTGCAAGAAGAAGCTTGTATTAGTTACTTATGGTTGCTGTGATAAAACACCATAACCAAAAGCAACTTATAGAAGAAAGAGTTTATTTTGGCTTACAGTTTCAGAGGAATATTTATAATGGTGGGGAGGCAGGGCAGCAGGTGGCTGGAGCACGAAGCTGAGAGCTCACAACTTCACAAACATAAACAGAGAGAGAAACTGCAAGTGGGGTGAGGTTATGAACTCGCAATGCTTCAGCAAGGACAAACCTCCTAAACCTTCCCAAATAGTGCCACCAACTGGGGACCAAGTGTTCAAATACATAAGCCTATGGGGGCATTTCTCATTCAAACCACCATAAAGCCCCAAACATTTAAATTTCATGTTTCTTTTCTTCTAGAGGAGTGAGCAATTATTCCTGGTCTGATGGGGTCCTCAACTGTAATCTGTGTGGGGTTTTGATCTGGCATCTAGAAAGCCTAACCAATGAGGCCTGGGGAGATGGACAACTGGGGTAAAAATAGCCAGACTTGAAGAGCTGGATAAGAAAATAGTTATTATTGAGGAGGAAGAGGACTGAGAGTCATGTCTGTCACTTGTATTATATTTTTTCCTATTCAGCTCCCATTAGCTCTGTGAAAAGTCACATGGTGGGGACTGAAAAGTCAAATGCTTTCTGTTGAAACTAAAAGTGAACTTTTACTAAAAGTTCTGCAAAAATATGGATCCTCCATCAGCAGGTGGGAGCAAGAGGCAGTACAATTTGAGTTATTACTGTTAATGTGACTATTTCAGCACACCCAGGCTGGTGAGGCCTGAGGATAAACAGGCTACACAGCTCAACAGAACCAGCCTTTGGTACAGACCCATTGGTGGCCAGAAGCTGCCTAAGGCTAGAAACTCATTTTTTCTTTGATCTTGGAATGTCTATCAAATGATAGTGTTCATGCATGCCACTGATATTTTCTCTGGGATGGAACTCAGAGGGATTGACTTAAGCATTCTTAAAATTTTGCAATAAGTCATACATAGGGCCAGGTTCTGCTGAAACTGGACTGAATGTGTTAGAACTGAACTGTTTGGGGGTGATTTGTCAGTAACCTGTGGGCATTTGAGAAGATATAAAAAATTAATATATTGTACAAAAATGACAGACAGGCAATGAGAGCAGTGTACAGGGAAACCATTTCCAGTGACACAGCCCTAGCTCAGAAGATGAAGTCTACAGTTCACACTACAGAAGGTAAAGTCTGCTTTGCATTAACTCAGTGATTCTAACCCAAACCAAGACAGGATGGCAAAGATTTAAACAGTGATTAAAAGAGTGCCCAGGCAATAGGAAATGTTTGTTTCTGCCAATTGTTTTCTTGGATGAAATAAAATAAATGAGGGGTATACAAACCATGTCTTCCTGGTTATTCTCAGGGACTCTTCTGGTATGAAACAACTCCCTCAATCATGAATTTGAGTCCTAGGGTCTCACTAGCAATAAATTAATAAGAAGGAACTCTGGAAACTATGAACAGCTACAAGAGTATGGAACTCATAGTTTTATTTTTAAAAAATTTTACATAATGGTAGTGTACAATCAGAGATGATTTCCCTACCAGGAAGTTGGATGCTTAATTCAAAACAAACCCATTTTTGATTTGATGCATTACTTCTCCCCACATTCTCTAATTTGGCTCCTTGCCAGTCATTAATCTGACTGCAGAGGTGATAGTCTGAGATACTGTAGCATTCTGGGGTAACTTGAAGAAAATGCTGTCATTAGTCATTATAGAGATGCTATGATTAAAAAGCATTACTGTCTTTTGAAAGCCTTGAAATGTTAGGATGGCACAGAAGTACCTGAGTAGGCTCCACAGCCTTCTTATTCTCTATGCATCCCATGCATCCCATCCTATCCATCTCACCCCATGTCATCCCATCCATCCTACCCCATGTCATCCCATCCATCCCACCCCATGTCATCCCATCCATCCCACTCCATGCCAACCCATCTATCCCATCCCACCCCATTCCATCCAATCCCACACCACCCCATCCCACTCTGTCCTATCTCATCCAGTCCCATCCCATCCATCTCACGCCATGCCATCCCATCCATCACCCCATGTCATCCCATCCATCCCACCCCATGTCATCCCATCCATCCCACCCCATGCCAACCCATCTATCCCACCTCATCCCACCCCATCCCATCCATCCCACCCCATGCCATCCCATCCCACACCACCCCATCCCACTCCATCCCATCCTACCCCATCCTATTTCATCCAATCCCATCCCATCCATCCCAACCCATGCCATCCCATCCATCACCCCATATCATCCCATCCATCCCATCCCATCCTGTCCTATTCCACCCCACCCCATACCACCCCACCCCATTCCATTCCACCCCACCCCACTCCACCCTATCCCACTTTACTCCATCCCATGCCATCTCACCCCATTCCACCCCATTCCACCCCACCCCACTCCATCCATCCCATCCGACCCCACCCCACCCTACCCCATCCCATCCCATCCCATCCCATCCCATTCTATCTAGTATGATGCTAAAACTTGACAGTGCCATTATGTCTTAGATGCTGAAAAATTCTCCAGCTTTCAGTCAGAATGGCCACAGCTTTGAACCTCATTCAGTGTTTCCTTTGGTCATCTTGAAAATGACATTGTTGTGTTGGTGAGGTTAGTAATGGTGCTTCTGTACTCTTATGGGTGGACAGGCGGCTAGGTGACTTAATTCACAAAGTGACATTTTCAATCATAGTCATACCACTGGTCTAAATGTGGCAGAGAAGAAGCCAAGAGAAGCAGCAATGTCCTAAGTGGAATTTTGTTTTCCTCCAGAGGTAACATTGAGTGGAAACCCCCAGTTCCTCAGAATGTGAGCTTATTTGGGATTAGGGACACTGTAAATCTAACTAGTTCAGAAAAAGTCATGCTGGAGTCATGATTAGTATTTATAGAAAGGGAGAAGTTAAACATAAATATGTACAGAGGGAGGATTTCATGGGACTGTGAAGACAGATATTGGGGGATGCATTCTTCCTCTAAGAAACACCAAAGCTTGCGAGCAAATCACTGTAAGTTAGCAGAGGGAGGCTAGAGTCCTAGGGCTCTAGAGGAGCCACTATAGACTTTTACTGATCCATGTTTAAGTCTGCTCAAAAAGCTATAGACTTGGTAACTTATAAACAAAGCAGAAAATTATTTTGCACACTTGTAGCTCAAGGTGGATTTGGTGTCTGATGAGGGCTCATTTCCCTGTGTACCATGGTATCTTCTTGCTCGGCCCTCACATGGCAGGGGAGTAAGCTGGTTCTATGGAGCTTTTTAAAATAAGGACTGAATGGACTCTTGAAGGCTCCTCTCACATGCTCAATAGCTCTTTAAAGACTCTACACTGAACACTATCACTTTGTGGATTAGGATTTCAAATATGTGAATTTGGGGGAGGATCATGGCAGCCTCTAACACAGGATGAGTATTTTCTTTGTAAGAAGTGGGAATATGAAGACAGACACACAGGGAAAATGGCAAGGGATAGTGACAGCAGAGATGGGAATTTATGAAGCTCTGAGTCAGAAATGACCAGCAAGCTAGCAGGAGTGCTAGGAAAGGATAGGTGTCCAGTCACAGGTTCCAGGGGACCTGGCCACGCTGACACTCTGATTTTGTACTTCTAGCTTCCAAAACTGAGAAAGAATAACTTTCTGGTTTGGGGATATAGTTCAATACTATAATGCTCGCCTAGCCTTGGGTTCCCCAGAATAGTTGAAAGAATAAGAACAAGAAAAAATAAGAATAAGAGGAAGAACAGGAGGAGGAGGGGAAGGAGGGGGAGGGGGGAGGAGGAGGAGGGGAGGAGAAGTGGGGGAGGAAGAGGAGAAGGAGAAGGAGGAGGAAATATTTGTTTTAAGTCACTCAATATGTGGCAATACTGTGGAAGCCCTAGGACTCTAGCACAGTCAGGAATGGCTCTTGTTAATAAGAAATGTGAACCCAGCAGTAGAAATGTCATATTCATACTTAGTATGTAGTGAAGATAAACTGTGGGGCTAAGGGGAGATCAGAGGAGATGAAGTTGTTACAGGAAGTAGAGTTTAAGCTGGTTTCAAAGGATCATGATGGGAGTCCTCAGACACATTTAAAGTATTTTTTTTTCTCCTATGAAGTCTGGATCTAAGAGAAGAAGATCTGTAATCTGGTCTGGATGACCAAACCTTTTTCCTTCTACTGCATAAAATACACCCAATCAAATAATAATATGATTTTGCCTCAGCTTAATAGGCGCCCTTTTTTTATTACTGGTGGGTCAACAAAAATATAGTCTAGGTTGGTTACATAGATGAAAAAGAATTTCAGATGTGGCATGTCAAAGCCAAGGGTCCAATGACTATTTATCCTACATCCAATGTAACTATACTAACCCAACTTGCTATTCTAAAACCCAAACAACTAGGACCACAATGAAATGTTCTTTTGAAGTGCTAGAATAGATTTGTACTCCCAGAACTTGCTGATTTACTGCAAATTTGAGTTCAGTGCCCACTGGCCAGCCTAGCAGCCTACTGCAGCCTACACATCATGAAGCAGGACTCTGCTATGCTCAGCTGGCTTCCTGTCATACCTGAGCCCCACTGAGCCTCTAAAACAAGCACCTTCTCATGTTCATCCTGGAGCACCTTTGGGTTGCTTAACTGTTTGGACAATCAAGTGTGTTTGTATCTGAAGAAGTTCCCATGATGTATGACTCACTGAGCTTATCTTCTGCTGTGCACACCTTTCATTTTATGTCTAGCTACACAGAACACCTGTTTGCACAGTGTACGCTTATATGTCTTGTCCCTGTGACCTTAGCATCATTTGTCCTATTATTTTTTTTATCAGTCCTCACTACTGAAAGTCCTCTTATCATAGATGGCTTAATATATCAATTGAGAGAACTAGAGAGGAGGGACAGTGATATGCAACAGACATCCAAATGTCAAGTACTGGGATGGGAGCTTTTCATATGTCACTTGAGTAGATTTTTATCATATCCCTTGAATAGGCACCATTATAGATGCATAATAACCTGGATTTCAGGATCAAATAATATGTCCACAGTATAGTGTCTGAGTGTGTGAGGCAAGTTCTAACCCAGGAAGTGCAGTCCACTTATTCAAAACCAGTTTTACAACTGAATTCAACAAATATTTACCAAGTACTAACTTTACACCAAGTTCTAGTCTGAGTGTTTAGAACAGACCAATGAACATAATGAAAAAAAATTGTCCTTTCAGAAAATAACAAGTGTTGAGAAAGATTAAAGGTGGGACTGTAACATTCCTACTGTGGAAACGATTGTGGCAGTTCTTTAAAAACCTGGAAATACAAATGATACGTGACCTAGCATTCCACTCTGGGTGTATATCCTAAATAATGTGTGTTGGATAGTGTTGCTTTTCACCTTGACCCCGCTGGGTAGAGGGAAGCTCAACTGATGAATTGCCTCCATTGGATTCATCTGTGGCCATGTCTATGGGGCATATTCTTGATTATTGAATGATGTGGGAGGGCCCAGTACACAGTAGGCAGTGCCACCCCTGGACAGGTGGTCCTGTGTTGTGTAAGAAAACAGGTTTAGCACAGGTCAGGGGAGCAAGCCAGTAAGCAGCATTCTCCGTGGTCTGTGCTTCAGTTCCTACCCTGAGCTCCTGCCCTGGTTTCTCTCCGTGGTGAATTGCAAGCTGAAGGTAAAATAAATCCTTTGCTCCCCAAGTTGATTTTGGTCATGGTGTTTATCAAAGCAATAGAAAGTAAGTAGGACATAATTGAAAGCCTAATATTGCAGAGCTTTTTAAAAACTATTTTTAAATGAATTTTTGTGCATTTCATATAATACATCTTAATCATATTTAGGACCCCCCCCTTATCTGCATTCCCCCACAGCACTCTTGCCAGATATCATACATTCTGTCATATATGTGAAGGCCTATCAAACCAAATTTGTGTTCCCAGATGCCCCTTGCTGTGAGTTCATCCATTGGAGCCTGGTCAACCTGTCTAGTGTCACTCTCTTAGAGAAGACCAACTCTCCCTCACCCAGCACTGAACAGTTGCCAATAGTTCCTCAGTTAAGGTTGGGGCTTTTGTTTCCCCAGTTCTATGCTGGGTTTTTGGTTGCATTTGCATTGGTCTTGTGTATACTGTTGCAATGCTCTGTGTTCATATGAGCAAGTTCCTAGCTACCTGGAAAACTGTTTCTTTGTGGTCACAAGCCACTCCTGGCTCTTATAGTCTTTCTACTCCTTTTTCTGCAGTGGTCCCTGAGCTCTGGCTGGGAGAGGTTTAGTATAGGAGTCCTATCCAGTGACATGCATTCTGCAGTCTCTTATATTTTTCTAGATTTTGGCCAGTTGTGGCTTTCTGTTAATCGCCATTTGTTGTAAGAGGAAGCTTTGCTGGTGAGAGTTGAGAGGTACATCAGTAATCTCTCTAAGCCCCTGTTCTGCTATGTTCCCTGAACCTTAGGTGCAGAGGTTGCATTGTAGATGTGTCACTTAGAGCTGGACATCTATCTCACAGACACTTATTCTCTGCATTTGACCAATTGTGGAGCTCTTTAATAGTCTCCATCTTATTGCAGAGGTTTTTGTAGACTAATGTTCATAGCTGCATTCACCCAAAGAAGGAAGTAACACATGTATCCATCAACAAGTAAATGGATGACAGGGATGTGGTGTGTAGCCCAATTTATCCATGACTATCTTTCTTTAGTATCAGTTTCCTCTGTCAACCATGCTATAAAAACATCGCATTAATCTGGGTTCTCTAAAGGAACAGCAGCATTGGAATGACTATATTTCAATGAGGATATATATCTCTATATATGATTATAATATATATATATGATTAGGGTTGGGTAGTCCAACAATAGCCTTATGTGCATAGTCCATGAGTTTGGATGTCTTAGCAGTCCCAATCTGGCAGTGAAGGTCTGGAGATTCCTGGAGAGACATGGGTCTTCAGTCCACATTGGAAGGTTGAAGGTGCTGTGCTGCCCAATTTAAGAGAGAATCCTCCCTCTCCAGTTAATCCTTCCAGAAAATATCCTCAAAGACCAGCCCAATGGAGTATCTCCTAGTTTATCCTAGATCCAATCGAATTGACAACCAAGATTAACTATCATGAATATTAAATGGAAAATTCCAGAAATAGATAACTTATAAGTATTAAATTATGTACTCATCTGAGTATTATGATGAAATTCCATGACATTGTTCTGCCAAGGGCCACATCTTCCCTTTGCCCAGCATACCCACGCTGAATCACCACCCATTCATTAGGCTGTCTCAGTTATCTGACAGGCTCCTGTGGAATATCAGTGCTTGTGTTCAAGTGACCTTTGTGTTACTTAATAGAAGCCCCAAAGCATAAGAGTAGTGATGGTGGCAATTCAGATGCCAAAGAGACGCCATAAAATGTTTTCTTTAAGTAAAAAGGTGAAAGTTCATGGCTTAACAATGAAAGAGAAAAAAGCATACTGAGATTTATAAGGCTTGTGGCAAGTAAAATTTTTCATCCATGAATTGTGAAGAAGGAAAAACAAATTCATGTTAGTATAACTGTTGCACCTTATCTGTAAAAAGTACAGTCAGAATGTGTTGTGAATGCTATGTCCAGATGGAAAAAGCAGAAAATGTGAATAGAAAATGTGTTCCAATTGACAATACTGTGTTGCAGCAGAGAGGGCCGTCTATAGAGAAACTTTAACAAGGGAGCTCCTGAAGCAAGGGACACCAAGTTGCTTCCTCCAAGCAAGAAATGCTTGTACAGATTCTAATTAGAAGCTAAGCTTTATCACAGAAGCTGGACATGGTGGTACGTACCTGTAATTCAACACTTGGGAGGCTGAAGCAGGAGGATTTCTGTGAATTTGAGACCAATCTGCACTACATAGCATATCCTGTAGCACTGTATAACAATAGCCATGTTATAGGAAGCAGCCCAGATGTCTGTCAACAGATGCATGGATAAAGGAAATGTAGTATATGTACACCGTGTTTGTTCAGCCATAAAGAAGGATGAAGTTATGTCACTTGTATGAAAATGGATATACCTGGAGATCCTCAGATTAAATGAACTAAGTCATATTCATTATGATAAGTATCACATCTTCTTTAATTTGTGGGTTCCAGGTTTTATGTAGATAAATAGAATCATATATGTATATAGAATATGAAAATGGAAGTGAGATTGGGGGTGAAAGGAAATAACAGGGGTGGGGAAGTAAGGAAAGGGAGGTGGGGTGAATGCAGTCAAAGTAT
>NW_008360316.1:1274107-1279307 GCF_000622305.1 Nannospalax galili | reverse complement strand
GAAGTGAGATTGGGGGTGAAAGGAAATAACAGGGGTGGGGAAGTAAGGAAAGGGAGGTGGGGGGAATGCAGTCAAAGTATATGATATATAGAATGTCTTTATTTTTATTTTTTGGTGTTTTTTTTTTTTTTGAAGCAAGGCCTCCCTATTGCCCCAGCTGTCCTGGAACTCCCTATGGAGACCAAGCCTGCTTCGATTTCACAGAGTTCCTCCTACCTCTGACTCCAGAGTGCTGGGATTAAAGGTGTGCACCAGCACTCCTGGCATGAAAATGTCTTTGTGATGGTGTTCACTAGGTACAATTAATGAATAGGTACCAAGAAAAATGTTAAAAAAATAAAACCAAAAACAAACAAAAAACCTCCTCCCAAACCCTTCCCCATTCCCCAAACTTTATCATAGAAAGGTATATATATATATAAAATCACCATACACTGTGGGTCTTGGAATATATCCTTGAAGATAATAGATAACTATTGTACATGCAATTACTATACATGAAGTATATTTGGTTTTAGAGGGAGATTGTAATATGTACTGTAACGTGGGTGAGTCATGAAGATGTATGTTATATGAAGTTAGCAGTCCTCAAAGGACAGATGCTGTGTGATTCCTAGTATGTGAGGCACCTAGAGCTGCAGAATTCATGGAAACAGACAATAGCGAGTGATTGGAGGTGCTGGGACAGAGTAGGGGAATGGGAGCTGTTGTTTCATGGTAGAGTTTCAGTTTTGCAAGGTGAACAGATTCTACAGACAGATGATGACAATGGACACACAACAACATGAATATATTGAGTACCACTGAACTGTGAACTTGAAGTGTTTATTAAAAGTTTATGTATGAAACATCGGCAAATTGAGTTTAATGATCTAATTGGCTTTTATTAACAATTAATGAACTAGCAGCCTCCTATACCAGTAGTACAAAAGTGCCTGCTGAGCTGGGCAAAGAAATCAGAAAAAAATCTCTATAGGCCAAAAAGAGCCAAAGAAGAAGAAACAGGAAAACTCAAATAGGATGTATGAGGTGACTTTCACTATAGCTGAGGGGGCGTACTTATCACAGCAGCTCAAGTGGACTTCATGCCTTTGGAGTGGTTGCTGTGGATCTCCTGTTTTTGTTTATTTGTTTGTTTTTAAACTGGCTTGTTTTAAAGTTTAGTTTGACTGATATGGCTCTTAGGACCAATGACTCCATTCTGGTCTGGTCTGTTGGGCTTAATGTGAAACAGTTGTGTAAAGCTGACAGTTCTACTGGGGGCAAAAGACAATAAAGCAGCAAACCAATTAAATATGTGAAGTATGAGTGTTCCAAGGAGATGAGCAATAAGAACAGATAGAGCAGTCTGAAGAGACTGGGAGGGCTGAGGGCAGGCTCAGTGGATTGTCGGGTTTCTTTTTTTAAATTAAAATTACATTTATGTAATGTGTGTGCTGTGCACATGTGTCCATGTGCATGTATGTTCACTCCCACAGGTCAGAGGACAGCTTACAGGAGTCAGTTCTCTTTTACCATGTAGGTTCCAGGGATTGAACCCAGGTCGTCACTCTTGATGGCAAGCATCTTTAAACCCTAAGCTATCTCATTAACCCTATGTTCAATTTTAAGTACAGTTGTTTGGTCTCCTTCAGCTCAAGTTGAATTGCATTGTTAATAACTCATGACATCCATGAAACTGACATTTCCCTTGGTATTGTGGTCTAGCCCAGCATCTCTGGCATGTTGGAGACTTGAGTGGGAGTTTAAAGTCTCCCGGAACTAACTTTCAACAGTTTGAACAGGAATCTCAGAGCATGAGGGCTGGGGAGAAATGCTACCTGGGAGCATGAAGAGTTTGTTTTCAAGTGTGCCCAGACTTCTAGAAAGGACATGAACATAAGAGAGTGACAGTGGTAGGAACAGAAGTGAAGCAGCCTAGGGTGGGAGTGGGCTAAATCAAGGCAAGGAGCTCTAAAGCTGCTGGGTTAGATGGTGGTAAACGCTGTGGTTTGGACCTTGAATATCTCTCAAAGACTCATGTATTCAAGGTTTGGTTCTTGGGGTGATGGTGTTGGGGAAAGAGGAAAGCTTTAGGGGTGGTAACTAGTGGGAGGTCTTTTTAAAAAATTATTTATTTAACAACCACATGATTAGAAGAAGCATTTCATTACAGCATTAACATATTCAATAAAAATTTCCAGAGCAAAGATGCATCTCTTTCAAAATTGGCTGTAAATTTTTAGGTTCCCAGTTGAATTAATACATTTATATAATATTAAACTCAGTATAAACCCTATATGACATAAAATTGAATGAGATTTCATTTTAAAATATACTGTTTCATACAGAAAAACTCATTTTTAATGCTACTAACAGATGTTTCCACATGCGTCTCTAATCTCTGTGTATTACTAGTCACAGTTGGTTACTTTCTGAGAGCCTTGGCACCTGAGCATGGATATAAAGTCATCAGGTAGATTTCAATGGTAATGTTTTTTTTACCTCTACTAATTAACATGAAGCAAATTTTTATGCTTTTTCCTCAAATATAACTCATTTTTTTAATTTGTTGATATTTTTGTGTGTTTGATATAGAACATCCCAGTCTTATTCATCTATATACCCACATCCCAAAAGCACCCTCCCATAGCCTCCCCCCACCCCACCCAATGGAGCCCATATATTCTGTCATCCCTGTTACTGTCCACTGTGTTGTCAGCACCCCCAGGCATTCCCTAGTGCTTGTCCATCTGCTGAATCTAGTCAGCCTATCTAGAGATCCTTGTTTTAGGAACATCAGCTCTTCCTCATCCAGCAGCAATCAGTTGTCAATATTCCTTTAGATAATATTGGGGTCTGCTGTTCATTTTCCCAGTTCTATGCTGGGTTACTGTCTTGAAGTCTCTTGGGCCACCCCAGCCAATAACTCAAAGGAAGGTATCTCCTGTCTGGCATTGTTTCTTGTTACGTAGCCTTTATCTATACCCATGGACTCTTAAAGAATTATATTGATCCCTTTAATCTTTGGTTATACTTTCCTTTTGGGTGTTTAAGACCATACAGTTGGCCCAGATTAACCAATTTATTTTCATTCTTAAAATTGTTTGAGGATCTGTTCCTCAGGTGTCACATGGGCTTGGGAGGAGCCCCTGGGTCCTTTCTTTTACCAGCTCCATCTATGTGAAGATAAGTCAAAGGTCCTGCTTGACTGTGGCTGGCTTACATTGGCAGCATGGAGGAAATGTTTCCTCTGTGTTGACCCGCCTCTTTGTAGACTGGACACTGGTTCAAGTCCATTTGATGGGGTCTCCATGGCCTCTTTGATCAAGAGGAAAGGTCACTTAACACAATTACAGGACATTTTGAGAGACGCTCATAGTCCCCTGGAACTTAGTTGACCTAGGAGGGCAAGGAACAAAAACTGTCCTTTATCTCCCTCTGAACAAATTAGTATAGGCCTCAAAGTATGGCTGTTAAACATCCAAGAAGGTAGTCCTACCAGTCTGGTACTTTTTTTTTTTTTTTTTTTGTCTTTTTGAAGCAGGGTTTCCCTGTAGCCCCAGCTGTCCTGGAACTCACTATGTAGACCAGGCTGGCCTTGACTCACAGAGATCCACCTGCCTCTGCCTCCCAAGCGCTGGGACTACAGGTGTGCGCCACCATGCCTGGCCCAGTCTGGTACTTTTAATTACCATGTGCTATGTAAATAAAGCTTGGGCAAAGATCAAACGTTCTCAGATAAACCTTCCCTAGACACATATTATATTCCTTGAGCTAGTTGTATGTATAATTTGTCAGTAGGTTGTTCGATTAATATGGTTCTCTTTGTTTTTCTTTTTTTAAAAACTACCTAGGCATTATTTATCTCTCACATTGTCTAACCCTTCCACTATGGTTTCCCCATTTAAAGTATCCCCATTTTCACATTTCTCCCTTAACACCCTTCTGCTATGGTCCCACCTCTCTTGAGCTCCTTCTTTCCCTTTAAGCCCAAGGTTCCTTTTATAACCCTCCCTACCCCTTCCCCTTAAACTAACCCCATTTTTATCCATATCTCCCTTATTAATACCTGTTTCCTTCTGTTCTTCTTTCAGATTCTTTCTTTTCCTTTACCTCCCTGATTCCTTTTTCATTATCTGGTTCCTGTAGTTATGTCTGGATACATACTCACTTATCAGGATTTGATGCTAGGATCCACATATGAGGGAGAACATACGTCGTTTTTTTTGTTGTTGTTTTTGGAGTCTGTGTTACTTAGTTTAACCACTCATCAGTTGAGGGACACTTAGGTTGCTTCCATCTCTTAGCTATTGTGAAAATAGTAGCAACATAGTTGTGTAAGTGTCTCTACAATAAGATGAGTCTTTTGGATATATGCCAAGGAGTGGTATAACTGGGTCATCCATCTCTTAGCTATTGTGAAAAGAGCAGCAACAAACATAGATGCACAAGTTCTCTGCAATAGGATGAGTTCTTTGGGTATATGCCAAAGAACTGGGTATAATTGGGTCAAATGGTAGGTTCATTTGTAGTTTTTTAAGAGTTCTCCACACTGCTTTCCATAGGGGTTGAACCAGTTTGCAGCCCCACCAGCAGTGGATGAGTGTTCCCCTTTCCCCACATCCTCTCCAACATCTGGTATCCTTTGTTCTATTGATCTTAGCCAGTCTGAATGGGGTGAGATGAAATCTTAAATTGGTTTTAATTTGCATTTCCCTAAATATTAGTGATGTTGAACACCTTTTAAGATGCTTTTTAGCCATCTTTATTTCGTCTTTTGAGAACTCTCTGTTCCGTTCCTTAGCCCATCTTTTAATTGGGTTACTTCCTTTCTTGATTCTTTGTGTTTTGAGTTCATTATATATTCTGGATGTTAAACCTCTGTCAGACGTGTCGCTGGTGAAGATTTTCTCCCATTCTGTGGGTGTTCTCTTCACTTCCTTGGTTGCTTCTTTTGATGTACAGAAGCTTTTTAGTTTAATGAGGTCCCATTTGTTAATTCTTGACCTTGTTTCCTGTGCAATTGGTGTCCGGTTTAGAAAATCCTTTCCTACACCTATATCTTATAGGTTATTTTCAATGTTTTCTTCTAACAGTTTCACAGTTTCAGGCTTTACATTGAGGTCTTTGATCCATTTGGAATTGATGTTTGTGCAGGGTGAAAGATAGGGGTTTAGTTTCATTCTTCTACAGTTGGAGATCCAGTTTTACCAGCACC
>NW_008360316.1:1247570-1273745 GCF_000622305.1 Nannospalax galili | reverse complement strand
ATCTATATATGACTTTTGGTAGGATGGTCATTTTCACAATATTAATTCTTCCAATCCATGAGCATGGGAGGTCCTTCTATCTTCTGATGTCTTCCTCAATCTCTTTCTTTAAAGATTTAAAATATTCTTTGTAGAGGTCTTTAATGTCTTTGGTCAGGTTAATTCCGAGATGTTTTATTTTTTTTGCAGTTATTGTGAAGGGAAGTGTTTCCATGTATGCTTCCTCCGATTGCTTGTTATTGGTGTATAGAAATGCTACAGACTTTTGTAGATTAATTTTGTAACCTGCCACTCTACTGAAAGAGTTAATCATTTCTAGGAGTTTTCTGGTGGAATTTTTGGCATTTCTTAGATATCATATCATCTGCAAAAAGGGATAATTTGATCTCTTCTTTTCCATTACTTCTATTATTCATTTAATTTTCTTCTCTTGTCTTATTGCTCTTGCAAGAGTTTCAAGCCCTATGTTAAAGAGAAGTGGAGATAGTGGACAGCCTTGTCTGCTTCCTGATTTTAATGGGAATGATTTATAGTTTTTCCCCATTTAGAATGATGTTGGCTGTGAGTTTGTTCTATACGGCTTTAGTTATGTTGAGGTATGTTCCCTCCAGTCCAATTCCCTTTAGGACTTTGAACATAAATGCATGTTGAATTTTTTCAAATGCCTTCTCTGAATCTCTTAAGATGACCATGTGGTTCTTTTCTTTGAGTCCATTTTTATGATTTATGATGTTTATTGGCTGACATGTATTGAAGCATCCCTGCATCTCTGGAATAAAGCTGACTTGATCATGGTAGATGATCTTTTTGATGTGTGTCTGTATGCAGTTTGCAAGTATTTTGTTGAGAATTTTTACATTCATGTTCATTAAGAATATGAGACTATAGTTTTCTTTTTTCTTTGAATTTTTACCTTGCTTTGGTATTAGAGTGATGCTGGCTTTGTGGAAGGAATTTGAAAGTTCTCCCTCTATTTCTATCTTTTTGAATAAATTAAGTACTATTGGATGTAGATCTTCTTTAAATGTCCAGTAGAATTCTACTGTAAATCCATCTGGTCCTGGGCTTTTTTTAGTCTGGAGGTTATTTCAATTTCTTTATGTATTATGGGTCTGTTTAAGCTGTTAATCTCTTCTTCGTTAGTTTTGGTGGTTCCCATGCCTTTAGATATCCATCAATTTCTTTTAGATTTTCAAATTTAGTAGCATATAGATTTTTAAAGTATTCCCTCATAATGTTCTGGATCTTTTTGGTGTCTGTTGTGATGTTTCCCCTTTCATCTCTGATTTTGTTGATTTAGAGGTGCTATTTCTTTCTTCTGGTTAACTGGGCTAGTGGTCTGTCAATGTTGTTTATCTTTTCAAAGAACCAGCTCTTGGATGTGTTGATTCTTTATATTATTTTGTTTCTATTTCATTAATTTCTGATCTGATTTTTGTTATTTCTTCTTGTCTGCTGGGTTTGGGTTTCATTTGTTGTTACTTTTCAAGTGTCTTGAGTTGCAATGTTAAGTCATTTATTTGTATTCTTTTTGATTCTTTAATGTAGGCACTTAGAGCTCTAAACTCCCCTCTAAGGACTGCTTTCAATGTGTCCCAGAGGTTTTGTTGTGTTGAACTGTCATTTTCATTTAGTTCTAGGAATACTTTTATTTTTTTCTTAATTTCTCTTTTGACCCATTCATCATTCAGGAGTGTGTTGTTTAATTTCCATGTGTTCATGTAGTTAGTAGGGTTTCTTCCATTGTCTGTTGGAATGCATGGAATTATTTCAGTCTTTTTGTATTTGTTGAAGTTTGTGTTGTGCCCTGGTATATGGTCAATTTTGGAGAAAGTTCCATGGGGCACTGAATAGAAAGTATATTTTTTGGTGCTTGGGTAGAATATTTTGTAGATATCTATTAGGTCCATTTGATGTATGCTATTGTTTAATTCAGATGTCTCTCTGTTAATTCTCTGTCCTGTTGACCTAATAGAGACAATGGAGTATTGAAGTCCCCTACTACTAATGAATTGGGGTTGATCTGGGTCTTAAAGTCCTGTGTACTGTTTTTATGAAGTTGGGTGCACCAGAGTTTGGTGAATATATATTCATGATTGTACTATATTCTTGGTCAATTTTTCCTTTGATCAGAATGAAGTGTCACTCTTTACCTCTTCTGATGAGTTTTAGTTTAAATTCTATTTTGTCAGATATTAGAATTGCAGTGCTTGATTTTTCTTAGTACTATATGCTTGGTATATTTTGTTCTATCCTTTCACTTTATGGTAGTACTTGTCCTTGAAAGTGAGATGAGTTTCTTGCAGACAACAAAAAGATGGGTTTTGTTTCTTAATCTATTCAACTAATCTGTGTCTTTTGACTGGGAAATTTAGTCCATTGATATTTAAAGTTTTAAAGAAAGATGTGTATTGATTCCTGTCATTTTTATTTGTGTTTGCATTCTTGGTCTAACTGTACATTTCTACAGTTATACCTTCATTTAGTTTCTTTCTGTTACCCTTTGGGTATAGTTGTTTCTTTCTTCAGCTCTTTGTATTGCTTCAAGAACTCTCTGAAGGGCTGGTTTTGTGGACATGAATTCTTTCAGCCTATTTATGTTGTTCAACCTATTTGTGTCATGGAAGATTTTTCTTTCCCCTTCATCTATAAATAGACCATTTGCTGGCTAAAGTATTCTGGGTTGGCATCTATGATCATTTAGAACTTGGAATACTTTGGTCCAGGCTCTTCTGGCTTTCATAGTTTGCATTGAAAAGTCAGCTGTAATTCTGATGGGTTTTCATTTATTTTGTGACTTGTTCTTTTTCTTTTGCAGCTCTCAGTTTTCTCTTTGTTCTGTATGTTTAATGTTTTTACTATGATGTGCCGTGGAGAGTTTCTTTTCTGGTCCTGTCTATTTGGTGTTCTATATGCTTCTTGTATTTGTATGGGCATGTCTTTCTTTAATTTTGGGAAATTTTCTTCTACAATCTTGTTCAAGATCCCGTCCATATCACTATCTTGAGATTCTTCTCCTTCCTATATGCCTATGATTTGTAAGTTTGGTCTTTTTATGGTGTCACACAATTCTTGCATACTCCATTTTTAAATTTTTCATAATCTTTGCTTGAGTGGTCTAATTTGTCCTCTTTATCTTCCAGTATTGATATCCTGTCTTCCTATTCATCCTCTCATCCTATTGGTGAGGCTTTCTCCTGTCATTTCTAATTGGCTTACTGAGTGTTTCACTTCATCATTTCAGCCTGAATATTCTTCAGTACTTCTAATTCTTTTCTGAATTCATTCAGAAGTTTATCCCTATCTTCTTTTAGTTCTTTGATTTCTTTGTGTGTTCTTTAAATTCACTGAATTCTTTTATCATGTTTATAATTGTTTTTTTGAGTTCTGTGTCCTGTGTTATCTCTGGGGATTCTCGTTGTACTCCTCTAGAGGACACTTGGTACTTGGTCGGGATATGTTATTTTGGTTTTTCATGTTATTATTTTTGATCTGTGACTTTGACATGAGGATTTCTTTTGTAGTTTCTGATTCTTTGTGAGACTCAAGCCTTCCTTTGTTGAGTTTAGGTCTGCTTCATTTTGTAAACCTTATGAGCCCTTGTTTACTTGTTGGGCATGAAAAGCTGGTTGGTCTAGGCTTCAGGTTTTCTCTTTTGATTTTATATTGGAATGGTAAAATTGCTTTTGTCTTGATGCTCAGGAGTTTCCACAGAGGCCCAAGTTGGATGAGGATCTGATGCTCTCAGGCTTTCTTCTAAGGTTTTGATCCATCCAGGAAAGATGCTGGCCTCAGGAATTTGGGGGCTGAGGTGGCCTTGGAGCAGGAAAGGTGCTGGCCCCAGGGAGCTGGTGGCTATGCCACCCAGGGATGCAAAGGGAGGTGGTGGTGGAAAGAGGCCCCAAGGGTTGCTGGGGACTACAGGGAGTAATTGGATTGGTCTGGATGCAAAAGATCAGGAAGCAGTGGGGATTCTGGGCCAAGAGATCAGTCAAGGGGTTGAGGTGCCAAGACAAGAAATGGACCAGTACCCAAGCTAAGAGGAGAGATACGATGGGGGAGCTGGGAGGGTGAATGAGGCTGGGGGGAGTCAAGGAGCAGTGGGCACCGCTGAACTTAACCAAGAAAGATGCTGACCCCAGGAAGCTGGTGGCTGTTCCACCCAGGGATGCAAAGGGAGGTGGGAACAGGTAGTGGGAGGTCTTTAGGTGATTGAGGGTGAACTCTTGAAGGTGACACAGGAACCCCAAACACCTATTTTTCATCTTTTACTTCCTGGCCATGTTTTATACTGTTTGGTGTCACCATGTGCTCCCACCATGATATGCTGCCTTATCATAGGCCCCAAAGCAACAGGACCAATGGATTAGGGATTAAAACTGCCAAACTATGAACTAAAACAAAACTTTCCTTAAAGTTCGCTATTTCAGATACCTTGTTACAGTGACAGAAAGTTTGCAGTAAGAAAGCACAGAAACTTAAATTTTAGTGTTAATTCTTCCTTTACTTCATCAGTTGACTGCTTCAGCCAGTGTTGGAGAAGTCAGCTCTGCACTTGGGTCTGGACTAGTTCTGAATCATCAGGTGGAAGAGGAGCTCCTCTGTTTCTAACCTTGAAGGAAATTCAAAATATATTCATACTAATACTATTTAAATAAATCTGGGCCAATGACTTGGCTCAGTGAGTAAAGATGCTTGCCAAACAAGCCTCGAGACATGAGTTTGTTCCTTGGAACCCACATAAAGGTGGATGGAGGGAACAGATTCCACAAAGTTATCCTTTGACCCCCATGCATGTGTGGTGGCACAAACTACACACCCCAATAATAATAATAATTAAAAAAAATCTAAAATTAAATAACAAAGCCATGTAGCTTGTATCCAGAAGAGCGATTGTTATGCTTTGGATCTTGAATGTACCCCGGGGACCCATGTGCTGAAGGTTTGGTTCCCAGCCTGGGGTGCTATTCGAAAATGGTGGACTTTTTAGGAGGTGGGGCCTAGTGTGAGGAAGTTAGGTCATAGGGGATGTGTCACTGAAGAGCTGTTGGGACCCTGGCCCCTTTTTGCTTCCTGGCTGCCCTGAGGTGAACAGGACTCCTCCACCATGCACGGTCATAATAATACAATGTGCCACAATGGACCGGGGCAGCAGGGCCAAGGAACCATGGAGCGAAACTTCAGAAGCTGTTAGAGAAAAGAAATCTTTCTTCCTTTCAATTGGTAATCTCAGGTATCTTGTCACAGTGACAGAAATCTGATTAATACAGCGATAGAGACAACAGATGTTACAGACAAGGATGGCACTCAAAATGTCGAATAACTGATGCTGCACAGGCATCGGATTGGATTATAGTGACTGCCATTCCTGTCAGAAAACACTCTAGATACCCCACTCTAGATACCCCACGACCTGGGGTATCAGGCCCAGCTGTGATAGCTTTGAGAAGCAAAAGTCCTTGAGGACTGAGGCCACTCTGGGTCAGTTCAGAGGGGAGATAGTTTGTGGACTGAACCTGGTGATGTGGGATGGGAAAAGGGAGCAGGAGTTCTTAAATTACTTTTGTGATGTCAATGGAGTCCCTGGAGGATTACTCTGACAGCTGTGTGTGGGATGGAGTAGAAAGGGAGGAATGAAGAAAGCAGGGGGAGGAGGCTCTGCTAGGTCCAGAGGTGAGAGGTGAGGGAGATGGGGGTCTTGATGTTAGAGAGAAAGACTAATAATCCAAAAGAGAGGGAGGACTGAGGGTTGAGGAGTGCCCATCACACTGCCAAGGGCCAAAGCACTTTTTCCTTACCACAAATTGTTCAGTGACACTACAGAGTAATAAAAGCATAATAAGGCATGAACTTCAGCTGCTGACAGCGCTGCCTCTCTCCTGAAACACTTCTCTTATGATCCAACAGGGGATGAATCCCTATTGTGAGGACGGATCCCTCACAGGGGCAGCCTGCTAGCACAGAGGGGGCAGATCACCCTCAGCCTCTGGTGTGGGCTTGAGAGAATGTTACAAGTACCCTGAAGTGCCAAACCGTAGAAGTTCAATTCTTCGGAAGTTCCACCTGGGGAGTTATATCACAGGGAAGTCCCCACATTTCCTGATTCAGCAAAGGCCAAGCTCTCCTTGGATGTGAGCACCCTGTGCATGACTCTCCACCCAGCTGAGCTGTATGCAGAGCTCAGAAGGCTCCTGGAGCAACAGGGCTTCCTTGCTGTGCTTTCCATCTGAGTGTCAGTGAAAAGCTCTTGAGGCAAGTGGCAAAGAGGCATGAGGTATATGACAGATGCATTTCAAGCTGCACAAACATCACATGAAGAGGATGTGGATGAGGAGTAAAGGGAATGAATAGTAGTTGTGGAGTGGTGGCCAGTTGGTGTAGCTTATTCTGCAAATAACCATAAGATAATTGAATATCCATTTATTAACACACATAGACCACAGCTGCAGCATTATTGTGCTTTGTGTTCCAAATAAGACAATTGAAACCGTGTCTGCACATAGGAGAATTTTAAAAATAAAATTTACCACAAGAAGACATTGATAAACCTGGTACACAGTTCTGAAGTTGTAAGAGAGAAAATGAATGAAATGAAAAAAATAGCTTCTTTCCTTAAAAACCAAATAAAAAATATAAAAGAAAAAGACAAACTTGACTAAGCTACTTTTTTAAAACATTATATTATGGTACATCCATGTGTTTGAATTAAAATATAAACTTTTAATTTTGAGATGCAGATTCACATTCGAATAACACAGTGAGAACTCAGCTGTACCCAGTGCCCACTGTAAGATTACTGCACTATTATAACCAATGCCATTGACTTATCTAGTCCCCACTGTAAGACTTTACTATACTATCATAACCAATGCCATCGACACCCATTGATCTTGTTGAGGTTTTCCAGTTTGACTTTGTGGGCCTGGCTTTAGCTCTGCAATGTGTTACTACAGGTGCAGACTCATGTAGGCATCACCACAGAAGATACAGAGTGGTTCTTCCAAGGCTTTCAAGATGCCTTTCATAATCACACCCCCCCTCCCTCACCTCTGACTCCTGCCAATCAGTAACCTCGTCTCCATTTCTGCAATCTTGCCACTACAAAAATTTTGCATATATGAAATCACATAATGTGAAATCTTTTAGAATTTACTTTTTTTCACTCCACCTAATTCTATGCAGATTCATCCAGATCATTGTGTTTATCAAATATTGTTTTGAGGGGAATGTTTCTGAGATTTGGGGACAAGGTCATATGTGAAGTACTGCTTAGTAGCAGAAAATTGGAAACAAACTAAATGTTTTTAGGTAGAGGACTTCAAATAATTATGGCAACCCACCCCAGAAAGTACTAGGCAGCCATTACAAGTGATCAGGCAGGGCTTTGTGATATAACTGGAACAATGTCTCAGGCAGATGATAATGAAAAACACGCAGGACAAGAACAGCTATGAGAGCACAAGGCCACTGTAAATAAGCACTCTGTTTATTTACATACATTAGGTTACACGTATAAAGTATATATTTAGGAACAAGCTTATGAATGCCAGAAAGTTGCTATGGTGACTTAATTATGATCATGTCATTGATGAAGAGCATCATGTGGGGCTGGTTTTGCCTCCCTAGGGAGGACTGGCAGTGTCTGGATGCTTCTGTTGTTGTGAGTAGTAATGAGGATGCTAGTGGGCCGTGACTGGGGCCATTGCCAAAACTCTACAGGACAAACTCTTCAGCAAAGAGTTATTCACTCCACCCCCAAGTCAGTAGCTGAGGTTAGAAGATTCTGGTTTAGAAGGTCTTGGTCTATCTATCTATCTATCTATCTATCTATCTATATATATATATGGGTTTTGCCTACATGTATGTAAGTGCACCATGTGTTTTCAGTGCCTGTGGAGGTCATAAGAGGGAGTTGGATCCCTTGGGACTGGAGTAAAGGATGGGTATTGGTACCCATAGGGGTGCTTGGAACCGAACCCTGGTCTTCTGCAAAAGCAACCAGTGCTCTTAAACCACTGAGCCATCTCTCCAGCTCCCTTGTTTAGACAGTCTTGATTCAAGTTTCAACCAGTCCACTCTGCAGTAGTGGCAAACACTCATGTGTGTTGCTTCATAGCATCACTGTGTTCTTGTTGGTAGCATGTAAGCTGTCTTAGAAGCCAGCTTCCAGGGAAAGGCTCATCAAACAAATTCTCATCAGCTTCCTTTGATCAAATCCATCATTCTGCTCATTGGAAAATACTAGCTATCTCTTAGCAAAAGCCCCATCTGTATTGGAATATATGTTTTGGTTATAACAAATCATGTGCTTCAACAAATGGAAAAAATACCCTAAATGGCAACAGATGTAGCTTAGTGCTGACTTTAGAAGGTGGCACAGACTCCTATAGGACAAACAACGCTGCATACTTTCCGTTCAGCTCAACCTTCAGACCAAAAGTTTTCAAATTAGAAAGCAAGGGCCATTGCTGTACTCGTTAGATAAACCAGAAAAACAGGCTTCAGCTTATTGCATCTATTACTGAACCCCAATTAGCTGTGGGGCTTGGACCTTGTAAGGCCTATGGTAAGATAAATAATATTTATGGTTTCTTCAATGTATCAAATCACTGTTTATGAAATGCAGTGTCATCTGAAAGGCCGTGTTCTGTCAGCGTGTGGACCACAGAGTGCCTGGACACTCAGTCAGGCTTGATGGGACTGCTTGGAGGCTGGCTGGGCTATGTTCATGTGGACACTGTCACCGCAGATGTCAAAGCATTTAGCATTGTCTCAGGACTCTGCAGACTCCTCAAAGGGTCCTAACCAATACTTAATACAGCTGTGTGAGCTCGGGTGGAACCAGGGAAGGGTAGCATTAAACACACTGAGTAATCTGAAAATGCAGGGTGTGAGAATGAAGCGGGTTCACTTGAGTTCAAGGAACAGTTCTGAGGATGTCAGCATTTTCCATTTGCCGGGGGAAAAAAGTGATGTCTTTTCAAAATGCTTCCCTAGGAGAGCTTGCTAAAATCTCATCAGTGCAGAAGTGAACCAAAATAGTACAGAGAGAAAAAAAAAAATTAAACCACCACCAAAAGAATTCTTCAAAGATGTAGACTGAATTTTCAGGGTTTTATCAACAAAGACAAATAGATCTGGCTTCTATTTCTTTGTCTGTGCAATGAAGAAAACCCCTGTCTTCAACTCTGGGGAACAAGAAGAGTTTCAGAATTTAGCATTCTCAAGGTTTTAGAAATGTAACAGAGTGAATGTTTGTTACACAGGGAAACATAAACTGGCACGTGAAAGGCCTCGTTCTAGGCCATTGGGTCTGGCTGGCAGTGAGTTTGTTGCAGACTTAGGAAAAGTAATTTTTCAGAGTGTTTGAATTTATAGACCTCAGATGAGGGACTTTTTCTTCACATCTACCTCAGAAAAGTGTGGAAGAATAAAATGGTATAACCAACAAATTGTGTGTGTGCCAATAACACATCCACATTGGATATTAGCAATAGCATGGCTACTGTTATGTCTTTTTATTTCATTTACGAATGTGTATATGTATGTGCCTGAGTGTGGTGTATGTGTGGTGTATGTACACATGTGTAGATACATACCTACATACACCTGCATGGAGGCCAGAGGAGGACGTCCAGTGTCTGCTCTGCTTCTCTCTGCCTTACTTCCTTGAGACAGGGTCTCTCACTGAACCTGGAGCTAGGCCATTGTCTCACAAGCCCAAGCCACCCCCCTGCTTCTACCCCTTATAGCATTGGGCTTACAGGCATGTGCACAGCCACTGAACTCAGGCCCTCATGCTCGTGCGGCCAGCACTCTTTCCTATTAAGTCATTTTTTTGTTTTTTTGATAGGTAACAATAATCAGATACAATATTCATGATATTGTTATAAGTTTTGGAATTCTTTTGAACTGGTACCCTTCGTCCAGTTCTTTTGCCTCTCTTTTCTTTTCTTTTCTTTTCCTTTCTCATTCATGTAGGGCTTTGACCTTAAAAATTCTTACACATAAAGCACCATGCGAGTCAGAGTGCTCATCTTTAGGGCTGGGGGGCGGCTTTAAGCTTCATCTGTGTAGAAAGCCTTTTCTTTAAAAGATAAAAACCCAAACTGACACAAAAATAATAAGCCAAGCAGCCAGCATCTTGCTTACCTGAGATTTTTGTGATTTTCTTTCTCAGCAAACCCAAGTGTTGTGAATGCAGAGATTCTGATGACCGAGAATCCATGAACTTGCTGGCTGGGCTGACTCACTGGGGTTCAGTTGTATCAGCATGGAGCCCAGGCCAAAGTCATGGTGAACTGGCATGAAGAAAAAGCAAACACAACATAAAACAAACATAAAAAACAGAGCCACACAAGGCAGCCTGTGACCAATTATCTCCACAGCATGCCTGAGGGATCTAGTACCCACAGCGATTCCTCAAGCCCTGTTTTTCTGGCTCTTCTCTGATTCTTTAGTCACTCTCAGATTTTTATAGACTCTACCTTTTCCCTCTCCCTCTCCTTGTCTTTGTTTATCTTTGCTTGTTTGTTTGTTTTACCTGTTCAAATGTCCTTTTCTTCAGTTACTGTTATGAGCCATACACAGACGTTCTTACAGGAGTAAAGCTGACAAACTCATGAGATACAGTCTGTTTACAAATTCATTTCCAGGTCTGATTATATACTTCTTTCATTATGAAGTTTTTAAAAAAAATATTTATTATTTTTATTTTGTATGTATGTGTGTATTGCCTGCATGTAGGTAAGTGAACCTGTGTTGTGCAATGCCTGCAGGGGACAGAAGAGGCCGTCGGATCCCCTGGAACTGGAGTTACAAATAGTTGTTAGCTGCCATGTGGGTGCTGGGATGCGAACCCAGGTCTTCTGCAAGAACAGCCAGTGTCTTCCCACCAGAGGATTTTAGTAATTTTAATCTGCTTTTATTTTACTAAGCTGCTCACTGACACTTGATTCTGATTGTAAGAAGGAAACTTGGCATGACACAGCTGTTCATGATGGTTTCTCTGAAGAAGGTGGAAGAGCTCTGTTTTAAAAATATTTTATTATTTTTATTTTATGTGTATGAGTGCTATGTCTGCGTGTATATATGTGTACCCTTGTCACGCAATGCATTATTCACCCAATAGATCCCATCTTCATTTGAGGTACCCAGACACCTCTGCATCCTGAAGCTAAGAAAGTATGGTGAATGCTTCTGGTTTCTTCTCAAAGTTTTTTTATTTTTAAAATAACCTTTTCTCCTTACTGAAAAATTTACACATAGAAAAATAAAAATCCAGGGGCTGGAGAACTGGCTGATCTTGGGAGGACCCAGGTTCAGTTCCCAGCACCCTTATGGTGGCTAACAACCATCCATAACTCCAGTTCCAGGGGATCCCACACCTTCTTCTGACCTCCACAGGCATTGCATGACACAAGTCCCTTAAGCACATGCAGGCAATACACTCATAAATAGAAAATAAAGTTAATATATAAAATATTTTTTAAAAAAGAAAAATAAAAAGTCAAATTGAATACAAAGAAGATAATAAAAATACTTATAATTGATCCCATCCAGAAAATCACTTAAATATTTGTGTGTGTCTGTATATGTTCTTTGCTGTGCATTTACAGATGTCTTAGATGGCATCTTGTATTTTTTCCTTTTAACTATTGAAAATGTATTTTCCTGTTTATCACAACATACTTAATGGTTACATCATATTATCATGTGTCTAATCAATTTCAATACTGGATATTTTGATTATTTATTTTGCTATAAGTGTATAATCAGTTCTGTGACAATAAGCTTGCAAGTAAATTTTATACATCTGTGATAATCTTTCAGGATAAATCCCTGAAAGGGAAATTATTGGCTCAAAGTATACATTGTTTTTTTTTTGTTTTTTTTTTTTTTTTTTTTTTTTGTCTTTTTGAGACAGGGTCTCCCTGCAGCCCCAGCTGTCCTGGAACTCGCTATGTAGACCAGGCTGGCCTTGAACTCACAGAGATTCTCCTGCCTCTGCCTCCTGAGTGCTGGGATTAAAGGTGTGTGCCACCACGCCCGGCCTACATTGTTTTAAGGACTTTTTTACTTAAAGAAATCATCTTCGAAACGTTTGACCTCATTTATACATCAATCCAACAATCTCTCATAGACAAACTTTCTTTATGTGGCTTCTCTCCAGGGATTTCCTTTCTGTCTTGTAGAACCTGCCAGTTTTATAATTGATTTCTCCAATGTATCAATTTCAAAGTAATCTCTGAGTTCTTCAGGGTTTAATAGAGTATAGTGGGAAACTTGGGGATTGCTCTTTAATTAAACAAGAAGGCATGAGTTGTACTTGCATGTATGACCAAAAGATCAGTGTCATTAGTACTTCTAGGAAGTTCATTCTGTGGGAAACACAGTTCAGGGGTTGTGGCCTTGTTTTGGCATGGCCTTCTCTTGTGCTGGGTGTCACTTCTTTCCCTTCATTCCTCAAAGTGCTAGCAATGAAGATGTTCTGTGGAACTGACTTTACTGAGCGATTTGGGGCAATGTGAAGTAATAGAAGGGTTTGCCAGACTGCAAGCTGAGGGAGAAATCCACATAAGCTTGTCCTTATTTCAGAAAGGTGGCGAAAGAAGAATTTGGGCTCTGTCTGGATTCGAGTGTTTGGCAGCTGGAGGACCCTTGAAGCTCCTCCGTTCCAGGTAGAGAAATGGAGACTCTGGAAAGCACACAGAGCAGCTGTGGTCTAAAGACAGGGCCAAGGAGGAGCTCTGGCCAGATGCCCCGGGGGCTGCGGAGCTTGTGCATCTGAACTGGTGCTTCTGCAGCTTTCCCGAAGCCCTCTTTCCTATCTAAGCCTGTCTCAGTTGCTGCTAGCACTTGCCATAGGGCTGATGGTATTTCAGCTAATTCACTTTCTTTCTCCAGAAAGTTTTGTGATCAGGTAACTACCATGCCTGGAAAAAAGCATTTGGGGAAACTTGAAGCCAGGACACTAAAGACTAGTGTTTGTTTGTTTCTAAACAAGAGATGGGTTTCCAAGTATAAGGATTGGTCCCCAACGCTTTTATTTTGTGATTGTTCTTCCTTAACATATTTTAAAAAAAAATTTATTTATTATTTTTTTATTTTTGTTTTATGTGTATGAGTGTAGTGCCTGCATGTATGTGAGTGCACTGTGTTGTGCAATGCCGCGGAAGTCAGAAGAGGGCTTTAGATTCCCCTGGAACTGGAGTTAAGGACGGTTCATAGCCACCATGTGGGTGCTGGGAATCAAACCTGGGTCCTCTGCAGGAGCAGTCAGTGCTCTTCACCGCTGAGCTATCTCTCCAGCCCCTTATTATTTTTATTTTATGTGTATGCATGTAGTGCCTGCATGTAGGTAAGTGCACCCATGTCATGCAATGCCTGCAGAGGACAGAAGAGGCTTTCAGATCCCCTGGAACTGGAGTTATGGACAGTTGTTAGCTGCCATGTGGGTGCTGGGATTCGAACCTGGGTCTTCTGCAAGAACAGTCAGTGATCTTAACCGCTGAGCCATCTCTCCAGCCCCTTCCTTAACATCTTAAAAATGGGAAAGAAGAGAGCTAAAGGTCAGACTGAAGGGAGTAGGAGCTAGAGGGGTGTGGGCAGGTTGGGAGGAGGGATGGGTGTTTTGGGAGATGAGCAGGTGTAGAAGAGGAGGGAGTAACTACCACATCTTTATATTTGGAAGACTCTACCTGGAAATTTTCTTTGGCTATGAGTGGACACACCTGGAAAAGCCTCAAAATTCGAAAGTCTTACGTGTGAAAATTCTATTTCTTCTACGGGAATGCCCACTGGTGAGCACCCTCAATGGGAAGGTGTGTTTCCTTCTCTGTTAGGGGCTGCAGTTTGCCCTGGGCTTGCAATGTTAGCCATTGTGCATGAGTGGTACAGGGTTTATGGTAGAGTGTCAAGTGTAACCCATCTTTTGCCTTTTCTGAAATGTTCTTTGGTTGAAACAGCTGTGGTCATTTGTTGGCAGTGGTGTATCTGCACAGGTGCAAATTCCTCACCTGTCTGTTATCACTTTCCTGGTGGCTTTTCCAGGGTGCTCGATCCATCTCTCTCTCTCCTGAGTGACAACACTATAAAATGTTTGGGGGTTTGATGGAAGTCCTTTGATGACTCGGGGACTTTTCTTTGGTTTCTGTTTGAAAATGGGGATTGTGGAGCTGTTTCTCATTGTTTGGTGTATGTGGGTGGAGAAGAGAGAACCCCAATCCTTAGAGCCTAAGCAGGGTACAGAAAGTCATAGCATTTCCCATGTCCTAAGCCAAGCCCCCAAAGCAAGACACAATGAGAAACACTAGCAAATCAATGGAGAAATGAGCAAATGAATCAATACCTGGGGGATAGTTAATAGACTTATGGAATTGAAAAATGGCTTAGAAACAGTTTTGTATGAGAAAGGGCCCCAAGTTTGGCAGCCTGCTTTGTAGGTTAGGGCATAGGACCAGATAATCTGCAAAGTTGGACTGGACCTAGAACCCTGACTCTAGAAGACCTGGGGGCTGCACAGGAGCACCTTGTCCCCTGTCCAGCAGCCATGAGGACATTTTGTTTTGCATCATATGGGATGCCATTCTGCTCACAGGGAAACATCCCAGTGCTTTGCCAATGATCCTCCCTAGGACACACCTCCAATACTGGTGCTTTTTATTTTTTCTGTGATAACTTACTTTTTACTATTTTGTTTTACATTTTTAATTTTTTTTGAGACAGGGTCTTGCTGTTTAGCCCAGGCTGGTCTGAATCCTCCCATCTCAGCTCCCAAGTGCTAGAATTACAGGCATGTGCTACCATGACTGGCTCTTACTTTTTATCTGTTCAAAACATTTCATTGTTGTGCTGGAGAGATGGCTCAGGGGTTAAAAGCATTTGCTGTTGTTCCAGAGGACATGAGTTCAGTTCATAGCACCTACATCAGGCAACTCATATCCAATCCAATGCCCTCTTCTGGCCTCTGTGGGCACTGCACACACATGGTGCATGCACATATACGCAGGTAAAAACTCATAAACATTAAATAAAATCAAATAAAATCTGTTTGAAACCTGTGTGTATGTATGGGTTTTTTGCTACTGTTGTGTTTGAGATTAAAATCAGGGCTTCTTTATGCCTGCTAGGCAAGTGTTCTAACCATTGAACTCTATAACTCTAACCCCATAACAATTAAAAAATAGTTTTTTGAGACAGGGTCTCTGTAAGTTACCCAGGTTGGCCTTGAATTCCTGACCCCCTGGCTTAGCCTCTCAAGTAGCGAGGATTATAGACTTGTGTTACCAGGCCTGGAATTGTTTTCTTTTAAAGTAATAGTTTTAGTTGTTTTAATCTTATTTTACAATTTTCTCAGGGTCAGTTTTATAAAATCAGGTACATGGTCCCAGCAGCCTCATGATAATCTTCAGTCAATACTACATTCTGTTCCTTTTGGCCAGCTACCCTCCAGACCTCTTTCAATACTTCCTACAATGTAAATGCCTTGGAAATAGTTGTCAGACTGTATTTTTTACAAAAGAATAACAAGAAAAAGTCTTCATGTTCAATATATAAGTATTATATATTGAACATGACTAAAGAAGGTTTTATGTGGGAAAAGCTTTTGTGAACCAATATTAAATATATAAATGTGTACATGTATATGTAACATAGTGTGGGGTGATAGTTATTGTACACATGTGTGTGCATGTGTGCATGGTTTTATAGGAAGAAAGTTTTTGTAAGGCAACATTGTACATATATATTTATGTGTCGATGATACAGGCATCTCCTTCTTTTTTGGATAGACTGAACCGTGTCCTCATCCTGTTCCCCAGTACCTCAGGATGTGACTATATTTGGAGATAGCACCTTTAAGAAATAAATTGGTTCACATGGTGAGCACTAATCCAATGTGACTGGTATGCTTCCAAGAGTAGCAGACTAGGACACAAATATGCACAGAGGAAAGAAAGTGCAAAGACAAGGGAAAGATGGCCATGTGCCAGCCAAGGAGGGAGGGCTCAGGAGAAATCAATTCTGCTGATACCTTGATCTTGGAATTCCAGCATCCACAATTGTGGGAAAATACATTTCTGTTTTTCAAGGCACCCAGTCTGTAGCAATTTGTTATGGTAACACCAACAAACTGATACACCACTAGAATTCTATTTATCAGTTGGACTATACCATTTGTTTCCCCCATAGTTTCCGGCATTTTAATTTACCAACATTATTTTTACTTCTGACATCTTGATCAGAGTTTGAAGGGACAGAGTTGGATAACAGGTATCAGAAACTCCAATGCCTGAAGAATCAGGCCTGTGGCTTGTCAACTGGGAGGTAGAGGCTAGGTAAAGTAAAGGACTGTGGTGGTTTGTGGGACTATGGAAAGCTGCATTCTCCATGCACAGGCATTCAGTTCAAATGCTCTAACACCCCCTTCACATGTCCCTAGGCTGCTGGGCGTGTTGCAATCCTTGCTTCAGGACAACCACAGTTTAGACCTCATTCCTTCTTCCTTTCAAAAGTTTCATGGATCCACAAACCAGCCAAGCCTCGTCTTATAGGCTTCATGATCCCAATCCTACATTGACTTCCAAGTAAACTGCATACACCTTTGGTAGATTCATTTCCAAATTCATTGGAAAACTTTAGTTGTCATATAATATCTTCATCATGATGTGTTTGTGTCTATTATCTGTATTTTTGAAAAGCACATTCTTTTGTAAGTTATAAAAGTGCTGCCTGAGTATGTGTTTACTGTATCTTTCTTCAGACACTTCTCTTCTTGAGAATCCTCCAGTCTACTCCTTGTGTGCCATGCTCATGCTCGCTTTTTCTCCAAGTCCCTCTAAGTGGCTCTACTACTTCCAGCTCAAAGGATTTAAGGGAAGGAAGGAGCCCATCCCACAGTATTTGAAGTGGTTACTCACCAGGCCTGTATATACATATTAAAATTCTCTGCGATGTTATAGCAGCTGTTGCAACTGAAAATTTAGCAAACAGAATCATTTTCTATGTAGTTTATTGGGCTCCAGAATAGTCCAGCAGCATTGGAATTCGAGTTACTGTGTTAACCTTCTGCTTGGCCAATTTCCACAATTCACAGGCTGGTAATTTGATCTATAGCTTCCTTGAAGTGAGTTTGCACTGAACACAGAAAGCTTTTTTTCTTTCTCATTTTGCCAAGCATTAAATGGACTTTTATGTACGTCTTTTTTTCCTCTTTACAAAATCATGATTTGATTTAATAAAAACATTACACACCTTCTTCTGAAAGGTTTTGTATCCTTTCCTGATCTCACACCCGTACATCTTAGGCAGCTGCCTACCCGCTGTTCTCCTGAGAGTTCAGACAGGGAGAGACAGGCTTTGAATTTGCTGGGCCTAAGAAAACACAGGTAGGCCAGTGAGAAAGATATCTTCTACTGTCTTTCCTTTCAAGCCCTGGGAAATCTGCTGTTTTTCTGTTCTTATCATTGTGGCAAAGTTTTGATTTTTCCCAATCTCCAGGCCTATGCAGCAGCGACTGAAAGAGGCTCCTGTATTGAGAAAGCCAGGGTCCCACCTGCTCTCCAGGGGCCAGGGCCCATGTGTCTAGTGATGGAGACACTGCAGTGGTAGAGGCTGACTCTCCATGAGACTTCCTTCTGTTGATGTGTAGACTGTGGTGGGCAGCTTTGCCAGCCTTTTTTCTAGCTGCTCTGCTTGATTGCCAGATTTGCTAGCATCTAGGCCAGAAGCTCAAAGGGTCTGAAGTAGCACCACACAGCTACTCTCTTTCTGTTCACAACACAGCCCAGTGGAAATACCTGCGATCATCTGGCGTAAGTCTTGTGCTGTTGTGGGGACTGAAAACCAATTTGTTCTGTGTTGCAGTTTATCAAATAGTTTAGGGATCTTTATGTAGGTAGTGCCAAGAGTCCTGTGTTATAATCAGAAAGATAAATACCTGTCTCCAAAGTCACTCAAGTTCTTGTAACTTTGTTTTTGAGAAAAAGTCTCACCACATAGCCAAGATGGGCCTTGAATGCTCAGTTCTCCTGTCTCATCCTCCCAAGTGCTCACATTACATGTGTGTTTCACCACTCTAGACTGCTTGCAACATTTGAAAGGAAAACCAAATCCTTTCTTCCCAGACCCATCTAAGTTTATTTAACAAGGCCTGGGATGCCTAAACTCCCAATGCTTTAGATTCTGTTTATGACTGATACAATTCATCATACGTATACAGGACCATAGGTTTGAGGCCCTGTAGTCCATCTAGGAGACCATCAGGATGAAACTCCAACTATAGCAACTCACTTCTGCTTTTTTTCAGAATAGAGATTGTTTATGAAGGAGGCCACCAACAAAAAGAAACAATGAAATGTTCGGTCACTCCCTTGATAGGGCCATTCCTACAGGAGTGTTGTGTAAGGGACCCAACTGGGTTCTGGTTCTGGGAAAAGGAAAACCTTTGCCCTCTGCAGGAGCATGACCCCAGAAGGCCATGCTTGAGCTTCACATCAGAGGGTTGCCCTCAAACTCCCACAGTCATCTTGGAGGGTAGCTGAGAGATCCTGACCTTGACCATGTGCTTACCAAACAGGTGTAGACTGGAGGTTCCCCTGAAGAATTAATGGGATTTGGGGGATAAAATGGTGGCAAGATTGAGAAGCCTTTGAAAGGAGGTGGGAATCTCAGATATCTCTGTGGAAAATAATCAAACACTATTAAAATATTCCCATGTCTGGTAAATCAATCAATCCACAAATATTTATAGAGTGCCTTATGTGGTCAAAATCTGGATGAAAAATTGCTTATTAGAGCAATTTTGTCTGCATAAAGAGCTCACATCAAGTGCCAAGGTCAGAACCCTGTGCAAGGGCAAACTACACATCCCTGACTTAGCAACACGCCTACTCATAGCTCACTGGGGACTAGTGTCCCCCCACCATGCCTCTAGAGTAAGAAATTGAGCAATTCAGTGACAATAATATGAGCCAAAGAGAAATGTCTACAGCTTTAAAATAAGAAATAGAAAACAATAATAAACTATAGAATATATTGAACACAGAACTTTCTGTTATAATTTGTACCCAAGTGACATGGTTTATTTGGATGGTCAGCAATTTCTGCAGATTTTTATTTCCTTTTTTTCCCTTTTTTTGTGTTAGGGTCTGAACCTAGGGCCTCATACATGCTGGGCAAGTACTTTAATTGGTTGTATACAAGAGGTTTTGAAAAGATTTAAATATTACGTACTATCTTATAGCATGATGAGCCTTTACTGTGAATTTAAATCTGGGCATTCATAGTGGCTACATTTTACTGGGTGATCACGATGAGTCAGGCTCCAGGTTATATAGTTAAAATGTACAAGCCTTTTAAATCTATTTAACAGTATGTCAAAGCTACAATTAAACCCATTGTACCAATGAGGAAACTGAAGAAGAGTTATCCAGTGTGCCCAAGACAGTGCTACTAAGTGTCCTGACCAAAGCTCAGAGGTGTTCATCTCCAGAGCCCCCATCTCTGGCATCTGTCACCTTTCATTCTGTGTCCTGAGGTATTGTGGGTGACGTTTAAGGAATATTTAAGTGAGCTGTATATTTAACAACTCCTTTTTTTTTTTTTTTTTTTTTTTTTTTTTTTTTTTTTACACAGTGTCTTAAATGCCAGAGGAGTTACTGGACTAAAAATTTAGGTTTCTAAACTGGCTGAGTCTGTCAGGAATTATTCCCTAGCACTAGGAGTCTAATAGAGGGGTTAGCTGGCATGATCACTTCTTATAGGCTTCAAGGACTTTAAAAATATCCTGGGTGCCCTAGAAGGTGTCTCTCAGTGTTGGTGATGTGTGGTCTGACTGGTCAAGGTGGAGAGGGAAGGTCAGAGGACTGATACACTAAAAATCAGGGGATCTCTGTATCTTCTCTATGGTTTTTGAGCCTCAGTTTTCTTGCCTTTACAACAGAAACGGTATCAGAAATGATGAGACAACATTGTAATCATCAAACTAGACAACATGGGAATGAAGATTGTGAGCTATGAATTTTGGAGGCATTTGAATTCTCCAGTGCTGTAATTTTTTGTAGCACTTGATCCATCAGAATCTTGGCAGGAAACAGATGGTGCACTCATGCTGGAAAGAGTTTAATAAAGAACTATTTACAAAGGTGTGCATGAGATTTAGGAAAAGCAACAAGGATGGCGTAGCACCCCAAAGGGGAACCATGACCAGTTGTTAGCCAGAAGCAAGAAGGGAGGGACTGGTGGGCATTAGCTAGAGAAAGCTCTGGGAAAGATTTTGTGGCCTTTGGTTGGGAGGTTCAGTCAAGTCACAGAAACCTACCAGCAAGATGTCTTGGGGGAAACCCCCATCTCACTTTCCTTCTTCCCTCAATATCCTGCAGGGACTCCCCATTGATCAAATCCAAACGGAAGCCTGTGTGAAGGGGCACTCCTGAGGCAGAACACAGATCAGCCTCTAGGGCAGAGGGCAGATCTTGGGGAAAAAAAAAAAAGAAGCCATACAGCACAGCCACGTGGCTCTCACGTATGTTAAGCAATGACCTTTGCTTTAAAGTTGGTCCAGAGTTAATCCAGTGCAAACTTAGGTTGTTTTGGCGACTCTGCCTTTCCTTCTGCACCTTTATCCCACCCTCCACTTTCAGGCTCCCTTATGTTCTCGTCTAAATCTTCTCGTGAAAAATATGAATATAAGAAATTAGTGAACACACTTAGATGTTTTATGCCTAATCCTTTCTTTAAAATATACACATGCATATACACCTGGGCCAGCAAGATATTGGGTAAAGGTGCCTGCTGCTAAGTCCAATGCTCTGAGTTTGATCCCTAGGACCCACATGGTTGAAGGAGAGAAATAACTCCTGCAAGTTGTCCTCCGACCTTCACTCCTGTACTGGGGAACTTGCATGCCCACACATATGTACACACACAAAATAAATAAGTATTGTAAATAAAACAAAAAATGTAATAAATATATAAAAAAGTAAAATGCAATAAAAAAATACATGTATTTTTATTCCTGGGATAGTTAAGCTGCTACCAGTCTGGGCACAAGTGAACAACGCAAAGAACAGCTACTGAGAAATATCAGAAAGGGGACCTGGAGCAGATTGTGGATATTCACTGGTGCATGGATAAAAGGACAGGGCAAGGTGAATTTCCCCTTGTCGTATTCTGATTTGGCTTAAGAACAGGGCATAGGCAATGTTGATCGTCTTTCAGGCCTGAAGAACTAAGAAGAGTTGAGATCAGCTTCAGTCAAAGTAAAGTGAGAAATCTTTAAAATGTGATCATAGCACTGTGCAATAGGCACAAATATTAGATGATTTCATGTGAAGTTTTGTGCCTAACTCTGTGAAATAACTACTTTTATTCTCACTTCACAGATAAAGAAATGGAAACGTAGGGAAGACACAGAAAAAATAATGTGGTTCTCCCAGACGTGTATAATCTAGATAGGGAAATTATACAGATATAAAAGGAGTTACTAAAATAACAGTATTTATGCACTTCAGACCACTAAACATTGTTAAGATAATTGGCTGCTCTTGTAGAAGACGCAGATTCAAATCCCAGCACCCATATGGCAGCTAGCAACCATTCATAACTCCAGTTCCAGGGGATCCAAGATCCTTTTCCGACCTCCACGGGCATTGGAAGACAAGGTGCACGGACATATATGTAGGCATAACATTCATACACAGAAAATTTTAAAAAAATTAAAAAAAGAAATTGAAAAGCAATTCTAAACTTTATATGGGAATAAAAAAAGACAACGTAGCCAAAACAACTTCTAAAAAGAACAAAGAGGAAACATGCTACCTGATTTTGACTTATACAACCACGGTAAGCAAAATGGTGTGAAATGGTGTCAAGAGGGACAGATATATTCAGAGATACAAGGTGGAAATGAATCCATGCATATCTGACCAGTTGATTTTGGATAAGAGTATTTAAAAAATTTGATACAAACATAGTCATCTTAGCAACTGGCAGTAGGATGACTGGACATCCATACAGTGTTAGTTACTTCTCTGTTGCTGTAATAAACCATCACAACCAAGGCAACTTACAGAAGGAAGAGTCTATTTTGCTGATGGTTCCAGAAGAATAAGATTCCATCATGGTGGGGGAGGCAGGGCAGGAGGCAGCTGGCACAAGAAGCTGAGCACTCACATCTTCAAGCATGCGCAGGCAACAGAAAGAGACAAACTGGAAATGGGGCAAAGCTATGAACTCTCAAAGCTCACCCCTAGTGATACGCTTTCTCCAGCAAGGTCACACGTCTAGACCTTCACAAGCAGCACCACCAACTGGGGCTAAGTACTCAAATACTTGGAACCTACTGGGGATATTCTCATTCAAACCATTACACACATATATGTAAAACTGAGTCAAAAGAAGGAATAAAAGCCCTTCATTTGAAATCTTGCAACATATGCAAGCCCCAATGGATCATAGACCTAAATGAAAACAATTTAAAAATAAAAAATTTCTAGAAGGAAACTTAAGGAGAAAAAATCTTTGTGATATTGTTTAAGGCAAACATTCATAAATGTTACACCGAAAGCATGATTCATAGAAGAGAAATTTCCCAGGCTCAGGGAACATCTTAGAAGAAAGGACAGAAAGAACGTCAGAGCCAGAGGATGCGGAGATGTGCAGGCAAAGGATGTCTTCTGCACCTGACACTGTGTTGCACTCAGGAACTCATTGCAGCTGTGGGTATCTACAGAAGACCTCAGAAGACAGAGCCCATCACTCCTTCCCGAGAGACTATTGGCAGTTAAAGGTTATTGGGGGAGGGATGTCATTTTTTTCGCTGATAAATTGCTCTTGCTCCAGTTAATAACCTCCCACCCATGAATGGACAAGAAGCTTCTAGTTAACCTTGGGGGTCACACACAAAAAGAAGACATGAAAGTAGGAAAGGGCTTGTTGGGAAGAGAGCTTCCAACAGGAGAGGGAGGGGGAAGCAAAAGGGAGATGGGGTGTGAAAATGACTAAAATTCATCACATAAATGTATCAAGCTGTCAAATGACAAGAAATTTTAAAAAGAGAAAGTATAAATTAAATTTCTTCTAAATTAAGCATGCTTACTCTTTGCAAAAGACTGCTAAAAGAATGAAAAGTCTAGCTATATTTTGGAAGAAAACATTTTCAAAGCACTTATCTGATCAGGGATTTGCATACAAAATGCATAAAGAACTCCTTTAACTCAATAAGAGTATAAAACAATGTATGGACAAAAGACAAACTGCCGCCACCAGTGACGACACCGGGATGGCCAAAGGCAGGTTATGGTGACATCACACATACACATACCAGTGAAAACGTACTCCACTGTCCATGCTAAATACGCACTGGTTATTTCCTTAATAAAATTGCCAAGTACCAATGAGAGCATGAGATATTTATTGAGAGGCAGGTGACGGCAATGTAGATGGTGTAAAGAGACTGAATTCTGAAACCAGAAGACTTGGGGTACCAGCTCTGCTACTTGCCAGCTGTGTGGCTTTGGACTGATTAAGCTCCTAGGATCTATTTTTCTATCTAGAAAAATGGAGAAAAATGCTTCCTACCCTGCACAAACATGTGTAGTTTACATTTATCAGTGTAAAGCCCTTGAGGGCATTCCCTGGCATGTAGGAAGTATGTAACAAATGTTAAGAAATTACATGCTAGTTATTACAATATACTTTTATTTTTAAAATAAGAATCTCTTTTAAATTTACAGTCTTTTTGAAATAAGTGCCAATATTCTTTTTCTAACTTTAAAAAAAAATTATTGAGAATTTCATACATGCATATAAGGTGTTTTGATAAGTCCATGCCCACTCCCTCCCCTCCAACTCCTCCAATATCTCCCCATCATTTTTTCCTGAACAACTTTGTGTACTCTTTCTTCTTTTTTTAACTTAAAAAAAACTTTATTGAGAATTTCATACATTCAAATAAGGTGTTTTGATCAAATCTATGTCCACTCCGTCCCCTCCAACATTCCCCCCTCTAAAGAGGTAACCCTAAAATCTTTTAAGGTTTATATACAAGCTCCCAAATATTTTTGACATTTTTGGCCTTTGGAATGGAGTATATTGCTAAGAGGCCCAAGGACATTATGAGTTTTAGCCAAGAACTCTCTCTCTCTCTCTCTCTCTCTCTCTCTCTCTCTCTTTCTTTCTTCCTTCTCTTTTATGGGGCTTTTTGCTACTCTCACCTTCCCCTTCTGAAGAGGTAACCCTAAAACCTTTAAGGGATTAGATAAAAGCTCCCAAATACTTTTGACATTTTTGGCCTTTGGAACAGAGTATGTGCTAACAGGCCCAAGGACATTTTGACTTTCAGCCAAAAAACTGACTACATTACTTTAGGGTCTTTTCACCCTAACTGCCTAGCCAGTTCTTACCACCTATTAGAAGAAGCATTTCATTACAGCTTTAACATATTCAGTAACACACTCCAGAGCAAGAGTACATCTCTTTCACAAGTGGGTGCAAGTTTCTAGGTTCACAGTTGAGTTAATACAACATTGAACTCAGTACAAGCCCTGTAAGGCTTAAAATTGAAAGAGTTTTTTAACCTTTAAAAAAGATCTCCATTTCATTTTAGAATATATTGTTTCTTACAGAAAGACTCATTGTTTTGCTACTAACACTGAGATGTTGGCGCATGCATCTCTAATCTGTATGCATCTGATTATTACTAGTCATAATCGGTTGCACTTGGATCCTTGGTGCCTGTGTATGTCTATAAAGTCATCGGGTAGATTTTAATGGTAATGTTTATCACCTCTACTAATTAACATGACATAAATTTCCATGCTTCCTCCTTAAATATAATACATTTTAAAAAATTTGTTGATTTTTTTTTGGTGTGTATATATCACACAGAACATCCCAAATCATCTTATTTGACTATACACTCACTCCCCAGATGGCACCATCCCATAGCCTCCCTCCCCCCACTAGAGCCTTTATACTCTGATATCCCTGCTACTGTCTGCTGTGTTGTAGGCATCCCAGCCAATCCCCGCTTCTTGCCCTTCTGTTGAATCTAGTCAGCCTATCTAGAGGTCTTGGTTTTAGGATGGTCAGCTGTTCCTCTTCTAGCAGCAATCAGTTGTCAATACTCCTTTAGATAAGATTAGGGTCTGCTGTTCATTTTCCCAGTTCTATACTGGGTTACTGTCTGGGAGTCCCTTGGGCCACCCTGGCCAACAGCTCAAAAGAAGGTATTTCCTATCTGGCATTGTTGCTTGTTATGTAGCCTTTAGCTATACATATGGACTCTTATGAAATTATGTTGGTCCATTTAATCTTTGGTTATACTTTCCTTTTGGGAGTTTAAGACCATACAGTTGGACCCTGATAAACCAATTTATTTTTACTCTTAAGGTTGTTTGAGAATCTGTTCCTCAGGGGTCACATGGGCTTGGGAGGAGCCCGTGGCTCCTTTCTTTTACCAGTTCCGCCTATATGAAGATAAGTCAAAGGTCCTACTCGACCATGGTTGGCTTCGCTTGGAAACATGGAGGAAGTGATTCCTCTGTGTTGACCCTCCTCTTTATAGACTGGACACTGGTTCAAGTCCATCTGGTGGGGTCTCCTCAGCATCAAGAGGACAGGTGACTCACCACCATTACAGCACATTTTGAGAGATGCTCATAGTCCCCTGGAGGAGGACAAGGAGCTAAAACTGTCCTCTATGTCCCTCTGATCAAATTAGTATAAGCCTCAAAGTATGTCTGTTAAACATCCAAGAAGGTTAGTTCCACCAGTCTGGTACTTTTAATTACTGTGTGCCATGTAGATAAATCTTGGGCAAAGATCAATTGTTCTCAGATAAACCTTACCTAGACATATATTTCTTGATCTGCTATGTATAATTTGACAGTAGGTTGTAGGAGTAATATGGTTCCCTCTGGTTTTCAAAACTAACTAGGCATTATTTAATTCTTGCATTGTCTCACCCCTCCACCATAGCTTTCCCACTTAAGGTGCCTCCATTTTCCCCCTTTCTCCCTTAATAATACCCTTCTCCTACGGTCCTACCTCTCTCAAGCTCCTTCTTTCCCTTTATCCCCTAGGTTCCTTGTATACCCTTCCCTCCCCCCTCCCTTGAACTAACCCAATTTTTATCCATATCTCCCTTATTAAGACCTGTTTCCTATAGTTCTA
>NW_008360316.1:1245008-1246670 GCF_000622305.1 Nannospalax galili | reverse complement strand
GGGTTTTCTGTTCGCTTCCCTGGTTGCCTCCTTTGACGTACAGAAGCTTTTAAGTTTAATGAGGTCCGATTTATTAATTCTTGCCCTTGTTTCTTGAGCAATTGATATCCGGTTTAGAAAACCCTTTCTTACACCTATATAGTTTAGGTTTTTGCCAATGTTTTCTTCTAACAGTTTCATAGTTTCAGGCTTTACATTGAGGTCTTTGATTCATTTGGAATTGACTTTTTTGCAGGGAGAAAGATAAGGGATTTGTTTCATTCTTCTACAGGTGCAGATCCAGTTTTGCCAACACCATTTGCTGAACATGGTGTCTTTCCTCCAGTGAATACTTTTGGCCCTTTTGTCAAATATCAGGTGGCTGAAATTGTATTTACTCATACTTGGGTCTTCCATTTTCTTCCATTGATCTATGGGTCTATTTTTGTGCCAGTACCATGTTGTTTTTATGACTATAGCTCTGTAGTACAGCTTAAAATCTGGTATAGTAATCCCCTGGCATTGCTCTTAGTGCTCAGGGTTGTTTTGGCTACCTGAGGTCTTTTGAGCTTCCATATGAATGTTAGGATGTTTTTTTTTCCAATTCTGTGAAAACTGTCATGGGGATTTTGATTGACATTGCATTGAATATATAAATGACTTTTGGTAGGATGGTCATTTTCACAATATACTTCCAATCCATGAACATAGGAGGTCCTTCTACCTTCTGATGTCTTCCTCAATCTCTTTCTTTAATGATTTAAATTTTTCATTGTAGAGCTCTTTAATGTCTTTGGTCAGGTTTCTTCCAAAATATTTTATTTCTTTTGCAGCTATTGTGAAGGGGAGTGTTTCCATGTGCTCTTTCTTTGATTGTTTGTTATTGGTGTATAGAAAGGGTACAGACTTTTGTAGGTTAATTTTGTATCCTGCCACTTTACTGAACATGTTAATAATCTAGGATTTTTCTGGTGGAGTTTTTGGCATCGCTTACGTATAATATCATATCATCTGCAAAAAGGGATAATTTGATCTCTTCTTTTCCAATTATTACTCCTTTCATTTCCTGCTCTTGTCTTATTGCTCTTGCAAGATTTTCAAGCACTATGTTAAAGAGAAGTGGAGATAGTGGGCAACCTTGTCTGGTTCCTGATTTCAATGGGAACGCTTCTAGTTTTTCTCCTTTTAGAATGCTGTTGTCTGTGGGTTTGTTATATATGGCTTTAATTATGTTAAGGTATGTTCCCTCCAGTCCAATTCTCTCTAGGACTTTGAACATAAATGTGTGTTCAATTTTGTCAAAGGCCTTTTCTGCATCTATTGAGATGACCATGTGGTTCTTGTCTTTGAGCCCATTTATATGGTTTATGATGTTTATTGACTTATGTATATTGAACCATCCGTGCATCTCTGGCATAAAGCTGACTTGATCATGGTGGATGATCTTTTTAATGTGTATCTGTATGTGATTTGCAAGTATCTTGTTGAGTATTTTTGCATCTTAGCTCATTAAGAATATGGGTCTATAGTTTTCTTTTTTGTTTGTATCTTTATGTGGCTTTGGTATTAGAGTGATGCTGGCTTCATAGAAGGCATTTGGAAGTTCTCCCTCCATTTCTATCTTCTTGAATAAATAGTATTGGATGTAGATCTTCTTTAAATGTCTGATAGAATTCTGCTGTG
>NW_008360316.1:1244370-1244803 GCF_000622305.1 Nannospalax galili | reverse complement strand
TGTTCTGAACCTTTCTGGTGTCTGTTGTGATGTTTCCTCTTTCATCTCTGATTTTGTTGATTTGGAGGTGGTCTGTCTTTCTTTTGGTTAACTGGGCTAATGGTCTGTCAATCTTGTTTATCTTTTCAAAAAACTTGCTCTTGGATTTGTTGATTCTTTGTATTGTTTTCTTTGTTTCAATTTAATTAATTTCCTGCCTGATTTTTGTTATTTCTTCTTGTCTGCTGGGTTTAGTTTTCATTTGCTGTTGCTTTTCAAGTGTGTTGAGTTGTAACATTCGGTCATTTATTTGTGTTCTTCCCGACTTTTTGATGTAGGCACTTAGAGCTATAAACTTTCCCACTTTCAGCGTGTCTCAGAGGTTTTGTCGTGTTGTATTGTCCTTTTCATTTAATTCCAGGAATACTTTTATTTCCTTCTTAATTTTTCTTGT
>NW_008360316.1:1223459-1243345 GCF_000622305.1 Nannospalax galili | reverse complement strand
AGCTTTCAGTATTGTCTCTTTGTTTTGTATGTTTAGTGTTTTTACTATGATCTGCTTTGGAGAGTTTCTTTTCTGGTCCTGTCTGTTTGGTGTTCTATATGCTTCTTGTATTTGTATGGGCATGTCTTTCTTTAATTTCTGGGAATTTTCTTCCACAATACTGTTGAAGATCTGGTCCATGCCATTGTCTTGGGGTTCTTCACGTTCCTGTATGCCTATGATTCACAAGTTTGGTCTTTTTATGGTATCACGCAATTCCTGCATATTCCATTCTTGTGATTTCTTAAATTTTTCATAGTCTTTGCTTGAGTGGTCCCGTTCATCCACTTTATCTTCCAGTCTTGATACTCTGTTTTCCGTTTCATTCATCCTATTGGTGAGGCTTTCTCCTGTCGTTTCTAATTGGCTTATGGAGTGTTTCACTTCGTTCTTTATTTCAGCCTGAGTATTCTTCAATATTTCTAGCTCTTTTCTGAATTCATTCAGAAGTTTATCCCTATATCCTTCAGTTCTTTGAATCACGTTTATAATTGTTCTTTTCAATTCCATGTCCTGTGTTATCTCTAGGGGGTTCTCATTGTACTCCTTTAGAGGACTATTGGTATTTGGTGGCGATGTATTATTTTGGTTTTTCATGTTATCATTTTTTCTCTGTGATTTTGTCATTTGAATTTCTTTTGTAATTTCTGATTCTTGTGTGAGATTCAAGCCTTTGTGTTCAGGTCTTCTTCTTTTTGTGACTGTATGTGTCTTTGTGGTTTACTTTCTGGGCATGAAAAGCTGGTTTGTCTAAGTTTCAGGTTCTCTCTTTTGATTTTATATTGGAGTGGCCAGATTGCTTTTTATTCAGGAGATCCCACAGAGGCCCAAGTCAGATGAGGATCAGATGCTCTCAGGCTTTTTCCTAAGGTCTGGATCCCTCCAGGATAGATTTTGGCCTCAGGAATTTGGGGGTTGGACTGGCCTGGGAGCCAGGCCCAGGAAAGATGGTGGTCTAGGGCAGCTGGTGGCTGTGCCACCCAGAGATGCAAAGGAAGATGGGGGTAGGAGGAGGCTCCAGGGCCCCTGGGAACTGCACTGAGGAGCTGCGTTGTTCTGGATGCAAAGGATCAGGAAGAGGAAAGGTCAGCCCCGGTGTCCAGGAAAGAGGCTGACAGGTTGTGCAGACCCAGGGAGGCAGAGGAAGGTGAGGGTGGGGCCAGGCCTAGAGTGCCCCTGGGAACCCGAGAAGGAACTGAATTGCTCTGGATGCACAGGATCAGGAAGCAGTGGTGGTTCCACTGGTGTCTGGGGTGCAAGACAAGGGGAATGGGACAGTACCGAGGCTAGGAGGAGAGATCAGTGGGGAGATAGGAGGGTGAGTGAGGCTGGGGGAGTCAAGTCCGGGAGGGCCCAATCGACTTAAGCCTGAGAGTGAAGTCTGCGGCTGGAGAGAGGCCTGCTGGTCCTACAGGCCCAGGGAAGCAGAGGCAGGGTATTTTGAGTTTTAGCTAAGAACCTGGCTACTTTTCTTTGGGGTCTTTTTACCCTAACTGCCTAGCCAATTCCTACCTCCTATTCTTATCACACCATCCTCTGAAGAGGTTGCCCAAATTGCCGATAGGGAATCCAGGACCCAGACTGCTCTGGCTTCTTCCATGCTGAACAGGGTCACAGGGTGAGGCAATTTGGGTACCCCTTCAGTGGGTCTATATAAAAGACTCCCAAATTGTATAACTCTTGTCTGTAGGGAGAAAAGAAAGTCCTTGACTGTTGACTAGAGGATGTGAAGGAGAAGTAAAGGCAAGAGTAGTTAGCATTACCAGTTCTAGACAGGGAACCAGAAAAAAAAAGAACAAGGTTAATTTCAAATGTTCATATCAGAGTCCCTTGGGATTTCTTGATGAGAGCTTCCCAAATCATCCCTCTATTGGGTTCCTCCTCATTTTTCTTTTGTCTGCCAAGGCTGGACTCAAGAGTGATGGACTCAAGATTTGTTTTCAAAGTGCCAATATTCTTATTTCACAAATGTAAAAACTGAGGAACAAAGAGGGTGGTTACCTTATCCCAGGCTGGTTGCAGAGAAGGTAAGTGGTAGAATCCAGATGTGAATGGAGACAGTTAACTCTTCCTATAAATAAACACTTTCAAGTGGGGCACTGACATGCTGCTTAGGAAAAATCACTCTAGGCCAAGCCTGTATTTTCTGAATATGAGCCCACAGAAGGCCAACATGTTTGGGCAGATTTTGTGTTTCTTTTGTAATTGCTTCTGGCAGTCTTAATAATCACCCAATCTACTACATGCTCCTGGGCATACCAAATATTTCCCAGCTCTCTTGCATAATAACACTACTTCTTGCCAATAGGATGTGAGAAAAAGAATAGTGGGTGGGTTTTCTCCGTTCTCTACTTCCCTCACCAATAGGATCTGAGAAAAAGAATAAGAGTGGGTGGGTTTTCTCCGTTCTCTACTTCCCTCACCTGACCTGTGGGTTTGCAGTTAAAATGAAGGAGCCTGGTTCCCAAATGACTATCTGTATCAGAGTCCCAGTTGCTGACTTGAGTTAAGCACAGTTGAAGTGTTAGCTACTGGGATTTTGGACTTTATTTACTGTAGCATTTATATACTATGATAAATGCATTACCCTTCAGGAACTTAACCTTTGCCAACACATCACAACTCTGGGAATTTCTAAAATGAGGGCCAAATATAAGACAAATTCTCTTGATGGGAGTGAATTGCAGAGTTATTGGAGAAGCTTAGATAATAGAAATAATATTTAATTAATGTGATATAAGGTATGAATGCACTTAAATAAGTATTATATCTAATATCTAAATTCCTTCCAAATTCCAATATACAAATGTCTATCTCACTTATGGTAGTGGGTATTACTTCAAATTCCCTGTTGGCCTTTGCTGTGTTTGCTTCCTGTTTCTTGGGGTTTCAGTCGTGAGTATCAGTTCCAGACTTTCCAAGATCCACAAGAAATTGAGTCATTTCTGGCCATCTCAACTGTATAATTGTGTCACTGGGCTGTTTTGAAATTCACCACTCACATGTCAAATGCCTATTCGATGGGGCAGGTTATTGCCATCTGCTTTTCAGCTACTGCTTTTCCTTTTCCTTACTCATTGGGAGGTTTGCCTTCTAATCATTTTACCAACTTTCCCATCTGTGTTCTGTCTTCTTTCATTCTTTGTCCCGTGTATTAAAAACAGCTCTGAGGTTCCAAGCCCACAGTTGGGTTGTGACTCCATCAATCCCCTGGCACAAGAGGTTGCTCTGGGTTTCCTGAGGGTCTGAATAGGAGAGAGGCAGGAACACTCACCACTGTGCTTGAGCTTCTGTGGCTCAGCACACAGAACTACTTTCATGGTTTATTTCTCCTTTCTTGCTTGTTTTGTTTTAAAAAAACAATATATATTTTTTCAATTTTGAGAATTTAATAAAATGCATTTTAATCATATTCACCTCCACAACTCCCTCTAATTCTTCTCAGATCTATCCCACCTCCACCCTCCAATTCATATCCTATTTTTTATATCCCACCTAGTTCAAATTGTGCATCCCATCTACTCATGGGTGTGGGGCCATCCAGTGGAGTGTGGTCCACCTACCAAGAGCCATGCACTTAAAGAAGATTGATTCTCCCTTCCTTAGAAGCCATTAGCTGTCACTAGCTTCTCACTGAGGATGGAGCCACATGAATCTCTCCCTGCTCCATGCTAGAATGTTGACTGGCTTGATCTTGTGTGGGTCTTGTGTAGGTAACCACAGCTATGGTGAGTTCATGAGTGCATTGGTCCTGTTATATCCAGAAGACACTGTTTCACCCTGTTTGTCCCTGACCTCTGGCTCTTACAGTCTTTCCACCCCTCTTCCACAATGATCCCTGAGCCTTATGTGTGGGGTATTCCATATGTGGCTGAGCACTCTATTGACACTTATTCTCTGTTCTTTGACCAGTTCTAAGTTCCTGTGCTAACCACTGTCTACCACACAAAGAAACTTCTCTGATGAGGCCTGAAAGCAACACTAATCCATGGGCAGAGAGACCAATTTAGAGGCCAATTCTATATTATGCCTATTTAGTAAAATAATAGTAAATTTACTCCTGAAGCCCATGAGCTTCCCAGCCACAGGTTCTTGGCCAGATTTACAGATTTCCTCCTGTGAAATTGGCCTTAAATCCAATCATAAAGTGGTTGGTTATCCCCATAACCCCTGTAACCACTATTGTACCCATGGGATATCTTATCACACCAGTCATTATTGTAGTTAACAGGGGTCATAGCTAGGTAAGACTGTTGATGAATTTTTTTCCCCAGTGGCAGCTTACATATATGGTACTTTTTGGTACTGTAAAAGCTAGCCAGCATGAAGGAAGCTGCCTGGTCATTATCAACTTGATTTCTTTATGTCCAATGACAGAAGTATGTGGTATCTTCAGCAATAGGGTCTTACCATGAAGTTCTGGTAGGTAACCAAAAATAATGGAAATAGCCTATATTGTTTAGGGGTATCTGGGACTTGAGGGGTGATATCTCATACCTGGAACTGGGTTTTTTATTTGGCAATCTGTAGCTTCTGGGAGGAGCATTATCTCCTGTATAGGGTAACTGTAATTAAACTTTTTATATGAATATATGAAGTTTATAAAGTAGGTTTCCATATGATTTTTTTCAAACATCTTTGATGTTAGTTATCCTTCCCCCAAACCCCTTCTCTGCTCTACCCTCCTATCCCTCTCCCCACTATGTGATATGAAAGGAAAAAAGGGAAATGATGAGGAAAGAGAGTTAACTGGTGAGAGGCATTTCTCCATTTTCTAGTTCTGCACTGGAAAAAATACTCTAGAGACAGGAGGTTTGCAGAGATAGCAGATGCTCACAAGGTTGGACAGTAAGGACCTAGTGTCATTGTTGAGGAGAAAGGGCTTGTTTCTGACACCTGGTAGAGTGAACCTGTTGATCATTTATTCAGATGTCTCAGAGACTACCTGTAAAGGATGAAGGAGAACTGCCTTTCTGATCTAGTGCTTTCTGTTGATGAGGAAATTTAACCTTAGTGCCAAATCCAGAACTACTCAAATGTAGTCATCAAACTGAGAACCAGTTACTACTGGCTGGAGGAAATGTAGGTCTAGAAAGTGAGAATAAGTAGACAGAAATTTTTATAGCAATTTGTCAGAGGAATTTTAGGTTGACAATAACAAAAACTAAAATTTATATGTTTTCATAAAATTTACTTTATAAATTTACTTTATTTATATATTTTACTTTTAGGACAGTTTATAGATTCACAGAAACATGGAAAAAATAGTAGAGTGTCCCACATAACCCACGAGTTTCTCCTATTATTATTATTTTTAGTACTATTTCCATTAGTAACAATATTTGTTACTACTAGTAAATGAATTTTGACACATTATTATTAACTAAAGTTCATGCTTTGGTTACATATATCCTTAATTTTAATCTAATCTCCTTTTTTCCTTCTAAAGTCCCATCTAAAATATTATATTACTTTTAGCTGTATTTTCTCATAAGTTTCTCTTGTTTGTAACAGTTTCTCAGATTTTATTTTTTGATGACTTTAAGAGATTTGAGAATTATTGGGCAGGCATTTTTAAGGATGTCCTTATATTGGGATTTGTCTTTTAATGATTAAACTGGACATATGGGTTTAGGAGAGGAAAAACCAGTGAGGTAAAGTACTCTTAATGTATCATAACAAAGATGCCCATGAACAACATAACTTATCATAGTTCATGTTGATTTTGATCTTCTGCCTGAGGCAGTGTTGGCTAGTTATCTCTATTATAAAGTTATCTTCTCTTGTCTCCCTTCCATACCTAACCTTTTGAAAGAAGTTACTGTTTCTGCCCATACTTAAGGGGTAGAATTAGTAATTTGCTTTATTGTACATTATAAAAATATGGCTCATGATATGTTGAAAAGGAAAAGGTCCTCCAACATGAGGAGTACTCTCAAACATGTGCATGAGGGCACACAGACTCGGCACCAAGACTATGCCTGAGGCATCTTGGCTTCAATCCCAGAGCCTAGCTTGTACATACATCTGACCTTGGAGCCCATTTGCATGGCTCTGCAAGAACCACTGACTACCCCAGGGCTTTCCATGGATCTTTGGAAGTGCTTCAATTCTTGGTGGATGGCTTTAGAATATGAGTTTCCTTATACCTTGAAATCTTAGTGTGTCTGGATTTTTGTTTTATGTCAGGTTCAGTGGCAAAGATTGTGAGATGGCGATTTGCCCACAGGAGGTTATTCTGGGTAGAGAAGAGAATTATCAGAAAGAGACATTCATCTGTGATGTAGTCCTAACCAAAAGCTATGACGTGTTTGGCCTGACACAGCCATTCAGAGTCCATTTGAATTTAGGTAGAGATCAGGCTCTGAAGTCACAGCATTGACCAGGTATTGGTTTGCTACTGGTCTTTGGGAAGGAAAGTGGCTTCCTCCTCCCATAGACATAACCTAGAAAGGAACTCAGCTGAGTCAACACTCCCGGGCGGTAAGGAAATGAGATCCGGATGGCACCCCCACTACATTTACACTTGATATTTTAGGCTTTTGGAGTCTGGAAAGTCTTTGTGTATGCATATAAATGGAAGTGTTTTCAATCTAACAGTTTCAGTTTCAGATTCTACATTAAGGTCTTTGATCAATCTGAAGTTAATTTTTGTTCAGAGTGAGAGATATGGATCTAGTTTCATTCTTCTACTTGGGGGTCTCCAGTTTACCCAGCACTATTTTGTTGAAGAGGTTATCTTCTCTCCGATGTGTATTTGTCAAAAATAACAAAGCTGTAGCTGTCAGGGTTGTATCTAGAACCTCTCTTCTCTTTCACTGATCTATACATGCCTATTTTGTGCCAGTACTTTGAGGATTTTGCTACTATGGCTCTATAGTATAACTTGAAATCAGGTACAGTGATACTTTTAACATTTATCTTTTTGTTCAGGATAGTTTTAGCTATCTGGGGTATACTTTGTACTTTCATAAGAATTTTAAGATTACTTTATTTCTGTGAGAATGGTGTTAAAATTTTAATGAAGATTGCATTGAATTTGTAGATTGCTTTTGTTAATATAGCCATTTTCACAATATTAGTTCTTCAATTCATGAGCACAGTGGATTTCTAATTTCTTTCTGCAGGTTTTAAAGTTTTCATTGTAGAGATCTTTCACTTTCTTGGTTAGGTTTATCCCAAGGTCATTTGCTTGTTTCTTTATTTATATTTATTTGTAGCAATTGTGAATAGGATTTTTATTCTGATTTCTTCCTTATCATGTTTGTTCTTGGTATGGTCTGTGACCATGTCTGAGGCTTTTTTTTTTTTTTTGAGACAGGGTCTTACTGTGCAACTCTGACTGACCTGGAACTTGCTATGTAGACAAAGTTAACCTTGAACTTACAGAGATGTACTTGCCCCTGCCTCCTGAATGTTATTAAAGACTTGTGCTACCACTCCCAGCAACAAGAAGCATTTTCTCAAATGATGTAGGAGGTCCTAGTCCACTGTGGGTACTGCCATCCCTTGGCTGGTAGACCTTGCCTGTAAGAAGGTAGCTGAACAAGCCAGTCAGCAGCATTATTCTGTGTCTTCCTCAGTTCTTGCTTCCAGATTCGTGTCCTGGCTTCTCTCAGTGATGTACTATAATTTGTAAGCTGAAATAAACCCTTTCCTTCCAAAATCAGTTTTGATCAGCATTTTATCACAGTGACAGAAAACAAAGGTACTTCTGTTTTGGTTACTGTCCTGTTGCTGTGATAAAATACCATGACTAGAATGACTGTGGAAAGAATTCATTGTGGCTTATGGCTCCAGAGGGAGGGCCCATAATGGGACAGGAGCATGGCAGCAAGTGGCAGGCATGGTGGCAGGGGCAGGAAGCTGAGAACTTATATCTTCAACTGCATACACAAAGCAGAGAGGAAACCGGATATGGGGCAAGGCTACAAACTCTCAAAGCCTGTCCCCAGTGGCATACTTCCTCTAATAAGGCTGTACCTCCTAAAGTTTCCTTGTCTCCTCAAACAGCACTGCCAACTGGGCACCAAGTATTCAAATCCATGAGCCTATTGGGGACATTTCTCATTCAAACCACCACATTACTGAATTTTATATGTTAATTTTGTATGCTGCCACTTTGCTGAAAGTGTTTAGCACCTCTAAGAATTCTTTGGTGAAGTCTTTAGGGTCTCATGTATAGAATCAAATCATCTGCAAATAAGAATACTTTGATTGCTTCCTTTTCTCTTTGAGTCCCTTTTATTTCCTTCTCTGTTTTTTTTATATACTATTTTTTTTCTGATTTAGTTATTTTTATGTCTATGAGTGTTTTGCCTGCATGTATGTAAGTGCACCCATGTCATACAATGTTCATGGAGGCCAGAAGAGGGCATCATATATCCTGGAACTGGAGTTACAGACAGTTGTTATCTACCATGTGGGTGCTGGGGACCAAACCCAGGTCTTCTGTAAGAGCAGCCAGTGGTCCTAACCACTGAGTCATCTCTCCAGCCCCTTCCTTCTCTTGTCTTATTGCTTTAGCTAAGACTTTAATTACTATACTATAATAGTAGAGAAAATGAATATTCTTGGCTTGTTCCTGAATGTAGTAGAACTTCTCTGAGTTTTTTTCACTTTAGTATAATGTTGACTGTGGGTTTGCTGAGCCTTCATTATTTGAGATAAGTTTCTTCTATTACCCCTCTCTTCAGGGCTTTTATCATGAGGAGGTATAAAAGGTCAAAAGCCTTTCTGTGTCTGTTGAATTGATCATGTGATTTCTGTCCTTGAGTTCATTTATGTGATGTATTACATTTATTGATTTGAATGTGTTTAATCATCCCAGTGTCTGTGGAATGAAGCCAACCTGATCAAGTAAATGATCTTTTTCTAATGATTCTTAAATTTGGTTCACAAATATTTTGTTGAGAAATTTTGCATCTATGTCCATCAGGGAGATTTTTCTGTAATTTTCCTTTGTTGTTGTTGTGTCTTTATCTGATTTTGGTATCAGAATAATACTGACTGTGTAAAAAGAGTTTGGCAATGTTCCTTTGTTATTTTATGGAATAGTTTGAGAAATAATGGTGTTAGTTCTGTATTAATGGTCTGGCAGAATTTAGTGATGATTTCATTCGGGCCTAGAAGTTTTCAATTGGTAAAATTTTAAATTACTACTTCAATCTTGTTGCTTATTATAGATTTTTTAGGTTGTTTATATTGTCTTTGGTTGGTCACATGCATCTAGAAATTTATCCATTTCCTTTAGATTTTCCAATTTAGTGGAATATGAGTTTTTTAAAGGTATGTCTAATGATTTTCTAAATTTCATTGGAATCTATTTTAACGTCTCTCTTTTCATCACTAATTTTATTAATTTTGGGTCTTTTGTTGAGTTAGCTTGGCTAAGAATTTGTAATCTTGTCTATCTTTTCAAAGAACCAGTCTTGTTCATTAATTCTTTGCAGTGTACCTTTTTCTTTTTTTGCCATTTCGTTAATTTCTGCCATGATCTTATTTCTTTCTATCTACTGATTTTGGGTTTGACTTGCTCTTGACTTGCTTTTTTTTTGAGGTTCTAAAATGCACCATTAAGTTACTTATTTGAGACCTTTCTGATTTTTTAAATATAGGCACTTGTAAGTATAACTCTTTCTTTTTGGATTTCCTTTATTGTGTTTTGTAATTTTGGCATGTCATTTTAATTTTCACTCAATTTTAGGAATTAAATTGTTTTTCCTTGATTTCCTTGATGACCCATTAGCCATTCAGGAGTGCATTTTTTAATTATCATGAGTTTGTGTATATTCTATAGTTTCTCATGCTGTTGATTTCTAGTTTTTGTCCATTGTGGTCATCTAGGTGGAGGCAAAAGCCCAAGGAACATGGATCTAGAATAACTCACAGGACTCTGATTTGAGGCAATATTTACCTTGAACTTGCCAAGCCTCAAGCACTTATTACAAGAGTTGGCCTCAGCCCAAACTGAAACCAGTCAAGAGATCAAGAAGGTCACTTCCTACTGACTAAGGGGGATATCCATCAAAAGGGCATTATAATTCTAAACATATAGGTATGAAACACAGATGCACCCCATTTCATTAAAACCTGATACTAGATGTAAAGTCACAGTTAATCCCAATACTATATAACATAATATAATATACAATATATAATAACATAGACTATAGATATAGATGACTTCAGTATTCCACTTTCCCCAATAGACAGGTCATCCCAACAAAAGATAAAGAAACATCTGAGGGGCTGAAAAGACAGCTCGGCAGTTAAGAGCACTGGCTGCTCTTGCAAGGACCTGGGTTCAATTCCCAGCACTCATATCTTGGCTAACAGCTGTCTGTAACTCTAGTTCCAGGGGATATGACACCCTCTTCTGACCTCTATGGGCATTGTACAACATAGATACATCTACCTACATGCAGACAATACACTTATACACATAAAAATAATAAATAAAATAAAAAGAAACATCTGAGATAAATGACATCATAGATAAAATGGACCCAAAAGACATCCATAGAACATCCCATCCAAATACTGTAAAGTGCACATTCTTCTCAGCCACTTGTGGAACTTTCTGCAAAATAAATCTGAAGCAAGTCTTACAAGTACAAGAAAATTAAAATAATTTCTTGTATTCTATCTGACCACAATGGACAAAAACTAGAAATCAACAGCATGAGAAACTATAGAATATACACAAACTCATGATAATTAAAAAATGCACTCCTGAATGGCTAATGGGTCATCAAGGAAATCAAGGAAAAACAATTTAATTCCTAAAATTGAGTGAAAATTAAAATGACATGCCAAAATTACAAAACACAATAAAGGAAATCCAAAAAGAAAGAGTTATACTTACAAGTGCCTATATTTAAAAAATCAGAAAGGTCTCAAATAAGTAACTTAATGGTGCATTTTAGAACCTCAAAAAAAAAGCAAGTCAAGAGCAAGTCAAACCCAAAATCAGTAGATAGAAAGAAATAAGATCATGGCAGAAATTAACGAAATGGCAAAAAAAGAAAAAGGTACACTGCAAAGAATTAATGAACAAGACTGGTTCTTTGAAAAGATAGACAAGATTACAAATTCTTAGCCAAGCTAACTCAACAAAAGACCCAAAATTAATAAAATTAGTGATGAAAAGAGAGACGTTAAAATAGATTCCAATGAAATTTAGAAAATCATTAGACATACCTTTAAAAAACTCATATTCCACTAAATTGGAAAATCTAAAGGAAATGGATAAATTTCTAGATGCATGTGACCAACCAAAGACAATATAAACAACCTAAAAAATCTATAATAAGCAACAAGATTGAAGTAGTAATTTAAAATTTTACCAATTGAAAACTTCTAGGCCCGAATGAAATCATCACTAAAATTTGGACACTTGGTTCTCAGTTCATGGAGCTGTTGGGGAGGCTCTTAGAATCTTCAGGAGGTGTGGAGGAAGCAAATCATTGGGGGTGGGCTTTGAGGGTTCTACAACTATGCTGGATCTCCAGTTTCTCTCTGCTTCTTGTGCTTGTTTGAAGATGTGCGTGCTCAGCTTTCTGCTCCAGCTGCTCCTGCCATGCCTCCCCACCATAATGGACTCTTACCCTCTAGAACCATAAGCAAAATAAATTTCTCTTTCTGTAAGTTGCCTTGATCATGGTGTTTTGTAAGAGCAGCAGAAAAATAAATGATACACTTGCTCTTCATTGCCTGTTGGAACTTTCTTGGTTATCATGCCCTGGGGGATCAAACCGAGTCTTTGTGCTTATAGGAAAGTGCTCTACCATGAAGGTATATCCCTGCACTTGTTTTTTAAATTAATTATTTTTTCTATATAGCTCTGGCTGGCTTGAAAGTCAGTATGTAGCCCAAGCTGGCTTTGTACTTGAGATTTTATTGCCTTTGCCTTGCAGGTGCTGAGACTACAGGTGTGTGCCACCATGCCCAACTTGCTGCTTCATTCATGTAATTATTAGGTGAAGATTCTGTACTTTGAAAAATATGAAACTCTAAGCCAGTATAGTAGATTTTAGTTCCATAATTTCCTCATTTAATGGATGAAGAGACTGATGTTTAGGGAGAAATGGCTTGTTCAAAGTCACCCGGCTGGAGTTTGAACCTAGGTCTTCTGATTCTTAGTAGGGATTGTATAGAATGACAACTTCTCTCTTGTCTTACAGTCCCACCAGATTTGTAACTCTTACTCCAAGTCAGAGTGTAGTTGACTGTCTCTCCATGGGATCGTATCCTTGGCTCACTAACTCAGCCCCTTCATCTTTCCTATTTAGGAAAATCTGTTTCTTGAAATTTTTTATTTTATTAATTTTTTATTATATGTTGCATGTGTGTACATTACAATTACCTGAACAAAAAGCCTGACTCTTAAATTTAGTTTTTAGGAGTACTCCTGAACCAGGAAGATGCTCATTTCCTCTAGGCATCTCTTAGAACTGTCTGTTTCCTGGAACTGTGCTGATGGAACTGTCTCTGAAACTCTATTTCTGGAACTGTGTCTCCAAGTCAGGCCCCACCTATAACTTTATTCAAAATGGTTTCTCCCGCTTCAATTGGGGAAGTACAATTGTTATGTTTAGCAGACCATCCCATCTTTTCTTCCCTAGTTCTAGAATATCTCATTCACCCAAGGTCAATTGTCTTCCCCAGTCTCCACTGTGTGCAGTGGAGATGGGTGTGGTTATTTTCAGCACTTTGATCTGCCAATTTTCAAGCATACCCATATTCATTCACCATTTTGGGGGGCAGAGTACCAAATTGGGGTTCCCAGGAAACAAGATCAGGTGCCCAGATCACAAGACGCAAGAGCACACGCTTTAACTGGGGTTAAAAGTCATTACTCCAGATTATGTCCATTTATAAAAATCATTCCTACGTATGTGCACATACATTTGTATGAATGTGGGTACATGTGTGGAAACGTGAAACAACCTTGAAACATAAAACAGAAAACAACTTTGGGTATCAGTCTTATACCTCTGCCTTTTTTGAGACAGGGTCTCATCACTGCTGTGTTCACCAGGCTTCCTGATCAATGGGCTTTGGGGGATTCTCCTGCCTCTGCATTAGTTCTGGGATTACAGACACAGTACACGTCCATTTTTTATGTAGATTCTGGGGATTTGAACTCAGGTCCTCAAGCTTGTGAGAAAAATGCTTTACTCACTGAGCCATCTCCCTAGCCTTGTTTCCAGAATTTTAAAATTGATGAACAAAACTCTTCTTTGTACACCCAGCAATATACTTGTAGGATAATGATCCTGGAGGTAATTTGACTAAAAGTTGAATGAAATTATGAAACAGCAGTATAAGTCTTTGTCCTGGAAGCAGATTATCATAATAGCATGAAGGTAGGAGTTTTGTGTACTCTACTGTAATTTTATGACACCATGAGCATGGTTCCATTTTATTACACAGGAAACTGGGTCATAAAGAAGCTGAGTAATTAAGCCACGTACTCTAGGACTAATTATGTTAATTAAGTGTCAATACTGCATTTCACATCTTGGTTTATCAGGCACCAGAGCCTGTGGTCTGTGTGCTTCCTACTGCCCAGTGGATCTCTGACTTGTTTAAGAAAACGTTTGAAAAGCAGATTCTATTGAATCCAGGAATTTTGGGCCACTAGGACCAATGTAGGACAAGAAATCCTTGTTTTTAAAGAATTCTTTCAGTGATTCTAGTGTACAGTGTGTTAGAACCCTCTGGAAAGTAAGCCCTGAGGGGGTAAAAGCAATGTGTAGATGGTGCATCTCTCGTGCAAGGCAACTAACCTACCCCAACCCCCACCATGGCCTGATAGGCTCTGTAGACCTGGCTGTGTGTGTCATGTGACTTCAGAGGGGTCAATTCTCCTCACAAGCTCTAGTAAACAGTAAGGTGATGCTCCTTAGCATGGAAATCCAAAGTTAGCCTAGAAGTTTCAAAGTTAAGAATATAGCTCCATGTTGTTTTCTTCCAGAAGAACCATCCCCAACCATAAGCGACCACTGGGCTCCTCCTTATGCCCACATTGTTCGTGTCAGGGTAGGTTCTCAGAGTTCCTTGGGTCATCAAGAGTGATGGGTATGGTGGAATGTTCAGGCCTAGTGAGTTGGTTTGAAGGCTTACCCTTTTAAAGTAACTCATTTGGGGTTAGACTGTCTGGGGCCACTCTTTGGTATGTAGCTCTGAGGAAGGCATAGCAAAAGGTCCGAATAGCCGGTTTTCTTTTTCCATTTGTGTGTGTGTGTGTGTGTGTGTGTGTGTGTGTGTGTGTGTGTGTGGTGTGCATAGGTATGAGTGCATGTGGAGGCCCAAGGCTAGGCTAACATTGGAAATCATTCTCTATCTCTCTCCCATCTTGTTCACTGAGGTAGGATCTCTCGATCAAGCCCAGAGCTTGCTGATATGACTTGTCTTGCTAGTCTGCTTACTCTGGAAATTCCGTCCCTGCCTCCTAAGGCGGGAATTTCAGGAGAGCTGCCATGTGTACCTAGCATTTATATGAGTTTCTGAGGATCCAAACTCCAGCCCACATGCTTGTGTGGCAAGTGTTTTAACTACTGAGCCATTGCCTCAGCTCCAGAGTAGCCAGTTTACTAAGGTGCCAGTGATGAATGTGCGTGATAACATTTTCATTGTATTTATGATGGTTAATTTCGATTTGTCAACTTGACTGGATTAGGAAATGTCCTGGGGATTAGTGAGACATGCCTCTGAGTATGTCTACAGAGTCATTTCCAAAACAAGTAGATTCTGAGTGCTCCAGCCCAATGCCTGATTTCCTAACAGGGTGGATTCATGGTATGGAGATGGGTGGGAAAGTTAGGAGTTGTGCCTAACTGGAAGAAGCAGAACACTGGGGCATGTCCTTGCTTGTGGGATCTCCCTGGCTCTTCTCTACCCTCTTTCTCTGTTCCCCATCTGCCACATTCTCCAACACCATCATATTTTTCCCACGTGAATAGAGCAAGTGACCGTGGATGGAGCTCTCTGAAGCTGTGTTAAAACAAATCCTTCTTCTCTTATGAGATTTGTTATGTATTCTGTCACAAAAAGGAAAAGTGATTAATACAATATTGTTTTATGAGTTGAATCTGATTTTCTTGGGAGAAAATACTGGAGAGGTCATGTTTCTTATGTACTTAGCTTGCTACTATTTCTTTTCTTTGGCTGATCACTGATATTTCAGGTGACACCCACCTAATCAGTCAGTGAGTATCATTAATTTGACTTCTAGTGTTTCTTCTAGATCATTAGTATGAAATGAACAGTCAGGAGTTCCCATGAGCCTGAAGCCTAATCAAACAATCCGGTCTTCTGGTTCAAAGCTATGGTCTTGTGTTCCTGGGATCTTATTTCCCATCTACAAACCCCAAACCTCATGATTTTCAACAATGTGCTCCCTCACTGTTGCCCGGTTTTACAGAATCCTCTGCTTGTCTCCACCTCCAGCTGAAGGCTATAGTTAAAGGAACTCTCACATGCAGGCATGGAGATACAAAATTTCAACCTGATGAGATTTAAACCATTACCACCATTCATCCACTTGAACTTCATGTCTTCTGCTGTTTGGCTCTTGTCCAATAAACTTTCCAGGCACAAATCAGTGAGAGACATTAGGAAACCTGGTGTTTATAGCAACCTGGCAGGGATGAGCTCTCCCCAGAGGAGCTACTTGTATTCAGATAGTTTCAGTTTGTGCCAGTTGACAGCCTGGAAAGTGGGCTAGCAAATAGTGTCCTCCTTAGGAGACAGGGTTTGAAAATTGTGTTAAGGACTGTTCCAAGTTTGTGTAACCCCTATTTCTCATGTCAAAGCCGTCTCTACGTGATGATATTTGTATGGTGACTGGGGCTGGATTAGGTTGTGATGCTGGGCCCTCATGGTGAGATTTGTAACTGTGTAAGAAGACTGATACTTTTTATTCTCTTTGCATGCATACACCAAGGAAAGATCACTTGAGACTCAGTGAGAAAATACTATCTTCAACCCAGGGGTGAGGTCACACAAGGAACAGAATCGGATAGCACCTTGATCTTGACCTTCCCAGCCTCCAGAGCTGTGAGAAAAGGAATGCCTGTTGTTCAAGCCACTCAGGCAGCGGCATTTTGCTATGGCAGCCAGAGCAGACTAAGCCAATCAGCAGCAACTATTAGAGACCACGTTTGTAGATCAGATGGGTACTTTGCTGTAGAAGAAGTGGGAGGATGGAAGTAGGGATGGATGAATGTATGCAAAGTGGAGAAAGGACTGACAGAGTTTGGAGGTGGCAGGTGGCAGATAGGGTTAGTTGTCAGGCTCCTTCCTAGACAGCTTTGTTGGTGGCAAAGTCTTAGTAAAATGGTGTGTGAAGAAGGCTCAATTTGTTCCTTCTTTCTTGTTTTGCTCCCTTCCTTCCTTCTCTCATTTCTTCTTTCCTTCATTGCACAAATACTGATTAAGTTCCCTACCCTTACCTCACCAGACTCTACTTTCTTTTTCCTCCTCATGGTTTGAAGTCCTTGGAATCCATGAAAGCAAATGTCTTGGTCTTTGCCTTTTGGGAGCTTTGGGCTGACTAGAGCTTGTGATTTGTAGAAGTAGAACTTGAATGGAAAGCAGGTTCTCTGTACCATCATTGTTGCATCCTTGACCCTCAGGAGGCTTGCATAGCCATGGGGGCTGCTCTGATGCAGAATCAAAAGAGGAGGAGCTTAAGTCCACCTTCTTGGATCAGTGCCACCCTCCTCAGTCCATTCCTTCTAGCCAAGTGCTTCCGAATTTAGATCAGAATCAGTGATTCTTCTGTTTAGGTGATCGTGGCAGAGAACAGAGAGCTCATAGAGGTCTCATTACAGAGCCACTTTTCTTTTGTCAGGATGGACTTCAAATGTAGTCAAAAACACATTAGCTCCCAGTGGTCATGAACTTGGGCATCTGCAGTCACAGCTCCTATAATGTGACTAGTGGCAGCTGGTGGTGATAAGGACAAAGAGGGAGGAGACTTTCATTTAGAGAAAGGCAGTGTTCATAATGAGATAAAATGTGTAACAGTTCTAAAAATATCCTGACAAGTCACATTTTTGCAAAGCATCTGTGGATCCTCCACTCGTTGCCCATTCATTTATTTACTCACACATTCATCACTGTGGTGGGCACTGGGTTGGGAGCTGGGTAGTTAAGCTGCAGGCTCTGCTCAGTCTGATAACTGAAAACGTGATGTGTGCAGACCCTGGCTCTGAATGTCTTGGCATCATGACTATAAGGACTTGTACTACAGGTCTGGTGGGTAGAGGAGAAAGAACATTGTATTTAATGTGTATTAAAACACTCTAAAATATGAGAAAAATCAGAGAAGAAATTATTAAAGTCTACAGGATTTTAGCTGAAAAACTGGGACATGGAAAAGGACTTTTCAACTTTGGGTCATGTTGTTGGCAGATTGAAACTAATACCTTAAAAAAAAAAAAAACAGAACCAAAACAGATGCTTTCAAACAAGTACCTTTCTCACTGGCAACACAGGTGTGTTCCTACATTTGTTGTATTCAGGGTTCAAAAAGTTTCAATATATAATGTTTAGTGATTTTTTTTAAAAAAGTGTTCAGCTAAAATACATCATTTTTGAATATAAAAAAATGTGCTGATTTGCTCCTTGACCTGAGACAAACACCAGTTATGGGTTCTGCCTCCATCTTCCAAAGCAAGTGTGTTTCCATTGGGTGGAGACCAAGCACAGGCAATTTCAGCCCAAGACAATCATCTTCTGGAAATTTTCAGGGAATGGAAACAATCACGGAGAGCTGTGGCTCTTACTACCTGGATCAATAACTTTTGCTAGTTAAGTTTTCTGCCAAGAAAAGGCAAGGAGGATCAAATTTCATAGACTTGAAGAAGCACTGGAAGCTGCTTGCGCCATGTGTGTGAGGATCAGTTTTATGATTTATAGAAACATGGGCACTCAATGGAATAACAGCCAACTTTCCTTTATCATTTGTTACGTTGGCCACTATAAAGTAATACAGTGCCAGGTAATACAGTGATTTATTTAATCCTTATGACAACCCACAAACAGGTACTATTATTTTCTTTCTTTATAGATGACATAAAAAGGCTAAAGTATAGATCAACATGTTGCTCATATAGAAACCAAGTCAAGTTCTATATGTGTGAATAAATGGGAATGTTTCTACTTTCTTGTTTAGTTTTCTTTTCTCTAGCTTGGTATATGCTATCTGTGTTCACAATATTGTTAACATCTTAGTCCCTTGGAGAAAAATAAAATTTGAATTCAGAAGAAAGTTTTGAAGCTCGAAGTATGAATTAAAGAAGGTAAAGAAAATCTACTTTTACTATGAGATGTTAATGGATGGGAAAATTCCATTGCTTTTATATAACTGCACAAAACAAAGCAAAACAAAGAACTGTTATTTCTTTTCTTTCCCCTTTTCATTCTGACAAGGTCTAATGTGTCCTAGGCTTGTTATCTAGTGAGGGTGACCTTGAACTTTGGATCTACCCATCCCTACCTCTGGAGTGCTGGGATTATAGGCACGTTTTGCCACATAGGGTTTATGTGTTGGAGCTCAAACTCAGGGCTTGCTGCATGCTAGGCAAACATTCTAGCAACTGAGCTACATCCCCTGCCCAGGATTGCATTATTTCTTGATGAAAGAACTTTGTCTTTTTCCCTCCCTTACTTTTCCTTTTTGGACAAAGGTTAATAAGATACAATTGATTCATTTTCTTTATTAGTTTTATTTTATTTTATGTGTGTGTATGTATTGCATGTATGTAAGTGCAATGCCTGCAGAGGTCAGAAGAGTGTGTCAGAACCCCTGGAACTGGAGTTATAGTTATTGGCTGCCATGTAGGTGCTAGGAATGGAACTGGCATTTTCTGCAAGAGCAGCCAGTACTCTTAACTGCTGAGCAATTGACTCATTTTCTGAATGACAAATTTATCATCCTATATAAGTCCAAACTTTTAAACAATTCCCCCAATGATTAAGACACATGAAATGTAATTTTTTTCTTCTCAAAATATTTGACCTTCTACAACATGGCTTCTCATTCTTCATTCCTGACCGTGTGATGGTACCACTGTTTTCCTGCTTTGAGGGTGGTTGGGGGCTGTTCTTTGAATACAATGTTCAATCCATTCTTAAGAGACATCTGTGAATCCTCTTTGAGCCTAAGTCAAGGGCCACTCTACCAAATGACTCTAGAACTGAGCTCTAACTACTACACAAAGCTGCATCACCCCTGGCCACAGGCACTCAAGTCAGAGCCTGGCCTGCAGAAACAAAGCCTGCAATGCATCTGGCTCTGGCACCAAGCCACAGAGTCTGGGGGACTCATATAACTTCTGAGCCTCAAAGAAGATATGTCATAAATTGTAAAGGATTAATTGAATGACAAGAGATTTTCAACTGAACGGCAGGAGAGTTTCAAGGATTCTATTCTGCAACTATGAGTGGCTGTGCTACTTAGTTGTGATTGCCAACTCCCACACAGCCTTCATATGCTTGGGCCTCACAGGAGTGAGTTGCAGGTGTTAGCATGGGCTGGGCAGACAGGTTGCAGTTGCCGGTGTTAGCATGGGCTGGGCAGACAGGTTTCAGTTGCCCGTGTTAGCATGGGCTGGGCAGACAGGTTTCAGTGATGGAAGCTGTTGGAAACAACCACTATGTTATGTTACACTTTCAACTCCTCACCTTTAAGTGCAGTAAAGCCAGGGCAGAGAATTGAATGGATTCTCCCTTGGCTACAGTACCAAGCAGCACAATAAACGGAAGAAGAATATGGTGTGTGTTAAAGGCTGTCAGAATTTGCCAGATTGTGTCTTTTAATATGTATATATATA
>NW_008360316.1:1208316-1223423 GCF_000622305.1 Nannospalax galili | reverse complement strand
TATATATATTTTTTTTTTCATACATTGCACAAAGAGTTTGGCACCATAAAAAGGATTTTTAAGTACCCTAGTCTTTTATTCATAACATTATTAAGAACTTTTTGTTGAAAATTAAGATGCCTTAGAAACCATATAAAACTGAAAAGTCTCTACCTTTCCACTTGGCCTTTTCCAGGGCATCTCAGGAGAGATGTTAGAATTCCCAAACAGTTGGAGAGAACGCAGTGTGGAATAAGCTATACTTTGCCAATTTGCCCCCTGTATTGGCCCAGGGAAGCCATTTACCACCTTGTTTTGGTTATTTCAGCTGCTGTTAGGCATTCTCTTCCAAACACACCTGCATTGGTTTATGGACCATGCCTCAGCAGGCAGAGCAGGATGTGATTGTGGCTGTGGGTCCAGTAGCGAGGCTTGCTCCCTTCAGCCTGAACTCCCTCAGCTCTCCTGACGTTCTCTGTATTCCGTCTCTGTTCTCTTCCTGGATTCCATATTGAATTAGCCATGTGCTTCATCAGAGCAGTTCTTTTCGTTTGACTCTAAGGGAACACAACACGGTCACTTTGTCATGTAGGCATCAATCCGTCTCCTTCCCTTTTTCTCCTTCTTCAGTTCATTAACATAGGAGAGTCTTGATGTTTTTCTCCCAGACTGTACCTTTTTTCACTTTCAAGAGGGTGGAGTTAGAGCAGGTGTACAGGATGCTCCACACTGTGCCAGCAAATGAACTACCTCTCTGGGGAGGGTTGGGAAAGGAACCCCTGAAAGTTCTCCTAGGTCAGGACTTTAAAGTGTGCAGAAACACTCACTCATTCACTAGGCAAAGTCGGCCAGGATAACAAAGGGTCAAAGTCTGCAGAACAATTGACTGTGTCCTTCTGTTTGTGAACCATGGCAAAGATCCAGAAGCTTGACCTTGTGTGTTTCTTGCCAGCCCTACAAATGAAAGGGGTCCAAGTGGGTTATCAGGAAAGTTCTAAGTCTGTGTGGCTGGTGGGAGGAGTTGGGGCAGGGAAGGGAGAAGGAAGGGTGAGTCACTTGAAAGTTTTGTGGACTGAGACATGGCTCTTAAAGGAGTCCTAGGGTTTTTGCAAGGGAGAAAGTGCTTAAGGGCAAATTATGCAGTGAGAGAGTAAATGGTTTCACTGCAGCCAGTATCAGAACATTCTGGCAGCCCCCATTATTGTGTTTGAGACTTGCTACCTGCCAGGTACTTTTGTTACTCTCTTTACAAGTTAAAGAAGAAAACATGCAGTGTTTAAGCATTTTAATGTGATTTTGATTGCATTTTAATTTTTAATGAAACAATAAAGTTCTGCTTAAGGAGCCATGAGGATCAAATGATTTTATTTCCTAGGGACCCCAGTATTTTAGTGCTTGGAGATAGATGGGTTTAACAAGACCCTGGGACATGTCTTTCAAGCAAATGCAATAAATGGCTGTGTTGGAAGGGGAAGAAAGGAAAGGTACACACACACATACACATACATATATATCCTTTTCCTTTTCCGTGTAGCCTGTGACTCTGCTCTTTGGAAGTAATCACCGAGCTTCTGGCATCATTGACTAATGCCCGTCTCATGTGATAGTTATGTTGTTCCAAAGACAGTGCAGACTTCTGAGCCAAACATATTTCTATTTCATTTGCAAGAAATGGAACTGACAGATATACCTGTCTATTTCATTTCCAAGAAAATGTCTTGTTAGAAATGTGTGAAAACATATCATATGACAGTCGCTGAAAATGCTTCAGATGCAGCAATAACCTGACTGTGGTTTTTGGACCAGATGTGGACCATGTTTAGTGTTTATTGTGCTTTTTCATATGCTAGCTCAGTGTTTGAATAAATAGAAGAGAAAAGCTTTGCTTTTCTCTGCAGACAGATGGCATTTTTTTCCATTTAGTGACAGTAAATGAAAGGAATTGGGCAAATTGGAGGTATTCACCCATCTCAGACTCATTGTGCAGCTGATACAACTCTAAGTGCCTGAGGTGAAGAGGAAGACAGACTGCAAGTACCCATGGCTTAATAGAGCAATGCTTTCTCTACTCAGACACCAATGAAAAATAAATGAAAAATAAAAAGAAATGCACTTTACATTTGATTGTTCATCAGGCAAATCCAACCTGTACTTGTAGGTCACATGGGGCCAAGGAGGGCTATGAATACCAAACACAAAATTATAAACTTACTGGAAGCATTATGAGATTTGTTTTTTATGACTCCATTGAGTGGTCCTCAGGCATGAACTTTGTAGATGATAATGCCATGGCACAATGGTAAAGGGTTGGACACACCTGTGAGCTACTTTAAACTCTGACTTTGATTCTGTGTACTACAATAAGATCTTGGCTAGTTACAAAGGCTGAGGGAACATCCTGAGAGACTCAAGGCAGCCCTTACTAAGGTGCTAGGCATTTGCTTTTCTATGTGTGCACAATAAAATGGGCTTGTAAGCTGAGATGATCTGTGTCATGACTGGTCTGCTTTTTCATTCTGATTTTCCACTTCAGTTCTAGCAGCACACTGGTCATGAATGGTTAAAGATCTGTCTCATTTCCTTGCCAACTAGGATTACATTTCCAGCTTTTGGTTAATCCTAGGCATTGCTGCTAGGAAGTGCTGCTGCTCACATCCTGCATCACTGGCACAGCGTTCTGTGGACTCAGCTGGTGTAGGGTAAGGCTCTGTCTTTGTAGCTGTAGGACAGTTCACGATGGGCATGAAGGCCACAGGCTTCCACTGGAGACCGCACTTAGTATTCATAGCAACTCTAAACTTAGCAGGCTGTGTGTGTGTTAATGTCTTTATTTCAGCAAAAAATGGAAGGAGATATCATGAGCTCAGAAATTAGGACCCAGAACCAACAGCTGCTTGATTTCTGAGCTCACAGTCTTCCACTAGAATAGCTGATTGGACCCAACAATTAACATAAAGCTATGTACACTGTGAATACAGACTAGCCTTCTAGGTTAAAGAAGGGTCACTGTGTACCCTGTAATCAATAGAGACTTCCTGGAGGAGTGCCTGGGCTAAGTCAAAGACTTGAGATGAGGGCAGGGATGTGGGAGTTGAGGTACTTGAGAGGGTTTGCAGTCATGCCACACTGTACCAAAGTGCTAGGAGGCGTTGTAAAACAGGCACAGGTGGGAAGCAAGAACCGGTGTAGAAAAGGAGTGTCGTGGTCCTTGTGAGCAACCGTGTTCTCTCTGTGCACATGTGTTTGTGAACATGCACTTTTGTGTATACATGTATCCGAGAAGTCTTTAAAATGTAGAGGGAAAGTGTGTTTAAGTGAATGTAATGACACTGGGGAGGGCTCATTATTCTGAATTTTCTCTTGTGCCAGGAAAGGTAATATTTTAATAATGAGGAAAATGTCTTCTGTTTTTCTTCCCCAAATCAGAGAATAATTAAGTCAACCTCTTTGCTGAATTGAAAGTGTCTGAGAGTTGTTGGCCAAATGAACAAATTCCCCCTGGGTCTGGGTGAGCTAAGGGGTTGGGGGGCAGAGAAGAGGGGAAGAGCCACTCCACTGAAGCCTGTCTGTCTCTCTGATTTTCTAGAGGTGAAGGGGCAGAAGAATATGTAAAAGGAAGAAAATTCAAAGAAAAAGCCCCACAAGCCCAGGGAACAGGAGAGCTGACTGTTTAGATCTGGGAAAGAACTGGGATTTGGGGTGGGGCCAAATTCTATGAGGGGGTGTCTAAATTTGATTAAGAATTATTGTATGAAATGTACAAAAGCTCAAACTTTTACTAAAAAGAGTAAAACTTTTAAAACTGCTTCTGGAAAATATGTATTGGTCCAGGCTGTAGCTTAAAGTTTGAAGGCATAAAAAAATATGATTTTCTCTCTCTTGTTTAAGGGGAATGTTGAACAATTTCACATAACTTAAAATTTTTTAATTTAAATTTTGTAAAATTTATAATCTTGGGTCAGGCATGGTGGTACATGCCTTTAATTCCAGCACTCAGGAGGCAGAGGCAGGTGAATCTCTGTGAGTTCCAGGTCAGCTGTGGCTACAGGGAGAGCCTGTCTCAAAAAACAAAACAAAACAAAACAAAACAGCAACAAAATTTAAAATCTTATATAGTTTAAAAAATAATTATAGAAATGAATGACATGTGGATTGTACAGTTGGCCAGAAGAAAAAAAAAAATCAAGACATAAGGGATCCCTGTGTGGGGATCCTTGTGGGGGGATCCCTGTGTGGTGCCTCTTAGCATGGACTCAGTTTCAAACTTGGAATTTAAGTTTAGGAGAAAGGTGCAGGGCAAATTCACACCTGTGGGTTTTTTTTTTTTTTTTTTTTTCCCCTTCTGGTATCTTGAAAGGGAATAAGGGTTTTCAAATGTGCATGAAAGTTTCAGTATACACATTTGTCATTTATATGTTAGACAACTCACTGGATGCTGGGGACACAAAGAGGGAGTCTAATCTATTGAAGGAGGCCAAGAAACAAGTGAATCAAGGTGACTGGTGCTACCATAGGCAGAAGGGGTAGACCGTACTACAGGCATGATTCACAGAGGCCTCCATGCTGGGCCCTTGGAACTTCCACTAACAGAAAACCAAGTGGCCCGACTCCTGTAGCAGTAGTTAAATATCAGTCAATTACAATATCCCAGTTTCAGCCGACTGCAACCTGTCCAAAGTTCCATATTCAAATAAGACAAACTACACCCTATGCCCACTGGGCTGTCTCTAATTCATTTCTACATTCTTTCTATAAATGCTAATGCTTTCTGTCCACATAACAGAATGGAGTTTCTCTAAACCTGCTCTGATTCTGAGGGCTGCTGGGTTTGCAAATCATTCTTTGCGCAATTAAACTCAGCTCAATTTATCTAAAGTTTCTTTTTTTCAAAATATAAAACAACAACAACAACAACCACAATGAAACCCTAAGGCTAGTAAGTCCTTCGGTATATCAGTATAGAACTTTACTTTGTGGTATTGTCCACTGCTTCTCTGCTGCCAGGCAAGTTCCTTATCTTAGTCATCTTTGCATCTTGGTGCACTCGGTGGGCTCTCTACAAGTCCATGCCAAACACAAGAGAACATGGTGTTCTTGAGCTAATTTGATGAAGTTCTGATGAAAGTATGCGCCTCTGTGGGAAACTTGGGAAGGAAAGATTCTTTGAGGCTAAAAAGTAAAGAAAAAGCAAATGCCTAAGTCAATGTGTTGGTAAGTTTTCTGTTGCTTTGACAAGATAACTAGAAGATTTGACTCACGATTTCAGAGATATGGATTTATGGTCATGGACTTCACTGGTTCTGGGCCTGTGGTGAGGCAGAGCATCATGGTGATAGGATGGGGAAGAACAGAGCTGCTTACCTCAGGGCCTCCAGGAGAGGGGTGGGAAGGAGGGAAGGGGATCAAACTTGGGGATAGGATATTTCACACCTCCTAGTAGCCCATTAAGCTATGAACCAGCTGAGGAATTTAGCACCTTTATGAAACTATCACCTCTCAACAGCACCACCAGCTGGGGGGCAAACCTTCAACACATGAATCTTTCAAGAGACAGTTAGTTCATATCCAAACAAGAACAGTCAGATTTAGACTTTTCAGCTTTCACTTTGATATTGACTCTGATACAAAGTGGTATGACGAATTTTTTAAATGTAAGTAGTATTTCACATGGTTGCATTTCCGATATACCCACACTGATATCCTTATCTTACTCTTATAATAAGATAATAAGGGAAAGCATTATTTAATATGATTTTTAAAAAGAAATGAGTTATGGGGGCTGGAGAGATAGCTCAGCAGTTAAGAACACTGCTCTTCTAGAAGACCCAGGTTCAAATTCCAGGACCCACATGGCAGCTAACAACTGCCTGTAACTCCAGTTCCAGGGGATCTGACACTCTCTTCTGTCCTCTGTGGGCATTGCATGACACAAGTGCACATGCAATACATGCAAGCAATACACTCATAAACATAAAATATTTCAAAAAAAGAAGTGAGTTATGGATGATCATGAGTGTGTATTGTTACTGTTACTGTTATTGTAGCAGGAAAAGAAAAGTTGCTGTAATTCTTATTATTTCATAGAGACTATAAACCAAGGAAGGGGGCCAAATCTCACTTATAATTTACTTTGCTTCCAGATTTCATAATTCAAGACTTATTCAAAGGTGAATCTCAAACAAATCTAGGTAAATGGTTTGGCACACATTATTATCACTGTCACATTTAAAATGGCAGAGTCACAGAACCATTAACCTAGCTTCGACAAGGTGGAGGTTGTAACCCCTTCAGCCTGGCTGGGGCCTGAGGATCACTTGCCTCAAAGCAAGAAAAGATACTTGGTGGAAGGGGGCAGGAGGAGAAGCATGCGGGAGCTATGAGGGTATCCTTAGAAGCATCTATGTGGATGGTACCTGAGAGAAAGTACTGATGCCCAGTCCTTCCCCAGACCAAGCCCAGGGGAAATTATTATCAAGCCCCAGGCTGATCCGGGCTGCTGAGTGCACACAGGACTTACGGAGAAATTGCTGTATGGGAGGAAGGGCCTCATGTATCGTCAGTTTTCCATGGCCCATTGAAGTGGAAAGAATGAGTTTCTGAGCCAAGTTCTTGGATGGGTTTTGGTGATGCCCACAGTCTGTCACAGTCCACACATTGTGGACCACTCAGTGAACTGAGGAGCGCCCAAGAAAAGCACAGTGAAGAAGGAGAGCAGAGGTGTGCTGGAGAATGTGAGCTGAGTGGTGGTGAACTTTCTGGGGGACAGCCAGGATCAAACAGGCCAGGTTCATCCTGGGGCTCAGTGTACCACACTCAGATTCCTGTCTCTTTAATGCTACTCAGCCCTAGGGTCCCAGAATGACTGAGACTGACCTGCAGAACCAGCAGGATGGGCCCTCAAAACAGAAAATTATGTGACATAGAAAAATATTTAAACTTCGGTTGCGTGTGTGTGTGTGTTGCTGTGGACTGAAGCCAGGGTTCACCCATGTGAAGTAAGAACTCTATAACTCAGCTGTAGTCCCAGATCTAAACTTGCTTTTCGTAATAAAGAAGAAAAGTCCATTTGGTGAAGGTTGGTCACAAATGGGCATTTCTTTGTCTTGAAAAGATCAAAATGCCCTTAAGCTTGGGCAAAGACAAAGAGAGACTTTTTGAAAAGGTACACAAGAAATCTCAGAGACCCAGCAGAAAATTCTAGTTAGGCTTGAAGGGACCTATTAGAAAGTAAATGAAGAAATTTAAGCTGTCTTTATAAAGAGGCTTCATGAACCCCTTCCCCTCTCTCTCCCTGTGGGGCTTCATGAGCCCCCTCCTCTCTCCCCGTGGGGATTCTTCCCTCTTTTTTTTTAAAGTTTGTTCTGCCACCCTAGCCTGAGCACTCTGTGATGGCCCCACCCCCAGACCTCATGCCTATCCTGGTCTAGCAGTCACTGATGGAGGTGGTTTCTTTATAAATCTCAGGTCAGTGTCCACGCAGCAAGAATCTGATTGGCATTCTTTTATCACGTGCCCACTCCTAGTTCAATCATTGGCTGGCCTGGAGGCCATGTCACAGACTGTATTAGTTACTTTTCTCATTACTGTGAGCAAATACCAGATAAGCAGTAATTTATGGGAGGAAGGATTTGTTTTGCTTACTCTTTAAGGGGATACAGTCCGTCGTGGTGGGAAAGGCACAGCAGAGATCATGGTGGAAGAAGCCTATGGGTGGTACTCCTCACATCTGGGCAGAATAGGAAGCAGAGAGCAAGGAGTTCTGGAGCTCAGCTGGCTCTCTCCTTTCTCCTTTTTATCCAGTCTAGGACCCTACCCATATGGTGGTACCTCTCATACTCAGGGTAGATCTTCCCTCCTCTGTTAAGTAACTCTGGTAACGCCCTTGTGCTATTACTTACTCAAAGGTGTGCTTCATTAATGCCCTAGGTGTTTCTTAATTCAATAAAGTTGACAGCTGAAATTAACCAGCACATAGACCATGTGTAGAGCAGCAAGGAAGTCATGCCACGTTGCACAGCTCCAGGGAGTGCGTGTCAAACACTGCTCTGTGAGTGACAGCCCCTGGATTTGTGCAGTGGACATGCTGCATGGCCAGACTTGGAGGTCCTGGCCACAAGTCCTGCTACCCTACTTAGCAAATGTCAAAAATGATGGAACTTACTGCTGTTGCTATTGGAGTCCTGACACAATACACGTGAATACACGGAGCAGGGTGAGGAGGCAGAGCTTCGTGTGCTGATAGTCACAGTGAGATGATGAGGTTCCCATGCCTCCTTGAGTGGTTCCTTGTTTAGTACTTGGGTTTAGAAGATGAACTTTTATTTTCAATAGACCTATGCTCAGATCCTGTTTATAAACAAGGCAGTGATCAAGTTACTTGATTTCTCTGTCTTAAGTACCTTTAACAATAAAGCATTGGTGAAAATGTCTACAGAGATTAAAGGATTTGATGCATTTAGAGAATTTAGGCTGGTGTGTGGCACTTCCTACCTGTCTAGTGTCAGATGCCATTATTTCTACAATGAGTGGTAATGAACTACACACAGTGCATTATATAGTCCTAAACTGCCAATGACACTTTATATGAAAAGCATTTTTTTCATCAGTATTTGAGATATCATGCCATTGGTTAAGGTACTTGCAGTTAAATTAGAGTCACAATTTTATACAAAAATCGATACAAGTAATAATCGATCAACTTGTGATGAAGGAATAAATCTGTATGCACACACATATGTGTCAGATATGTTTCTTGTTTTAGTTGGGACTCTCTGTTCTGATGACTCTTTCCCTTAGCATCTTGACCCTACAGTGACATCTACCAAGATGTGAATTTTTTTCCAAGCTACATGTTTCACAAACAAAATATATGTTTATATCTGACTGTACCCAAGCTGCTAAATGTGGGCATCTCTTTCTATAGCTCACTATTAATCATTCCTGACTTTCGGGTTATATAGAAAACAATTTATGTTACAACATAAAATCCTCCCTTAAAAATGTTTGCCCTGGAAGTGAGGAGGGAGGAAATCACAAACTGTTATTATTTTCCCTTAGATGAATCTAAATATTAACATTCCCTTAGCTTTAAAGATTATTTTTATGCCGCTCCTTTATAAACAGTTGAGTATAGTAACTCTTCTGTTGTCTCGGGCTCTGTCTAGAGCACACCCAAACAACTCAGCTCAAGGAGGGAGCCAATCAATGCAACAGGTTATTTGGCACTGCATGGAGGCAAATAAAGATGTTTAAATAGCTTAAAACATTAAAAAAACATAGCATATGGCCAATTAATTTAAATGTTTAAACACAGCCTAGGGACTGGGGATTCCTCACATAGAGGAGGGAGTTGCTGTCTCATTGAAGCTGTCTTAACTAGCTGGCTTCTAGGACAACTACAGAGGTAAAAACACAGGTAGAGGAGGAGAAGGACATAGGGGAGGAGGAGGGGAAGGGGGAGGGAGGAGGGAAAGAGGAGGAAGAAGAGGGTTGTAAGCATTATGGTTTCAATTGCAGTTGTGATGCTATCAACACTTAGGCGTGGACATTATTCTGGATATACAATCTTCATGACACCCCTAAGAGACAGTACAACTACGTCTCCATTTTGCAGAAGAAACCCAGATTCCCAGAGATGATGTCACTAGTGGAAGAATTGGGATTTAGCAAATAATGGCTGGCGCCAGACCCTGATCAAATAAATGTTCCATGACTCACCTAATCACCCCATTGAGTCCACAGCCACACAGGAAAACAGCTGCATTATCAGCCCTGGTTAACTCAAAGCAAGGCTTAGGGGTCTGGGCTGGCAAGTACCTACCCCTGAACAAGAATATGAATTCCAAAACAAAGACAGGTCTTGAATTACTGGGCATCAGGTTCCCAGTTGGAGTCAAACAGAAGGGAGAACCTGAAGCTGTTTGGGCCCTTGGAAACATCTTCTTCCAGCACTGAATCCCGCTTCACATCCAGGTCTCCCTCATGGTGTCCCGTCCCGTGAGACTAGAGGAAGCTGGCTAGTGCCATAGTGGGTACCACATCACCCAAACAAGATTTCTTCATTCGTTGCTGTATTTCTAAAAATGTGGATAGCATTTCTCAACACCGCAGCTGAAGTTAAACCTGCCCCCCTTCACCTTTGCTGTTAAAACCAAAGGAATGGTTTACAGGAGAGATTTCCAGTGCCTTTCCAGTTTCAGACCTCAGCCTTGGGTCTGTCTCATTTTTCTTTTTATATTTACTATTTGGGGTATCAACTTAAGAAACCTTAGCTTTCCTCTGGCAGCTGGGACACACATGGCTTGCTGATCTCCTCCAAAGTGCAGTGGCATTGTCTGGTTACAGTGGCCTTGGATTCTGAGGATTCAACCCAGCGGTTACAGTGCTGAGTACTAATATAGCTGCTTCCCACCCCGAAAGACATTTCATTTATTATTTTAAAAATATTTTCTTTGGGTTCCTTTAATCCTTGGGGACATTTGCTTGATGAATAGCAAATAAATTCCCTAACCAGACTGTCGGCATAAATATCCATGGCATTAATTCAAACCATTTGAATTGGAAACTTTTTTTTCTGGAGGAAAAGAAGTGGCTGACTTGACCTAAGCATTTGGGCCATGATTTTCCCTAAAATAACTACAACATCCATCTCTTTTTTTTTTTTTCCTGCTGGTGTGTCAATTTTTTTTAATGAGAGGCTGGGTCCCTCTGGTAACTTTGGTCTCCATAGTAACAATTCATGTGTTTATTCTGGCTTACTAAAATAAAACACTGAGGGAAAGGTCAGTGACTCACTTTTGATTGGGGGTTTCTTTAATTAGAAGATGATTATTTAAAATTTGATCACCAACCTGAACATACTGTGTCCATGTTACAGATTTTAAATAACAAATTGTAAGACATTTAGACAGATGTTTCCAAACCACAGTGCCCTCTTTACAGGTGCAGGTGTTTTGGAGATTATTATTGTTTTCATCCATGTATAACTGACTTTGACTTTCTCCTATTACCTCCTCAGTACCAGGATCTGAGTAATGCATTAAGTAATGGATAAAAGTGTCTGGGGTGACACATGCAGTTCTAGGTGCCTATCTGGATCCGTGGAATATGCTTCTGTGACCAGTTCCCTCAATACCATGAAGTCTTTCTTAGGTAGCCACTGATAGCTAGGAGAGGAAACATGGATGGTAGAACAGCGTTCCCTTCTCTGTGTCCTCTAGGTTTGGATACACGGGATGGCAGAAAGAAGCCCAACGTTCCCTGCGATTGTAGCCTTAGCTTGCTATTGCTTGATTTAATATGTATGGTGCCTGTGGTTTGTCTTCTTTAAAAGGGGATCAAGGGAGCTGGTGAGATGACTCAGCAGGTAAAGGAGCTTGCTACACACACACACACACACATACACACACAGAGAGATAGTAGTAGTAGTAATAATAATAATAAAAATAACATTTTTTAAAGGAGATCAAAGGTACAATCTGCAAGAGTGTTTGTGGAAATAAGTGACCCTGCACATAGTGTGCCCAGCAGAGAGCCACCTTGAAACTATCCACATCAGTCATCTTACCGCCATTATCTAGTCAGCAATTTGGGTTCTGGACTGAGTTGTTGCTCTCAAGGGAATTTTTCAAAAAGAAGACAAGACTCTGAGTGAGTGGGAAATACGATTTCTACTTTAGATGAGGCATTTGTGACAGCAGCAGCAGGTCAGCTGCTGTGTGAGAAGCCCTTTCCTCAGGTACCTCTGCCCTCTGCCCTCTGGCATCTATTTCTTCCTCTTGAGCCCAGGCTAATGTAAACCAGCACCCAGGACCAAGAGCAAAACTCAGGAGGGCAGCCTGCCTCTCATGCCCTTTTCAGTTGAAGAAGATTTATTTAAAATGTGAGATGAGGGCCAGTAGAGATAGCTCAACAGTTAAGAGCATTGGCTGCTCTTGCAGAGGACCCAAGTTTGGTTTCCAGCACCCATGTGGAGGCTAACAACCATCTGTAACTCCAGTTCCAGTGAATCTAGTGCCCACTTTTGGCCTCCATAGGCACCAAATACATATAGTAAGCCCACATACAATGCAGGCAAACACACTCACATACATAAAATAAGAATAAAAATAAAAAATAGAATAAAGCTGGATGTAGTGGTACACACCTTTAGTCTCCGCACTCAGGTGGCAGAGACAGGCAGCTCTCAGATCTATATAGATATCAAGTTCCAGGACAGTTGGGGCTACAGACCGAGTCTCAAAGATACCAGTAATAATGGTAATAACATAGAATATGGGATGCATACTTTTTTGGCAAGACTGGAATTTATTTGCACCCCTGTGACCCTATATTGTAGCCTAACTCTATTCCATGAGACACAGTGAGTTGAGGCTGGGCAACTTGCAGAAGAATTGTAAAGTTGATAATGGTTTAGATATGAATTGCATGTTATAACTTTTCAAAGCAGTCTTGAAAATCCATCCTTTTGTTGGTTCTTGGTAAACTCTAGATCCTAGAAGCCAGGCCTTGCTCAGGGAAGTTCATGCGCTGACTTAATTATAAGCACTTCTTTCTATGTGTCAAGCTGGCTGCCAGATCACCAGGGAACACAATGACTGCAAGTCGTCTCTCTTGGAGCTGACATTCTAGGTTGAAGAGATAGGAGGTAGAAGAGGGGATAGAAAAATCATTGTCAAACATTAAATGCTATGGAGAAAAACTCCTGTGGTAGAGAGCCTTTGTCAGAGTCTTGGCTTTTCTGTTTTGCCTAGAAGACGGTAGCCTTTTCATCTAAGCGGGATGCTGGCTGGTTACTCCGTCCATGCAGAGGGTTTCCTCCTTGCTGTGTGTTGACACCAGCTCTGTCTTTACTCTGGGGTTATGCTGTACTTACTGTAGTTGTGAGTAATTCTATTGCTAGGGCCCAAAGTCTCTGCTGTTATAATTGCTATTTTTATCCTCCTTGTTAGAAAGCACAGCCTTGCAAACAAAGTTGCTTAGATTGCTTCTTTTCCTTCTTACAAAGTGTCTCATGGAGCTGGACACCAGTATTTCACAAATGCATTTGGATGTTCCTATGCTATGAAGAATTAAAAGTATATCTTTGAAGAGACATAGTCTAGGTAAGGTACCTATACTTATTGACTCTCCTATGTTAAAAAATTTGTTTTGAGTCATTTATTTTGGTGTGTATGAGTGTTTTGCCTGAGTGTATATAAGTGTACCAAATGCAGGGAGCAGAAAACAGCATAAGATTCCTGGAACTGGAGTTATGGGCAGTTGTTAGTCTCCATGTGGGTGCTGGGAATGAAACCTGGGTCCTTTGCAAGAGCATAAGTGCTCTTAACCACTGAGCCACCCTCCTGTCCTCCCAGGTTTTTGAAAGCCTGGTTAAGCTCATTTACTTTTTTTTTGTCTTTTTGAGACAGGGTCTCCCTATAGCCGAAGCTGGCTTGGATTTGCTATGAAGACCAGGCTGGCCTCGAACTCAGAGATCTGCCTGCCTCTGCCTCCCAGGTGCTGGAATTAAAGGTCATTTACTTTTGGCTCAGGCATCTGTGTGTGTTTCTTTGAGTCTTAGAATCCAGCTCTATTTCCATCAGTTAATTTTTTTTGGCCAACAAAACTAAAAATAGTCCCCTTGACAAATTCACCTTTTCAAAAAAGTTTATCATTATTAAAAGTGTTATTAAATTCTACCGTTATTATAAAATGATACAGGAGCCCTCGGGGGAAATATTATATGTATCAAAAGGTGCTTCTTTTTTAAAGGTTAAAAAAATCATTCAATTTTATGTCTTACAGGGTTTATACTGAGTTCAATATTGTATAACTATATTAATTCACCCGTGAACTTAAACATTTTATAGCCACTTCTGAAAGAGATGTATCTTTGCTCTGGAAATTGTTATTGAGTATGTTAAAGCTGTAATGAAATGCTTCTTCTTCTAAAAAAAAAAAGGTGCTTTTTCTTTTTCATCTTCATACAATCCTTACTTTTAAAACATTTAAAAAATTAAAAGCTAGAATGCAATTCTTTGCTTTGAAATGTTTAAAAATATTATAGGCATAAAGGGAATCTGTCCCCACAGCCATTTGGCTCTCACTCCTGCTAAGAGAGTGAAGCAATTTGTACCCAACCTGGTATGTTGGGGTCTGGGCAGTGCGTGTTGCTCCCCACTGTGACATGCGGACATCTTGGCACTTACTAACAGCTACCAAGCTTGGTCACAGCTTCTTAGTGATAGGTCTAGATAAAAGGTATGATGCTTGGAGCTGGAGAGATGGCTCGGTGGTTAAGAGCACTGACTGCTCTTGCAGAGGACCTGGGTTTGATTCCCAGCACCCACATGGCAGATAACAACTGTCTATAACTCCATTTCTAGGGGATCTGACCCCCTCTTCTGACCTCCTCAGGAATTGCACATCATGGATGCTGTCCTAGTTTGTTTCTTCATTGCTGTGACAAAACACTCTGACCACTGCCAACTTGGGGAAGAAAGGGTTTATTTATCTTACATCTTCTGGTCACAGTTCATCAGGGAGCCCAGGGTAGGAATTCAGGGCAGGAAATTGGAGGCAGGAGCTGGAGCATAGGCCATAGAGGAACGCTGCTTACTGGCTTGCTCCCTGGCCCCTGCTCAGCCTGCTTTCTTATGCAACACAGGCCCACCTGCCCAGGGGTGGCACCACCCACAGTGGGCTGGGCCCTCCCACATCACTCATCAAGAAGATGCCCTTCAGACATGGCCACAGGCCAGTCCAACAGAGGAAATTCCCCAATTGAGGCTCTCTCCACCCAGGTGTGTCAAGTTGACACTAAAGCTATCCAGCACAATTGACCCCTTGTCAACTTGACACCCAGATCACTATTAAACCACCAACCTTTCCAATTCTTGTCCCTTACTTCAAAGGGAAGAATAGGGCATACCTAAGCAAAACTGAAGTCCAGCAAAGTGGCTCAAGGCTGGAAATTTGGGATTCACTCATGATCTTCTGGGCTCCAAAGAGTTCTAGCAGCTCCACTTTTCTGACTCTGCAGTCCACAGCACACACAGCTCGTCTTGCAGACCCAGGCCAGCTCCATTCCACACCTACTGCTGACCTTGGTGGTCGTCCCATGGTTCTGGCATCTCCAAAAAGCCGGA
>NW_008360316.1:1205208-1208049 GCF_000622305.1 Nannospalax galili | reverse complement strand
AGACTTCACCACAGTGATGCTGGTCTCTTGTTACTTACAACTGATTTTTCAGCCCCAGCTAAACAGCATCAATTGTTCCAGTAAAGCAAAGGTTTTACTTCAGGTTCTGGTCTCTTCTTAATCACAGCTGATTCTTCAGCCCCAGCTAACCAGAATCCACAGATCTATTCTCATATCAAAATATCACACAAACAGCCCTGATAGTCTCTGTTTCCCTTTGAAGCTTCACAAGCCAAGCCTCCATTGTTCACAACTCTTTCAGCATAACTTTTCCAAGCTCCGCAGCAACAAACTTTAAGCACTCAATGGCTTTGCTGCCCAAAGTCTGAACGCTTCCACAAGCCTCCTAAAAACATGAAGGTCTGGTCTGTCACAGCAATGCCCGACTTCTGGTACCAATGTCTGTCCTAGTTTGTTTCTTCATTGCTGTGACAAAACATTCTGACCACTACCAACTTGGGGAGGAAAGGGTTTATTTATCTTACATCTCCCAGTCACAGTTCATCAGGGAGCCCAAGGTAGGTACTCAGGGCAGGAACCTGGAGTCAGGAGCTGGAGCACAGGCCATGGAGGTATGCTGCTTACTGGCTTGCTCCCTAGCCCCTGCTCAGCCTGCTTTCTTATGCAACACAGGCCCACCTGCCCAGGGGTGGCACCACCCACAGTGGGCTGGGCTCTCCCACATCACTCATCAAGAAGATGCCCCACAGATATGGCTACAGGTCAGTCCAATAGAGGAAATTCTCCAATTGAGGGTCCCTCAACCCAGGTGTGTCAAGTTGACATTAAAGCTATCCAGTGCAGATGCACTTACACACATGCAGGCAATACACTCATACACTCATAAAAATAATAAGGGCTGGAGAGATGGCTTAGCAGTCAGGAGTGATGACTGCTCTTGCAGAGGACCTAGGTTCGATTCCAAGCACCCACATGGCAGCTACGAACTGTCCTTAACTCCAGTTTCAGGGGAATCCGAAGCCCTCTTCTGACCTCTGCGACATTGCACGACATGGGTGTACTCACATACATGCAAGCAATACACTCATACACATAAAATAAAATAAATAAAATATAATAAAACATTTTTAAAAAAGGTATGATGCTGTAGAAACTGACTTCAATGATTTTTTTAGAGCTTCTTTCCTTTTGGAAAATGTTGAAAAGTATGTTACAGAGTATGTGTACACATGTGCTGAAGGCCCTTCTACCCCCTACTTCTCTACAGTCAAAGTAATACCATACCTCACAGCTACATGATTAAGAGAAGTGCACAGTCACTGTGTGGAGTTTAGAAGGTGGCAGGGTGATTTTGTCCCATGAATTTCAAGTACATTCTAGAAGATACTTGCTTACCATTCATACCAAGCTGAAAGGTGAAAGAGGTTATGATGATTGGTGCCCACTCCCCAGATTCCAGCCTGTGGTTGCCCCTGGTCACGCCATTACCACCTGGTTCCTTCTCTGCTTTCTTCACACAGTAGTTGGTTTTTCCTCCTCATTTGTTGGCTCTCCTCCAAGCTCTTCTTGCAAATGTAGAAATAGTTCTCAGACTTCAGTGTGTCTCAGAATCTTATTCATCTGTGGCAGAACTTGCTAGAAATGCAAATGTTGGTATATTTAGGGTGATTGATAGAATAGTAAAAGGACTCAATTTGGAAATGGCTTTATAATGTTCGCAGATCTTGGTTCACTTAGGATATTTTCCTGTTTCAGCATCCTCTGGCTGTGCGTTGCTCAAATACCCACTGGATTACTAATCGTCATCTTTTCCCTCCCATCTTCCTCTCCCCCCATTTTTTGTGGTGCTGGGGATGGAACCCATGGCTTGTACCTGCTAGGCAGGTGCTGTACCACTGAACTATATTCCCAGGTCCCTTTCTTTCTTTTTTACTTATAAGAAAGAATATTTTATAAATACACCATAGTTATTATCTATTTCCTATCCCTGGTGTCTTCCTACCCAAATCCTTCTTCTCCCCAATTTCTGCTTATTTGTTAATTTATTTCTTGTTCTATCAGTCATAAACAGAATGCATAACTCCTAACAAGGAGGGTACCTGTGTGGAGTTCTATTATATTATCTTTCGTTTTAATAAGCTTTCTATCACTGTGCGAAAGTCCCTGAAAGAATAACTTAAAAGGATATCCCTTTACTTCCCTGGGCTGCACAGCCTCTGGGCCATCTGGTGCCAGCACCTTTTCTGGTCCCCAGGAGCCCCTTGGACTTGGTCCCGCCCTCATAATCCCTTTGCTTCCTGGGCTGCACAGCCTCCAGTGTCCTGGTACCAGCACCTTCCCTGGGTAAGTCCAGAACACCCAGGGTGCCTTAACTCCCCCAGCCTCTTTCACCCTCCCAGCTCTCCCACCAAATCTCTCTTCCTAGGCTGGGTGCAGGCCCATTTCTTGTCATGGCACCCCAGAGACAGGGACTAACCTCTTGGCCCAGAGCTGCCACTGCTTCCTGATCCTTTGCATTGGGACCAATGCATTTCCTTCCTGTTCCCCCAGGAACCCTTTAGACCTGGTCCCGCCCTCACCTCCCTTTACTTCCCTGGGTGGCACAGCATCTATCCTGAGCCCTTCTCCCAGGCCAGCCCAGACCCCAAATTCTTGAGGGCAGCATCTTTCCTGGAGGGACCCATACCTTAGGAGAAAGCCTGATATCATCTGCGCCTCATCTCACTTGGGCCTCTGTGGGAACTCCTGAAGGCAAAAGCAATTAGGTCACTCCAATATAAAATCAAAAGAGAGAACCTGAAGCCTAGACCAACCAGCTTTTCATGCCCAAAAAGTAAACCACAAAGGCACATAAAGTTTACAAAAAGAAGCAGATCTAAA
>NW_008360316.1:1202146-1204738 GCF_000622305.1 Nannospalax galili | reverse complement strand
TGTGACACCATGAAAAAAACCAAACTTACAAATCATAGGCATACAGGAAGGGGAAGAATCTCAAGATAATGGTATGGAACAGACCTTCAACAGGATTGCAGAAGAAAATTTCCCCAAATTAAAAAAAGACATGCCCATACAAATACAAGAAGCATATAGAACACCAAATAGACAGGACCAGAAAAAAACTCTCCATGACACATCATAGTGAAAACACTATACATTCAGAACAAAGAGACAATACTGAAAGCTACAAAAGAAAAACAAGTCACATATAAAGGAAAACCCATCAGGATTACAGCTGACTTTTCAGTGCAAACTTTGAAAGCCAGAAGAGCCTGGATCGAAGTATTCCCAGTTCTAAATGACCACAGATGCCAACCTAGTTTACTTTACCCAGCCAAGATGTCTATCATAGTTAAAGGGGAAAGAAAAATCTCCCAGGACATAAATAGGCTGAAAGAATTCATGTCCACAAACCCAGCCCTTCAGAGTTCTGGAAACAATACAAAGAGCTGAAGAAAGGAATGACTATACATAAAGGGTGACAGAAAGAAATTCAATGATGGTATAACTGGAAATGCACAGCTATATCAAGAATGTGAATAGAAATAAAAATAACAGAATTCAATATACATCTTTCATTAATAACTTTAAGTATCAATGGACTAAACTCCCCAGTCAAAACATACAGAATACTTGAATGGATTAAGAAACAAAACCCATCTTTTGGTTGTCTGCAAGAAACTCATCTCATGCTCAAGGACAGGCACTACCTTAAGGTGAAAGGATGGAAAAAAATATACTAAGCAAATGGTACTAAGAAGAAAGCAGGCATTGCAATTCTAATATCTGATAAAATAGACTTTAAAACTAATCAGAAGGGACAAAGAAAGCTATTTCATTCTGATGAAAGGAACAATAAACCAAGAAGATATTACAATCATGAACAGATATTCACCAAACTCTGGTGCACCCAACTTCATCAAAACAATACTACAGGACTTTAAGACCCAGATTAATCCCAACTCATTAATAGTAGGGGACTTCAATACCCCATTGTCACCATTAGATAGGTCAACAGGGCAGAGAATTAACAGAGAGCTTCTAAATTAAACAATACCATATATCAAATGGACCTAACAGACATCTACCAAATATGCCACCCAAGCACCAAAGGACATACTTTCTACTCAGCACCCCATGGAACCTTCTCAAAAATCGACCATGTACTGGGGCACAAAACAAACCTCAACTACAAATACAAAAAGATTGACAAAATTCCATACATTCTATCAGACAACAATGTAAAAAAGCTTAAATCAACACTGGAAGAATCCCCAATAACCGCATGAACACATGGAGATTAAACAGCACACTCCTGAATAATGAATGAGTCAAAGCAGAAATTAGGAAAGAAATAAAAGTATTCCTGGAACTAAATGAAAAGGACAATACAACACAACAAAACCTCTGGGACACACTGAAAGCAGTCCTTAGGGGGAAGTTTATAGTTTTAAGTGCCTACATTAAAAAATTGGAAAAATCACAAATATATCACTTAACATTGGAATTCAAGACAATTGAAAAGCAACAACAAATGAAACTCAAACCCAGCAGACAAGAAGAAATAACAAAAATCAGAGCAGAAATTAATGAAATCAAAACAAAGAAAACAATATTAAGAATCAACAATTCCAAGAGCTGGTTCTTTGACAAGATAAACAAGATTGATAGACCAATAACCCAGTTAACCAAAAGAAAGAAAGAGCACCTCCAAATCAACAAAATCAGAGATGAAAGGGGAAACATCACAACAGACACCAAAGAGATCCAGAACATTATAAGGGAATACTTTAAAAACCTATATGCTACTAAATTTGAAAATCTAAAAGAAATGGATGGGTACCTAAAAGCATGGGAACTATCAAAGCTAAACCAAGAAAAGATTAACAGCTTAAACAGACTCATTATACATAAGGAATTGAAACAGTAATATAAAAACTCCCAACTGAAAAAAGCCCAGGACCAAATGGATTTACAGCAGAATTCTACCAGACATTTAAAGAGGATCTATAGCCAATACTACTTAATTTATTCAAAAAGATAGGAATGGAGGGAGAACTTCCAAATTCCTTCTATGTAGCCAGCATCACTCTAATACCAAAGCCAGGTAAAGACACAACCAGAAAAAGAAAACTATAGACCCATATCCTTAATGAACATAGATGCAAAAATTCTCAACAAGATACTTGCAAACCACATGCAGACCCACATCAAAAAGATCATCTACCATGATCAAATTGGCTTTATCCCAGAGATGCAAGGATGGTTCAATAGATGTAACTCAATAAATGTCATAAATCATATAATTGGACTCAAAGACAAGAACCACATGGTTATCTCAATAGATGCAGAAAAAGCCTTTGACAAAATTCAACACGCATTTATGTTCAAAGTCCTACAGGGAACTGGACTAGAGGGAACATACCTCAAAATAATTAAAGCCATATATAACAAACCCACAGCCAACATCATTCTAAATGGAGAAAAACTGGAAGCATTCCCATTGAAATCAGGAACTAGACAGGC
>NW_008360316.1:1198957-1201580 GCF_000622305.1 Nannospalax galili | reverse complement strand
TATGAGTATATTAAATTTCAGCCACCTGATATTTGACAAGGGCCCAAGAACATTCACTGGAGGAAATACAGCATGTTCAGCAAATGGTACTGGCAAAACTGGATCTCCACTTGTAGAAGAATGAAACTAATCTCCTATCTTTCATCCTGCACAAAAGTCAGCTCCAAATGGATCAAAGACCTCAGTGCGAAGCCTGAAACTCTGAAACTGTTAGAAGAAAACATTGGCAATAACCTCCAAGATATAGGTGTAGGAAAGGAGTTTCTAAACCGGACATCAACTGTCCAGGAAACAAGGTCAAGAATCAACAAATGGGACCTCATTAAACTAAAAAGCTTCTGTACATAAAAGAAGCAACCGAGGAAGTGAAGATAAAACCCACAGAATCAGAGAAAATCTTCACCAGTGACACATCTGACAGTTTAACATCCAGAATATATAACGAACTCAAAAAATAGTATCAAGAAAGGAAGTAACCCAATTAAAAGATGGGCTAAAGAACTGAACAGAGAGTTCTCAAAAGAATAAATAAAGATGGCTAAAAAGCATCTTAAAGGTGTTCAACATCACTAATATTTAGGGAAATGCAAATTAAAACCACTTTAAAATTTCACCTTACCCCAGTCAGACTGGCTAAGATCAAGAGAACAAATGATACCAAATGTTGGAGAGGATGTGGGGAAAGGAGAACACTCTCCCAAGTGTTGGGAATAAAGGCATGAGCCACCACGCCCAGCTCAAACACACAATTCGTTTTAAATTTAAAAATTAAAGCCAGTCGTGGTGGCACAAGCTTTCAATCCTAGCACTTGGGAGGCAGAGGCAGGCAGATCTTCCTGAGTTCAATGGATATGGAGAAAGGGGAATGCTCATTCACTGCTGGTGGAATTGCAAACTCGTGTAACCCCTATGGAAAGCAGTGTGGAGAGCTCTTGAAAAACTACAAATGAACCTACCCTATACCATTCCTTAGCATATACTCAAAGTACTCATCATATTGAAGAGACACTTGGAACAACCACGTTTGTTGCTGCTCTTTTCATAATAGCTAAGAGATGGAAGCAACATAAGTGCCCCTCAACTTACGAGTCTTTAACAAAAATGTCATATATTTACACAGTAAAATTCTATTCAACAGTAAAGAAAGATGAAATAATGAAATTTGCAGGTAAATGGATGGATCTAGCAACTGTTATAAGTGAAGTAACAGACTCAGAAAAAAAAATGGCACATGTTCTCCCTCATATGTGGATCCTAGCACCAAATCCTTATAAGTGAATACGTTATCCAGACATAACTACAGGAACCAGGATAATGAAGAGGAATCAGGGAAGTAAAGGAAAAGAAAGCATCTGAAAGAGAACAGTAGAAAACAGGTGTTAACAAGGGGGATATGGAGAATAATGGGGTTATTTTAAGAGGAGAGGGGAGGGAAGGTTATACAAGGAACCTAGGAGATAAAGGCTAAGGAGTTCAAGAGAGGTGGGACCATAGGAGAAGGGAGAAATGGAAAAAACCGGGACACCTTTGAGAAGCCATAGTAAGTTAGACAATGTGAGAGATATACAATGTCTAGCTAGTTTTAGAAAACCAGAGGGACACATATTAGGCCAACAACCTGCTAAGAAATTATATATACAGCCAGATCAAAGAATGTAACATATGCCTAGGCAAGGTTTATCTGAGAGCATTTGGTCTTTTCCCAAGCTCTATGTACATGGCATATGGTACTTAAAAGTACCAGACTGGTGGAACTAACCTTCTTGGATATTTAACAGCCATACTTTGAGGCCTATACTCATTTGGTCAGGGAGACATAAAGGACAGTTTTTGCTCCTTGCCCCCCTAGGTCGACTAAGTTCCAGGGGACTATGAGCGTCTTTCAAAATGTCCTGTAACTGTGGTGAGTCACCTGTCCTCTTGAGCAAGGAGACCATGGAGACCCCACCAGATGGACCTGAACCAGTGCCCATCCTCCAAAGAGGAGGGTCAATACAGAGGAATCATTTCCTCCATGCTTCCAAGTGACGCCAGCCATGGTCGAGCAAGACCTTTGACTTACCTTCACATAGATGCAACTGGTAAAAGAAAGGAGCCAGGGGTTTCTCCCAAGCCCGTGTTACCCCCAAGGAACAGATCCTCAAATGACCTTAAGAGTAAAAATAAATTGTTTTATCTGGGCCAACTTCAGGATCTTAAACACCCAAAAGGAAAGTATAACCAAAGATTAACGGGGTCAATATAATTTTTAAGAGTCCATATGTATAGGTAAATGTTACATAACAAGAAACATTGCCAGACAGTTGATACCTTCCTTTGAGTTATTGGCCAAGGTGGCACAAGAGACTCCCAGATAGTAACCCAGCATAGAAATGGGAAAAATAAACTGCAGACCCCAATCTTATCTAAGGGAATATTGACAACTGATTGCTGCTAGATGAGGAACAGCTGATCTTTCTAAAACAAGGCTCTCTAGATAGGCTGACTAGATTCAGCAGACAGACAAGCACTGGAGAATGGCTGGGGGTGTCGACACCACAGAGGACAGTAACAGGGATGACAGAGTATATGGGCTCCAGTGTGTGGGAGGGGGGAGGCTATGGGAGAGTGCCATTTGGGAACT
>NW_008360316.1:1151271-1198893 GCF_000622305.1 Nannospalax galili | reverse complement strand
TTTATGATATACACACAAAAAAATCAACAAATTAAAAAGAAAAGACATATTTGAGGAGGAACGATAGAAATTTAATTCATGTTAATTAGTAGAGGTGATAAACATTACCATTGAAATCTACCTGATGACTATATCCATACTCAGGTGCCAAGGATCCAAATATAACTGACTGTGACTAGTAATAATCAGATACATAGAGATTAAAGACACATGTGCAAACATCTAAGCATTAGTACCAGTAAAAATGTAGGAAACAGCACATTTTAAAATGAAATGCCTGAGTTCAATATTGTATAACTGTATTAATTCAACTGTGAACCTAATAATTTACAGCCACTTTTGAAAGAGATGTATCCTTGCTCTGGAGTGTGTTACTGAATATGTTAAAGCTGTAATGAAATGCTTCTTCTAATCATGTGGTTATTAAATTAAAAAAATTAAAAACTTAAAGGAGGAAAGATTTATCTGAGCTCATGGTTTCAGAGGTTCCTGTCTTCACTCAGCCACATCACTGTGCGTGTGGTGAGGTGTGCATGTGGGAAGGGATTCTTGGTGGAGCAAAGCTGCATACTTCATGGTAGTTGACAATCAGATAAAGAGTCAGGAACAAGACTGTACTTTTAAAAGTTATGTTCCCAGTGACACACTTCCAACCAGGCTGCCTGTAACCATTCAAACCATGAACTTACCAATGAATTAATCCATGATGAGGTTATTACATTCATGATCCACCACTGGGGGACCAAGCTCTGTTTCAGTAACTTGAGAGTTTGTGCTTCATAGTCGTTTACAAGGCCTCAGAAGAGGTATGAGACTAAAAGAAGTAGGTGTTTGGAGCTGTGCTCCTTCTCTAACCATGCCTAGAGCCGAACCCCTCAACATGTTCTCTCTAACTGCCCAGTTCCTTTAATTCTTCTTCTTTTTGCTTAGTCTATAATTTATTCAACAAACACAGATTCAGTGTTTCTCTGGAACCAGTACCACTTTAGGTTCTGAAAAGGGGAATTTCGAACATTCTTCCTTTACCTGTATGACTGCATGTATCAATGCCTAAGGAAGTCTTTTAAAGTCTTCAAATGTCAAACCTGTTATCCTATAAGTCTCCTGACTGACAGGCTGATCTGTCTGCCCACCCTTTGATAAGGTCTTCCCTCACTTCTCCTTCCTTCCAGGATACAGGAGACAGATGTTCTAACTCCACCAGAATCTCAGTCAGCACCTTCTCACCCCAGAAGGCAGTGCCTCTGCAAGAGAATCTTCATAGGCCTGAAGCCTCACTGTGACATCTGGAGAAGGGCGGGCTTTCAGCAGAAGCTGTGTCCTGAGCTCTAGCCCCTCAATTTCCCGCCTCACTCTTTTTGGAGAGAACCCTCTACCTCTTTTCCTTGTACCATGGATAGCCTCCAAAGATGTGAGATGGTTTTTCAGACCCATGAATACTACCACGAGTAGAATCAGAGGTAGAGAGGAACCAAGAAACAGCCAAAAGTAGACAAAGGAACTTCTCCTGTGAAGTTTGAAAGTAGTGACAGTGAGACCTCATAGCCAATGTGTTAGTACAACTGACACGTCAGGGTTCATAATCCCTTGGTTAGGCTTTGCAGAAGGGCTAAATGTTCTGGAGCTCCCTCCCCCAGCTGAAAACCTAACCATGTCAGATGCAGTTCAGGGCTTATGGTTTTGGTTGCTGCAGAACTGCTAGCTGGGATCCCCAGTTCCTCTTTGAGACAGAACGAAACAGGAACTTAAAAGAGCTAATCCCTGAACATCCCATGGGGGATGGAATTTCTCCCACAGAAACATTGCTGTCAGTTTCTCAGGCCTGTGAAAAGAAATTCCAGTTTGTGAGAAATTTAATTAGTAACCATGAGTTCACTGAAACATCTTCCTCCAGTGAAATTGTTTAAGAGCAAACCTTTGTCCACAACAAAAGAACAAAGGCAGACTGTCCCTTCTTCTGGGCCAAGAGAGAAGACCTGCTCAGCTGTGGATGATGCATATCCCTCTGCAGCCTATATTCTAAACTTGGGGAATCAAGCTGGTTGACAGGCTCAGTGGGCAGTTAGGTCATGGGGAGATTTTGTTAACTGTTTACTATTCAGTCCAGAAATGTTTGAGGCCAGCTGTTTACTTCCACAGTTCCTCCTTTGGAGCATGGGCTACTTTTAAAACTTCATAAAATTCTGTTTCCCTTTAAAGACTGGCATCTCCCCTTTTTTTCCCAGAAAGTAGCTTAGACTTTGGTGCCAGTCACATGTAGATCTATATATTTGGACATTGGCACTTACTACTTATATAAACTCAGACATCTCTTAAATCCTCAGACACAATTTCCTTACCTCAATGGCATTATGTGACTTGTTCCAACTGAACGGGTTTAATTGTATTGGGATTTTGGTGACACCTGTTTTTGTGTTATGTGCTTTTCAGTACATCGTTATAAAAAGCACGAACTCAAGTTTACTCTTAGCATCTTGTTCTGTATAATAAGCAGGCAAAGGCCCTTGCACCTGGGCTGTGGAACTGCTAGAAGCTGTATATAGAGAGCCTTGATGGTCAGAAATCTATACTCAGTGTTTATCTGAGATGAATAATCCACAGTCAATGCCCATAGCATCTAGAAACCAGCAAAGCACCAGAAGTCAAATACAAGTTTGGTTTGACAGTATACAAGTAGTACTTGTTACCATTAATTCTACAAACACTAGCTCAACTAATGCTCAATACAAGTTTGGAGTGAAAGAATGTTTGTCATGCAGAGTCAAACTCAAGCTCTCCCTCTCTTCTGCCTTCCTCCCTTCCATCAGACATTTATGAGCCACTGCCAGGTGCCAGGCATGGTGCTTATTGTTGGAAGTATGGAAGTATAGGAGAGAAGACGATGAAGAGCTGTCTTGACAGTGTGGTTCCTGACAGGGAGACAGGCAGTTTAAGAAATAACATGAGTCACCAAGGAGTGCCACCAGGAGAAAACGTGAGGCAGGAAAGAGGCATTTTTTTGAGAGAGGTGGTCTCACCCAGGAGATGATATTTAATCAGAGATCTGAATCTTGCAGGGGAATGATCTATGGGAGTATGGGGAAAGTCCCCCTATGGTCTCAAACCAGGATTGTCACAGGAACTAAGACAGACCTAAGCCGTGGGGATGTTGGATTTTATTTAAGCATGAGAAGATACTCTGGGATGTGATCTGACTCGCGTTTTAGAAAAATCACTCTAAAAGGTGGCCTAATGAAAAGCAAGAATGGAAACAGGGAGGACAGCATGGAGGTCACTGTAAAAGCCCACTTTGGAGACGGCAACTTGTCTTCACATAGGATGGGCTTGCTGTATTTGACTTTACACTGAAATTATCCCGAGTACTCAGTCCCCTTGTTCCTTCCTGAAGCAGAATCAGTTGCTCTTGATATTAAAGGAAATTAGAGAGTCATTTTTCAGGTGTGGTGCTAGCTGGAGGGTAATGTGGGTGCTTCCTTTAGAGGCTTCCTGACCTTCCTCTTGCCTTCCTGAGGTTACAGGAGCTATCAACCCTCTTCTTGATTTCCCTCGGCACCGTGGTCTTTTTGTTCCGGAACTGAACGTCCTCTCTTTTCCATTTCCAGCTGTGAGTCAAAACTTTCCACTCAGCTCCAAAGTAATCTTTGCTCAATTGCATCTGTAAACATCCTCATCATGGTCATTTTGTATTTTCTTGGAATTTCCCCAAAAGTTATGATAGATGAATTTGGAACTGTCATTCAGCAGTCCATGAGAACATTTTATTAAGTACATGATGGACCTGGGAAATCTTGTTGGGACTTGTAGGTTATGTACCTCTTTTAGCTTCATTGTTAGAATGCTTGGGACCTTAATCATGACTTCACTGTGGCTGAATGTAGGTTTTATGCATCTGGCTGCTTGGCTGTTTTCAGAAAGTAGGGTAATAATTCTATTAATGTATCATCTTTTCCATGATTAGAAAAGAAACTTGAGAATGCCTTCCTAGCCAATGTGTAGACACAGTTCCTTCCAACACCTGTTCCCTCAAGTCATGAGATGTTTGAAAATAACCACATAAGTTCCTGTGTCTGATCGCATCTTTTGAATCCCTACTAGAGCAACATAAAATTCTTGCTAGTGTAAGCTAATGTCAGCGTGCACCCACTTCCCCAATTTGCCTGCAGATTCATGTACAGTGAATTACTCATTTTGGAAGGAGGTGTGTGTTTGGGATTTGTAATCAACTGATGAGAAAAGAGATTTGAAACAGTAAAATTCTTAACGTAACATTATTTGGTTAAGAGCTGGGATTTTCTCTGTCTTAATACTCATCTAAATCTCTGTGTTTTGGAAGATTTAAAATTTATGCAAAAGTACTTTCTTATGGAAAAATTAGTCAGCAGAGACAGATTTTCAAAAAAAGGGAAATAAACCTAAAAAAAAATCCCTCAAGAACGGGTTCTGTTTTACAACTTCCTTGCTTCCTTTAATGACACCTTGTGTTTTGTGAGTATAAGTCGTGAATTTGCATTATCAATTTGAAAATGTGCATTGTGTTCAAGGATGCTAGCACCACTTAAATATGTCACATTTTTTTCCTCTCAGGGAGTTCTGCTTTAAAGCATGCACTGAATATTGGTAACATCTCACATTATATAGGTTATTTCACATATTTAGTTTGTTTTAAAGTTCTGAATATTACTGACATTTTATGTACGTATATATATGTATAGTCTTTTTACCTGAATTTTTGTCAATTTCATACAATATATCTTGGTCATATTTAGACCCCTCCCCTATCCATACCCCCCATAGTCCACTGAATTTCATGCATTCTGTCACATATGTTAAGGTTTATTGAGCCACATTTTTGTCCCCAAATGTCCCTTGGTGTGAGTCCATCCATCGGAGCTTAATTGGCCTATTTAGCATCACTCCTTTAAGGAAAACAGCTCTCCCTCTCTCAGTAGTCATCAGTTGCTAATAGTTCCTCTGCTAAAATTGGGGCTTCTAACCCGTTTCCCCACCTCTATGCTGAGTTAAGTTTAAAATTATTACTGAAAGATGTGTGTTGGTTACTGTCATTTTATTCTCTATCTGTGTTCTTAGTTCTATTTTGTGTTTCCATAGTTACACCTTCATTTATTTTCTTCCTGTAGTTACCTGGATATGATCATTCCTTTCTTTAGCCTTTTGTATTGCTTCAACTATTCTCTCTAGGGCTAGTTTTGTGGACATTAATTCTTTCAGCCTATTGGTATCATGGAAGATTTTTCTTTCCCTTTAGACTATGATAGTTTTTCTGGATAAATTATTCTGGGAGCATCTATGCACCTATGATCACTTAGGACTTGAGATACTTTGCTCCAGGTTCTAGTTTTTATAGTTTGCATTGAAAAGTCCTAATTCGGATGGCTTTTCTTTTATATGTAACTTGTTGTTTTTCTCTTGTAACTTTCAGTATTCCGTCTTTCTTTTTTTTTTTTTTTTAATACTTTTGGTGTTTTTACTATGATATACCATGAGGAGTTTCTTTTGATTCTGTCTAATTGATGTTTGTGTTTCTTATACCTATATGCACACGTCTTTCCTTCTGTGATCCTGTTGAAGATCTGGTCAATGTCATTGACTTGAAATTCCTGCTTCCTTTATGGCTATGATTTGGTCTTTTCGTGGTATCCCACACTTCCTGCATAGTCCATTCCTGTTTTTTCAATACTCTTTGCTTGAGTGTTCCAGTTCTTCAGCCGTATTCCCCAGTCATTTTTTTTTTTTTTGGTCTTTTTGAGACAGGGCCTTCCTGTAGCCCCCAATTGACCTGGAAGTTACTATCTAGACCACACTTGCCTCAGTCTCACAGAGATCCACCTCACCTGCCTCTGCCTCCCAAGTGCTGGGATTAAAGGCATGTGTCACCACGCCTGGCTATCATTCAGTCTTGAAACTCTGTTTTCCTTTTCATTCATTCTGTTGTTGAGGCTTTTTCCTATTGGTTCAAATTGGTTTATTGAATTTTTCAACTCCATCTTCATTGTAGCCTGGGTTTTCTTCAATATTTCTGTCTTTTGAGAATTCACTTTTCAAATCCTGAATTGTCTTTGTGTATGTTTTCTTGAGTTTCAGTCAGGAGTTTATTTCTGTTCTCTTTCTCTGTGTAGTCTTTAAAGTCATTGAATTATTTGATCCTATTTATGATTGTTCTTCTAAATCTGTGTCCTGGGGTTCCTTTGGGTAGTTCTCATTGTAGAACACTTCTATAGGACTGATGGGGTCTGGGGGGACATATTGGTTTTAAAAAATATTTTATTTATTATTTTTATTTTGTGTGTATGCGTGTATTGCCTGCATGTTAAGTGTACCCATGTCGTGAATGTCTGCGGAGGACAGAAGAGGCCACTGGATCCCCTGGAAGTGGAGTTACAGACAGTTGTTAGCTGCCATGTGGGTGCTGGGATTCAAACCCTGGTCTTCTGCAAGAACAGCCAGTGTTCTTAACTGCTGAGCCAGTTCTCCTGCTTTTATTTGTGTTTTTGTGTTGTAATTGGGGTATATGGATTTCTTTTGTTGGTTGTGTATCTGAGGTGAAATTCTAGTCTGCCTTTGTTGAGTTGAAGTTTGACTCTGCTTTTATTGTTGATGTGGCCTGGTTGTTTTCTGATCAGATATGAATAGCTAGTTGGTCTGTGCTTCAGGGTCTCATTTTTGATTTTTGTTTTTGCTTTGGCTTTTATTTTCATTTTGGTTTATTTTGAGTATGCAACTGAATTCTTTGCACTCAGAACTTCCTTATGCTTGTCTACTACTTGCTTTGAATAAAAGGAAGATAATTCAGTGGCAATACAAGTATGTCTTTCAATTTGTATTCATCCATTCTTCTGAAGTATCTACAAAGTTCTCTGTAGTGTCTGAAAGCATGTTACTAAAGCAGAACCAATCCAGAACTTTGCTTCCTTTGGTTACGTGGTAGTGCTTGCTTCCTGAACTGCCCCAGGAACAACCAAATCTCCTGAAAAGATTATCAAGAATGAGTGCTTTTTATACGAAAATTTGCTTCATTACTCGTTTTTATTGTCAGGCAACAAAACAAAAATGATGCTCTAAGCCAGGCTTGATGGTTCATTCCTGTAATCTTAGTCCTCCAGAGGCTGAAGCAGGAGGCCTGCCATGAGGTCAAAGTCAACTTGGCTATGTAGTGAGCTCTAGGCAAGCCTGAGCTATACAGTGAAACCCTGTCTCAAAAACCAGAAAACAAAATGAAACCAAATAAAGATGCTCTAAGCACTAACAGAATTGCCCTTTGGGGAAAAAGAGTGACTCTGAGTAGCACAAAAAGATGTAAACAGAGGACTCTGGGGACTTTAAAGAAATTTTTAATTATCTTTGTCTTCATTACTCGTTTTTATTGTCAGGCAACAAAACAAAAATGATGCTCTAAGCCAGGCTTGATGATTCATTCCTGTAATCTTAGTCCTCCAGAGGCTGAAGCAGGAGGCCTGCCATGAGGTCAAAGTCAACTTGGCTATGTATATGGGCCCACCAAGAGTCTTATCCCTGTAAGATACAGTCTTTCCCCCTCCCAGCAGTCATCAATTGACAAAAGTTCCTTAGGTTGGAATTTCTTACTCACCCATGTCTTAGCTGGAGTTTCGTCAGGTTTCAGCTTGCACAGGACTTGTGCATGCTGACACCATTGCTGTGAGTTCGTGTGAGTAAATGACCAGTTGTCTGGAAGATTCTACTTCCTGTGGTCATCCACTCCCTGTGGTTCTTACAATCTTTCTATCCCCTCTTCCACAATAACCCCTGAGCTTGGGAGGCAGAGGTTTGAAATAGGTGTCCTAATCAGGGATAGTACTCAGCAGTCGCTTGTTCTCGGCATATTGGCCAATTGTGGGTTTCTGTGTTCATGACTGTTTTTTATTTAGAGGGACTAGATGGTTCCAGGTTGGCTACTCAGGAGCTCTCCAGCAGGGCAAAAGGGCCTAGGCTGAAGTTGAGCTGATGAGGATCAAGTGGGCAGCTTCTGACTAGCCCAACAGAGATGTGAGCCCTGGAACAGATCGAATCTTTAGATATATATTGTATGACTGCACAGTGGTTATTTGAAGGCTTTTGATAAATAGTGCCAAAGGCATCTGTAAGGGTCTAACAATTCACAGTAATAAAGCATCAAAAGTGTTTAGTTTTCCACATTTATATAGCCACCGTGTTTTTCTTTTTAAGATCTCTTTTCTTCTTAAGGAAAAATGATGTCATTACTTTAGCTTAGGTTTCCTTGATGACTAGAGAAACAAATTATTTTTCTGCTGGTGTTTTCAAAATCTTTTTCCTTAAAATATTTAAAATCCAGGGCTGGAGAAATGGCTCAGTGGTTAAGAATACTTGCTGTTTTTCCAGAGGACCCAAGTTCAATTCCCAACACCCACATAGTAGCTAACAACCAACCTTAACTCCAGTTCCAGGGGAATCCAATGCCCTCTCCTGACCTCTGCAGACATTGCACAACTGTACTGGACAGCTTTAGTGTCAACTTGATACACCTGGGTTGAGGGAGTCTCAATTGGGGAATTGCCTTCATTGAACTGGCCTGTGGCCATGTCTGTGAGGCATCTTCTTGATTGTTGTGTGATGTGGGAGGGCCCAGCCCACTGTGGGTGGTGCCACCCCTGGGCAGGTGGGCCTGTGTTGCATAAGAAAGCAAGCTGAGTATGGGCCAGGGGAGCAAGCTAGTAAGCAATGTTCCTCCATGGCCTGTGCCCCAGCTCCTGCCTCCAGGTTCCTGCCCTGAGTGCCTACCTTGGGCTCCCTGATGAACTGTGACCCGGGATATGTAAGCTAAATAAATCCTTTCCTCCCCATGTTGGTATTGGTCAGAGTGTTTTGTTACAGCAATGGAGAAACAAACTAGGACAACAACATAAGTGCACTTACATACATGCAGGCAATACACTCATAAAAATTTAAAAAGTATAAAGAAGATTTCCTTTGTGCTTTACAATATGATCTAATTTAGAAAAAGTTGTGTTGACTGCTGGGAAGAATGTATATTCTGCAGCTATTGGATGGAATGTTCTGTAGATGTCTGTTAAGCCCATTTTGTACAGTTTAATCCTCAAATTTCCTTTTTGAGGTTTGTTTTGGGGTCTGGATGATAAACCTAATGATGACAGTGGGACACTGAAGTCATTATTCAGTTATTGTGTCTGGACCTTGACAGTGGGGCACTGAAGTCATTCACTTTACTGCATCTGGGCCTATTTGGCCCTGTGTGTCCAATAGTTTGTTTTATGACATTGTATGTACCGATATGTGGCTTAGCTACCATTTATTTTTTCATTATATCTTCCTGAGTGTTCCCTTTATTAATGTATAGTAGCCTTCTTTATCTCTTGAACTTTGGCTTAAAGTCTCTTCCTCACCATATGAATTAACTACTCCTCTTCCGTTTGGAATCCACTTGTTTAGAATATCATTTTGCATACTTTCAGTTTTAACCTGTCTGTCTTTGACAGAGTTTCTTGCAGACTGCAAGTTGTTGGATCTTGCTTTTCAATCCAAGCAGCTATTCTGCATCTTAATTGGAGACCATTTAAACTTAGGTTAATCTTTGAAAGGCATGTTTATCTTAGAAGTCTGCTGGTTTATTTTATTTAATATTTCTGTCTCTTAATTCTCATTTGTCTATTCTAATGAGATTTCTTCTTTTCTGATATTTTTTATCTTTCTTCCTTTCTGAATGTAGTATTTCTTTAAGTCTCTTTTGCAATCTTTGCTTAGTGGTCATTTCTAAAATTCCCTACCCCTTTTGAATATTTCTGAATTTTTTATCCAAGTTGTTGAATTATCATGTAAGGCTTGGATCCCAGCAGCCCCCTTGAAGGAGAGAGGAGTCTGTAGAAACCTGGTGGTTGACAGAACTGGCCTGGGAAATCTCAGTCCTGCCTGCAGGAAAACACACCTAGCACAGGGAGACAGCTCCTAAAGCAGAGGAATTTTCTGGTCATGAGCTAGGGGCTTTCATTCTCTGTTGTAATCCACAGGTGTTGAAGTTTGTTCCCACCACAGGAGCCACCAACCAGTGAGTTCTCCATAGTCCTAGCTCTTCAGTGCTTAAACCCCTCTGTGGGTTGAGTTCTTTTCTAGCTCATGGCCCGTAGTTTCTTTCTGGGGTCCTCATCTGTGGCTCTGAGGTTGCAATGCCTGTGGATACTATGCTTGGGAAGCCTTTCCATAGATTAAGGGCTGGGGCTGGCATCGGTCATTGCCATTCACATTCCCGGGGCTGGTACTCAGGTGCACCTAACTGCAAGGAAGACTAAGGAATGTAGTACAGATGCGTGAGCAAAGAAAACAGAAGTTTTGATGGAGCGCTAACTAGTTTGCATTGTAGGAGGATTTTCTTGTTGCTTTCTTGAAGTTAAACGTCTATGAACATGGTTTCTTATATTTGTTTTCTGGAGCACATCATGTAGCTGTCACTTGTCCTCTACCTCAGCCTTCTTTACTTTGTGGTTGGGGATTGGGGCAGGTTACTCAACACACTAATACCAAAGCACTCAGAAGTTGCTTCACTTGTATTTTTAAGCTTTAAAACACCTCATAGTAAATGTGTTAAAAATTCAATAGAATACTTATTGAAGTGAAGCACTAATGTCTGTAATTGATGCTGAGAGTGTTTCTTCTTTTTCTTTAAAAATTAACACTTAAATGTCTTTTGAAAGATTTTTATTTAAAAGCAAGTAATTAAAGTTTATTTATTTATTTAGGAGTTTTGACTACAGACAAAGGGCACTTGTGAACTAGGGCTGTAGCTGAGAGCATAGTGCTTGTCTTGTATGTATGGGTGCCTAGGTTCAATCCCCACTGCTGCCCTCTGCCCACCCTTGCTAGCCCACAAAGACAGTTGTCTAAACAACCACTTACAGGGTTTATACATGTCTCTGCATTTAACATTCTTCTTACAGATCTCAGTCCTTTGGAGTCATGGGCTACTCTGGGCCTATGGACTTAAATTTATCTTAGTTTAATAGTTTTGACCCTACTTTGAAATGTATTTGTGCAGAGGAGCCATGCCTTACATGTCTTAGAGTCATTAGTTTGAACTGAAATGGTTTGGCTGCTTATGTTACATGATCATTGTTTCTGAGTTGGGCTTCTCTAAGATGACCAGGTCTATGTGAAGACTAGAAGAATTTATGAACAAAACTACTAATGGAATGATAGTAAGGGCTGGTACCTAGTGATCCCCTATGTCAAGAAGGAGAGGGGGATGGCAGGAGGCAGATATTATTGGGGGGCAGGGGATAGTGGGGATGGTTGGACTGGGGTGGAAGTAGGGAGGTCAGATGGGGGAAGAGAGAATAGAGATGAATGGATCTTGGGGGGCTAGGGAAGCCAGAGGGAAATGTGTTGCCTCTGAAACCCCTTGAAAAATTTACATCTGCTATCTGAACAGTAGTGCATATGTATACCTGGGGGCTTGTATGGCAAGGAACACAGTGCCAGACAGGAGAGATCTCCCTTCAAGTAGTTGGTTAGAGTGGTTCAAGAGACTCCCAAAATAACATAGGCTATTGCCAGAGCTCTTGGTTATCTCCCAGAACTGAAAGATAAGACCATACTGCTGAAGATAGGACATACTTCGGACACAGGACTTGGAGCAATGGAGTAGAAACTGACCTGGAAGTCTTAGCTCTTACCTGAAGTTTAGCTCTCATAGTTCTGGAGGAACTATGCAAGCTGTTAAGGGAGAGAATCAATCAGTGGTCCAACCCAGCTCTACAGCCTAATAACCATAACAACCAACACAGCAAACTACCTCTGTTGGTGCAGTAGTGGTACTGATATCTGGAGGTAATCAGCAACTATCGAAGTGGACATAAAGTCTTCTCAATGAGAATGAGCTCATGGGTGGCATTGTAAACACAGCCAAATACACATGGCTGGAGGTCATAGGTCCTAGAGAAAACCTTATCTCTGTCATATCTCTAGACAAATTAAATTTCCTGCCGTATGTTAAATATGAATCCTTATCTTTACAGTCAAGTATACTGTACACCACTCACCAAAGAAGCTACTTTCCACAACAGATGGAGGCTACTGCTGAATCCCACAACTGGTCAGACTCAGAGAATATGCATTTGAGATATGCCCAGTCCTAGATGACACATCTACAGTGGAACCTCTAACCTAAGACTCATGGAACATAGTAGTAGAACAGAGCGTAGAGAGAAAACTAGTGCATCCCTCGACTCTCACTAGTGAAGCTTCTTTATACAACAGAGTAAGATGTACACAAAAGGTCACAATTGGCCAATTTTTAAAGAATAAGAGACCAGAGTGTGTGTGTCCCTGGATAGCACTCCTATATTAAACCTCTTGCACCCACGGCTCAGGGACCATTGCGGAAGATTGTGAGAGCCAGGGTCGGTCCACAAACATAGAGAAGAGGCTTGCAGGCCATTGGAAACTTGCACATGTGAACTTGTGACAATGATGGCATCAAGCACAGGACCCAACTCAATCAGACAAGGGTCTGGAGTGGAGTGAGGGAAATGAGTGGCGGGTCGGCCATAATTTGGGAACTATTGGAGACTGATTACTACTGGGTGAAGCAGAGTAGGCCTTACCAATGATCTCTAGATAGGCTGACTAGACTCCAGTGGATGAATTTGCACCGAAGGAAATCTGGGTACAAATGCTTGACTGGATAGGACTTAACATGTGTGGTGGAATACATGAGGTTTGGTAGTGGGGTGGAGGGGCATGGATGGGGGAAGGAGTCTGAATTTGATAAGAACTGTCATACGAAATGTACAAAAGCTCAATAAAATTTTTTTGAAGTAAAAAAACAAAAACAAAAACAGGAATTGAATTTCATTCTCAAAAGAAGAAGGAGCTTATTTAGTTATCCAGGACCTTGACCCAATGAGAGATTTCTCTTTTCAAGAATAGCATTTCCTAGCATGGCTATGGACGTGACTCTGTGTGTTGCCTCAACAAGCTTGAAGCACTCTACTGTGATCTTAATATACACAGTTTATTATTGAATATTTTAGTTACTAATTTGGAGTCCTAAGAATGTCCCAGGTTTTAAATATACTGTACCCAATAGTGATATATGTTTTAAGTCATATACCAAAAGTCAAGAATACTAGCTAGCTTCACTAACCTGACAATGATTTGCTGAATGTGTATGTCATGTAAGATGTCTGGAACTAAAGATATTTGGTAAATGGCTTTTTAGTGACAAGGTGAACATATTATGGCCAAAGGGAAAATCTAATCCAAATAAGTAAATTTTTTCATATTTTGGAAAATGGTAAGTTCTGCAGAGAAAAATAAGTTGAAAGTCAGTGGATTTGGGCATTTCAAACAGGGTGGTCAGGGAGGGTGCCATTGACTGTGTCGTTTGATTAAGAAAACTTAAAGGAGTTGAAGGAGGAGTACTCCAAGCGCAAAAAGAGCTATGGCCAATCCTGGTAAGCAGAGGTAGTTGAGGAACAGCAGTGAGGACAGCTTGTGAGGGGAGTTAGAATAAGAGACGTGTGACAGGTCATGAGGTCAGAGAAGCTTGTTCTGGAGATGGGAGGAGGAGGGGAAAGGGGAAAGCAGGTCCTGACAAGGAGCAAAGCCTGTAGAAAGTATATCTTGGAGGCAGAAGCTATGGTGGAATCTGGAGTGCCTCGGGGAAGAGGAGCATCAATATCTTGGGAGTTTTGTCCCAGTGGGTGGCAGATATGGGAAGCAGAGTAATAGAGCCTATTTATTTATCTATTTATTTACGTGTGTATATAGTGTGTACATGTTCGTATGTGTACATGTGGTGTTTGGGTGTGTGTGCATGTCGAGGTCAGAAGTCAATATCAGGTGTCTTCCTCAATCACTCTCCACCTTATTTTTTGACAGTCTTTCACTGAACCTGAAGCTCATTGTGTGGTGGTGCAATGTCACATTACGGTTATGCCTGAATAAAGGTAGCCTGACTCTTAGCATCCATTTTACCAAGAGTGGGACCCCACATGTTCTGAGAATTTGTGTCTTTAAATTTCTCACAGAACTATGCTCTTGAACAAAGGTTTTGCTTTCTTTAGTGACACCTTATATCCATCATGAAATAGGGAAGGAAAAGAGGATCTGTCTTCATTGGAGGACTATGACACATACAACCTTAAACATGTTATCAATTTAATACTTCTACTGTCTGCAAATGGGATAATCTCACATACACACATACACACATGCACATACACACATACACACACACATACACATGCATACACACATACATACACATACACATGTACACACATGCACACATACCTATACACATACACACATACATACACACATACACATACACATGTACACATACACACATACACACATACACATACATACACACATACACACGTACACACACACACACACACACACACACACACATTATTCTGGGTCAAGAGCAAGAAAGGGTTATGAGGGATTAAAGCTATGTGCTTAGGTTGCAAGAGGAACCAAAAGCTTAGTAACCTTATTTACATTATAAAAAAGCTGAAATAGTGTTAAGTGATCTCCAAACATATGATTAACTGTTTGGTTACAAGGTTAGGTAAAAGTCATTTGTGCAAAAAAGTCATCCCCACGTCATAGATTCTAGAAGCTGGCCAGTTGGTGAGGTCCAGGGATCCACCTGTCTCTGTCTTTCCAATGCTGGGATTATAGGTAATACCACTGCTCCCAACTTTTTATGTGGGTGCTGGGGAGCCAAACCCAGGTTTTCATGCTTGCACAAGAAACACTTTACCAACTGAGCCATCACTCCAACACCTATGTCTTTTTGTTTTAAATAAAGGAGAAATTATAGAATGTTTGCTTGGTGATGAGAATAACCTAAGAGGGAGAAGAAATTGGTTACACAGGAGAGAAATGCTGGAGGTGAGAGGAAAGGGAGTTAGTAGATAAGAAGAGAGTTTGGCTTTCAATTAGCCAGTGCATTTTTGTGGAAGACAGAATGAGTGGCACGGATGAGGGGCGGGAATAAGTACAATAGTAATTGATATTGCTTTCTTAGTTCACAGAGAGCAGTTACCAGCTAGGAGTAGGGGTGTGTGTGAGAGAGAAAGAGGATTTTGAAAAAAGAGGAAAAGTTTGAAGTCATTGTGAAGAAGTAAACTTATTGTGGTTGCTGCACAGCATTTAGGTGGTCAAATCTACAATTCAATTCTGGGGAGAGAACTAGGGATCAGATCTAATAGAATCTTGTAGGTTGTTTTAAGGATGTTGGACTTTGTTCCAAGTGACAAGGGAAGCTACTAGAGGGCTTGAGCAATGGAGAGATACTAACTTTGATTTTTAAAAGATTTCTTTGATCACTGTTTGCAGAATACTGTACCAGAGCCCAAGCAGGTTGTGTCTATCTCAGAAGTCTCTGTGAACAATGGTGCTTGAGCTAGGATACCTGTGAGATAGAGAAAGAGAGGAGTTGGACTTGAGATAGACTTTGAAGATGGAGTTGACAGTATTTTCCAAATACAAGTTTAGTAAGAGTAAGAGACATCAAGGAGATAAATTTGAACAATCAATAAATGCTAGTGGTAATTAGTTACTAGGTTCCTCAACCTCAAATACAAACACAGGATCAACATCAGGTAAGCTGACATAGTCAATCATGTCCATAGAGATGGAGCCTCTCTTCCCATCTGGGTTAATGTTCTTGATAGCCTCGTATTGTATCTAGGCATAAAGGAAGTAGATCCTGGCTTGAACATACTATTCCAGAGGTGTAAGATACTCAATTTTCCTACTGTTTTAGCATATTTTCATTTAAATTTGTAATTCCAAGGTAAGTTTAGTAGATGTCAATCATCCTTTCCTTCTGGAAATGTGTTGGGAATGTCTTCTTCCCAAAATGACAGATTTAATTAATAGTCGGGTGCTTACTAGAGTTTTCCAAATAATAAAACAAAGTATATTTGTTTTAATGGGAGGTTTTGGTCTGATCATTCGGTATTCTAATGTTTTCACTTTTTCCTTTAAAAGTTAAGTACAAGTGTAAAAGTCTGATGAATGGCTATGCCATCAACTTTGAAAATCAAGGTACTTCACTCCTTCATTCTTAAAGAGCAACTAACTTCAGTTTCCCTAGTCTCTCTTTTCTTGGCATTACTAGCTTTCTGACGGATTCAGTCTGCCTTCAAACCTTTTTGCTTCTTCATTCTTGTTTTTAATGAGTATGCTTTCGGTACTACTAGAAACACATGGCATTTTCAATTCTGTCTCCTTTGGAAAAAAAAAATATATGTGTAACAGCTCACTAACCAGAGAAAACTAAATAAAAAGGATGCTGAAGTAACCCTCCCCCAAGGTACAGCTTAGTCATCTTCTTTATTGTGTTTGCAAATGATGCTTCTGGGACTGAAGGGGAAATGAATGTGTTTCATAGGAGTCTTTGTTTTATGGTTTGGGGAGATCAAGATGAAAAACACTATCTGGATCTTTTATTAATACCTTAGGTTTTGTTTCTTCCTGATTTCCTCCTTTCCACAGGATGAATGGTTAATTTCAAGTCAAAAGGAATAAACCCTGTCTTGACTCGCTCTAACCAAGCTCTGAGTATGAACTTATGACTAAACTTGATGTTTTAAATTGTAAATCGCTCTTAGGCTTGTGGACTGACCTGATGCTATGTCAGAAATGTCCCACTTTGAGAGCTAAGGCTCTAGAGCCCAACAGGAGTGCAGATTCTGGTGTTACCACTCTCCAGCTGATCAGCCACATAACCCCTTGGAGGTGTACCTTGCTCATATGGAAAATAAGATAATGCTCACCTTATAGAATGTTCTGAAAATTAAAATAGGTAATGTATCATACAATGACCATAGTCTGTACTTAATAAGCACTTGTAGATGGTATTATTTTGCATTTTATTAATTCATGATGAAAGGAGTATAATAAACTCATTTATGTACAGTATTACATATTCCCACTGCATCTCAGGCTTATACATCGAATTTATGAGAACTTGAGGGGGCTTGTGACACCAGTGACAAACCTTTATGTGTGTCTTCCTGTCAGAGCCAATAAAGTTCCTTCCAACCATGGAATGAGGTATTTCTTGGGGACTTTCTTTCTTTTTAAATTTTTAAAAATTTTATAACCACATGATTAGAAGAAGCATTTCATTACAACTTTAACATATTCAGTAACAATTTCCAGAGCAAGGATACATCTCTGTCAAAAGTGGCTGTAAATTTTTAGGTTCATAGTTGAATTAATACAGTTATACAATATTGAACTCAGTATGAACCCCAGGAGACGTGCTGGCACCAGGACCAAAGGAAACAATATCTTATTTTCTCTGAGTGCCTCTGCAGGGCTGGACCAGTGCTTCTCAGTCCCTAGTGCAGCAGCATTGTCAACTGGAAAACCTCTGGCAGTTCAGTTATTTGAGCCTCACTGCAGTCTACTGAATGAGAACCTTCTGGAAGGGACTCAACCACCTGGGGCTTTATTTTTCAATATTTTTTATTGTTTGAGAATTTCATACATTCATATAATGTATTCTGATCAAATCCACCCCATTCCTTGCCCTCAAATTCCTCTTCTATCTCACCCATCACTTTTCCATCCCAACTTTGTGTGCTCTTTTTAAATGTCCACTAAATGCATTTAGGATGCCTGTATATGCATGAGTGTAGGGCCATCTATTGGAGCATTTCCTCAGGGCCACAACCCTTGAGAAAACTGACTCACCCAGCAGCTAAGGGTCAGACTCCATGAGTCCCTTCTCTGTCCATGCTGGGGATTTGGCTGGCTTGGTCTTGTGCAGGTCTTTGCATGCTGTCCCAGTTGCTGTGAGTCCATGTGTGCAATGGCGCTGTCCTGTCTGAAAAACATTGGTTCCCTATAGACATTTACTACCCCTGGCCTTTAGAATTTTTCTGCTCCTTCTTCCATGGTGGTCCTTGAGCCTTGGGGAGAAGGGTGTGATATAGATTTCCCGTTTAGAGCTGAACATTCAGCTGTCTCTTATTCTCTGCATGTTGACCAGTTGCAGATCTCTGTGTTATGGCCATCTACTGTGTAAAGAAGCTTCTCTTACGAGGGCTTAATGATAGGTACTAATCTATGAGTATAAAGATAAGAACTTAGGAGCAGTGTATTATTATGACCATTTAGCAGAATAAGAGTATTATGTCCTCCCCTAGGGCCAATGATCTAATCAACCATGACTTTTAGGTCCAGTTAACAGTACCAGACATGAGTTTTGTTTTATGAATTGACCTTTAAGTTTAATCAGAAAGTGTTTGGTTACTCCTGTAACATTCATGCCACTGTTGCACCACTGGGCAATATCTTGCCAGGTCAGTTGTTTGTAGCTTACAGGGTTCACAGATGGGCAAGACTGTTGATTACTTTTCTCTCCTGGTAGCATGTATAGAACTTTCCAGCACTATAAAAGCTAAATAGTAGGGATGAAGTTTCCAGGTCAGTATCAGCTTGATTTTCATACCCTGTGACTCAAGTATGTGTGTCTTCAGCAATAGGGTCTTACCATTAAGCTCTGGAAAGCAACCAAGAGGAATGGCAATAGCCTGTAATGATGGAAGGTGGTCTATGGGAGGCTACTGACCAACAACTCTAAGAGAGAGATACTAATGTATCTCTCAACTCTCATCAACAAAGCTCCCTCTTACAATAGAGGGCAGTGAACACAAAGGGCCACAAATGACCAAAGCTAGAGAATAAGACTTTGCAGAGTGTTGGTCCTTGGACAGGACTTCTATATTAAACTTCACCTACCCAGGGCTCAGGGACCATTGTGGAAGAGGTGGCAGAAAGATTGTAAGAGCCAGGGGAGGAGGTGTATGACCATATGGAAATAGAGTCTTGCAGGCTTCTGGGACCTTGCTCATATGAACTTACAGCAATGGTGACAGCATGCACAGGGTCCATGCAAACACAAATAGACAAAAACTCAGCTGTGGAAATGGGCAGCAGGCTTCAATCTTGGTCAAAGAATTGTTGAGCAGCTGATTACTGCTGGGTGAGGAAGAGCTGATCCTCTTTAAGGGAGTAACTCTAGGTAGACTGACTAGACCCCAGTGGATGAACTTTCACTGAGGGACATCTGGGGACACTAACTTGACTCAATAGTGTCAAATTGACTTGAATTCCAGTGGTGGGGTCTATGGGAGGGTGCTGATGGGGAAAGGGGTCTAAAAATTATTTAGATGTTATATATGAAATACATAAAAATTCAATAATATACAAAAAAGAGGCAGCCTGTACCTGTCACTGGGCTTTTTATTTGATAGCCTATGCTGTCTTGGAGAGGCATTGGCTCCTGTTAAGAGTAACTCTGTTTAAACTTACTTTATATATGCATATATATATATTCTATATATATAGAAAGTTTCTACAGTAGTAGGTTTCCATATATCATTTTCAAAGGTCATTAGTGTTAGTTATCCATCCTCATAGTCCCTCCTGTACCTTTCCCTCCCATACCCTACCCCATTTAACCCTTCCTCTTCAATTATTCCCTTTCCCACCTCATACCACCTATCTGCATTTTATCCACCTTCCCTTGAAACATGCTGTCTATAACCTCTAAACTAGTTTCTTGACTTCCACAGCATTAAAAACCAAATACTGATAAATGGAACCTCAAGAAACTAAAAAACTTATGTACAGCAAAGATCATTCAAGTGAATAGGCAACCTGCAAAATGGGAAAAATATCTTTATTGGCTCTGGATCTGACAGAGAGTGTCTAGAACATACAAAGATCTAAAAAAACTACCAAATGTCTTAGTTTTCTACTTCTGTGATAAAAACACTGATCAAAACCATCTTGGGAAAGAAAGGGGTTATTTGACTTACAGCACAGTTCATCATCAAGGAAGCCAGGGCAGGAATTCAGGGCAGGAACCTGGAGTACAGACCATGGAAGAATGCTGCTTACTAGCTTGCTTCCCTGGGCTGTGCTCAGCCTGCTTTCTTATACAACACAGGACCACCTGCCCAGGCATGATATGGCTCCTAGTGAGCTAGGCTCTCCCACATCACTCAATAATCAAGAAAATGTCCCCCAGACATGGCCACAGGCCAATCCAATGGAGACCATTTCCCAGTTGATGTTCCCTCTACCCAGGTGTATCAAGTTGATAACTAAAACTATCTAGTGCACCAAGAAAACAAACAATCCAATTTAAACATGGGCCACGGATCTAGACACAGAGTTCTCAAAAGATGCAATACAGATAGGTGAGAAATTAAAAAAAAATGTTTAACACCTTTAACCATCAGGGTAAGGCGAATTAAAACTACTTTGAGATTTTTATCTTACCTTATTCAGAATGATTAAGACAAAAAAAAATGACAGCAAATGCTGGTGTGGATGTGAGGAAAAGGAAACACTTATTTACTGTTGTTGGTAGTGAGAACTGGGGCAGCCACTTTGCAAATCAGTGTGAGGCTCCTCTCAAAGCCAGAAATAGATTTATCACATGACTTAACTGTACCACTCCTGGGCACATTCCCAGAAGACTCTATATCATATTGCAGAGATACCTGCTCATCCATGTTCATTGATGCTTTGTTCACAATAGCCAAGAAATGGAAGCAAACTGGATGTCCATTAATTGATGAGTGGATAATAAAAATGTGATACATACACACAGTGGAATATTGTTCAGCTGTAAAGTAAATAGAAATTATGAAATTTCTAGGTAAATCAAGGGAGCTAGAAATAATTTTTCTGATTAAGGTAACTCAGACCCAGAAAGACAAACATTGAATGTATTCTCTCATATGTGGATACTAGCTTTGAAACTTTAGATATCTATCTTTAAACTGGAGCACCCACAGAAACTATTTCAGTTTTAATTCATCTTTCTGAGGTTCTGATGCATTGTCAACCTGACAACTAGTGGCACTATGGCCTAGTCCAGGATAAGGACTTCCAATATAGAATATCTTGATTTTGCTTCATGCAACTATTAAAGCAATCTTCAAAGGCTGAACTAGCATCAAATGGAAATAAATTATCTATTTATTGAATGTTCATCAAGTGCTTACTGTGGGAATGACTTGTAAATGGACACAATCTGAACTAATGACTTTCAATTAACCCTAGCAGAACCATGTGTTCTTGTGTCTTGTGATCTTAGCACCTGATGGAGGAAACCTCAATTTGGTACTCTGCCCAAAACGATAATGAATGAATGAATGTGAGTGTGCTTGAGAATTAACATATCAAAACACTGAAAAGTAGTGCCCCATTCATTGGACACAGTGAAGATTGGGAAGGACACCTGATCTTGGGTGAATGAGATATTCTAGAACTAAGGATGAAAAGGCCAGATGGTCTAATAAGATTAGGGTGGAGCCAGGCTTATACACCCCCAATTGAAGCTGGATTTTGAACACAGTTTAAGAAACAGAGTTCTGAGAGATGTTGTCTGAATTCGGGCCTACACTTGAAAACTAAATTTAAGAGTCAGGCTATTTGTTCAGGTATAATAATGCTGTACTTAGTACTTAGTACTTAGTAAGCATAAAAGGCATTGTGTAAATATGTGCATGTACACTTAGCATTATAGTGCTTGGCACAGTTGGAGATAGTAAGACATAGTACAGCATATCTTTTCTTGATTTTTGAAGGGTGGCATTGTAAAATACTTTCTCCCATGTCAAGAAGTTGAGTGAGTATTTTGGGGTCAATATAATCTGTTTTTCTATTATTGAAGGCCTGGAACAGAAAGCTGAGGATGGTGTAATCCTGTTGGATATTTACTGGCTGGCCAGTAAGGAAATCAGTGGGAAGAAGGGTATTGGTGCCTATCAGATCTCTAGCCTCCTGGTGACAGCACCCTTACCTCACCAGTTTGCCAAAGTACCCTTTCTTGACAAGTTTATTCAGTGAAATGTTAAGAGTTTCGTGATCTTCTGGCAAGAATTGGCTCTGTATCATTGTCTGTCGTGTGGCTAGAATTGACAGTGTTCTCCCTGTGGCTTCAGTCAGATTTGGTGATGATGTATACTGGAGGGACTGATTATGCCTGTGTGTCTGCTGTTTAGATTTAGCAAATATTAATATTTTGTCAGTTACTCTATCAGAATGCCATAGGCTGGTGTTTGTGTTTTCACGTCCTGGAGGCTGGAAAGTCCAAGAGTAGGTGCTTGCTGCTTTGATTCCTGGTGAAGGCTCTCCATTTGGCTTGTAGATGGCCAGTTTCTGGCTGCATCCTCTTCACATGGCCTTTCTCAGAGCATGACATAGAGAGAGTCAGGGAGTGAAGGAAAGAGGGATGGTGGATGGATGGGTATATGGAGGGAGGGATTCAGGGAAAGAGAGAGATCATACTCCATTATCCTTTATTAGGATAGAGATACTATGAATCAAGGCCCTACTCCTTGTGTATTTTTTTCACCTTAATTTCTTCCTCAGAGGCCCTACATCTAAATATAGTCACTGTGAGGATGAGAGCTTCAACATGGTGAAGGAGACACATCATATTGAGGGAACTGGGTTCAGTCTACAACAGCTATGTGTCTGAACTTGTCCTCCCCAACCCCCTTCCTTTTCCTTCTCCATCGTTACCATATACACACATATTTATTTTTATAAAGAATGTCACATCAGACAATAAGCTTCACATTTTATATGGGTGATAGTTGATGTTCTTTTCCCCTCTCATTATTTTGTTTCTGGCATTTGTCCATATTGGTGTTTGTGTATCTAGTCTATTTATCTTAAGTACTGATTGATGTTATGATAGACGAATGTGCCATGATTTGAGTATTCCATTGGTGACAGACACTAAGAAGAAGATTCCATGATGATACTATGGTGACCACTCCTGTGTGTGATTCTGGATGGATGAGCACCAGAGTGTCTTCCCCAGGCTCTACCCTAAGCTTGGATCCTAGGAGAGTTGGGTGTGGAAATCAGGCAATGCCAACTTACACATTTTAACTTCTGCCAGTATGCTTTTCATTTTTTACATAACCATCACAACTCTTGTGAAATTATTAGTTTTTGCTTCTTTCATATGCATGATATACTACTTTATTGCTGTTTTACATTTTCCTGATGGTAGATGCTGTTATGCATCATTTGCTCTGTGTGTTGATCAATGAGCTCTTTTGTGACTTGACTGTTCATGTCATTTGTCACTTTCTGTTGATATTGTTAACTTTTTCTTTATATAAGAGTGATTTATGCCAGTCATGGTAGCACACCCCTTTTATCCCTGCACTTGGGAGGCAGATACAGGCAGACCTCTGTGAGATTGAGGCCAGCCTGGTCTACATAGTGAGCTCCAGGTCAGCTGGGGCTATAGGGAGACCCTTTCTCAAGAAACAAACAAATAAAAACAAAAAAATAGTTGGTTTATAGTGACAACAAATAGCTTATAGTCATAGCTTGACCTTTTATTTTTGAGTTTTAGGGATAAGTTTATCATAGATGAGAGCGAGAGAGAGAGAGAGAGAGAGAGATGATTTGAGTTAGGCATGAAGGTCAGCCATGAGTCAGACAAGCTGCTACACGGCAAAAAGGGGAGGGAGCTTCAGGAAAGAGCAAGGAAGTCATGAGGACCAGGGGAAGTCTACTTAGGCTCTGGACAGCATCCCAAAGAAAGAAGGGAAGAAAAAGGAAAAGTTAACACCTGCCTGAGTCAAGACTCAGACAGGTTGACAGAGTAGAACCTCAGGAACTACACTTGGGGGCCAGGAATTCTGGGGAGGAAAAGTATAGTATCTCATTAAAGGGCTAAGTATTCCTTCTATCTCTTCAGCATGACTTAAGGCGAACTTGCCTTCCTGAGGGGTGGTCCCTTGGCCTGGCGATTGGTTGGCCCAACTAGATTAACCAAGAAGAAAATGGAGCGTCTCTACTAAGAGGGAGATTCCATTCTTTTTACCTAGGAGGCAACAGCTTTCCCTTAGCCAGCCTGCAACAGCTTGATTTAAAACCAAACAAACAAACAACTTCTAAACTACATATGGTATTTATTTTTATTTTTTAAGATTTTTATTGAATTTATGCATACTTCTGTGTATTTCATACAGAACACTTTAATTATCTTTATACCCCCTTCACCATCCACACAAGGGATTTATTTTTAATGTGATTAAACTTCTATAATTTTTCTCTTTTGGTTTGGGATTTTTATGTGTTATTTATGAAGCTATTTCCTACACAATCCTGTAAGATATTTCCTCTGACAAGATTTACTTTTTTCCCATTAGTCTACCAATCTTTTGGAATGCTATTTTAATTACTATAGCTTTATATCTGATGGAGTAGTCCTTTCTTTAATCTTCTGTGACACTTTGACCCCTATTATTGCCAATAAAGTTTAAGGTAAATGTGCCAGTTTCTACGACATGCTGAAATATTTTGGGGGACATCATTGATGTTGTAGATTAAGGTGAAGAGTGACATCCTTAGGATATTGAGTTTTCCAGTAAACAAATAAGGAATATCTTTTATTTACTTGAGTATAACGTAACTTTTATTAAACCTTTATTGTTTTAACCTTTCAAATAACTACAAAATACTTTTGTTAATTTATGCCTAATTTCCTTAAATATTAAAAATTCTACTATGGCATGCCAATTTTAATTTGTGATTCATTTTCTCATTAGTTTTTCTTGTGTATATAGAAATTTCATTATTGTATTATTGTCATTATTTTCCTTTTTTAATTTTTTTTTTTTGAGACAGGGTCTCCCCATAGTCATAACTGGCCTGGCCTGGAACTTTGTAGTAGGCCAGGCTGATCTGGATCTCATAGAGATCCTCCTGCCTCTGCCTCCCAGTGCTGGGATTAAAGGTGTGCACCACCATGCCCCATCACAGTATTGTCATTATTAGTATTAATAATTTATTTCAATATTTGGTAATCATACTGAACTCTCAAATTCTATTAGTGAATTCCTTTTGGGTTTTTTTTGTCAATGATAATATGACCTATGTTTAATACTAATTTCCAACTTCTCTACTTTGGACTCTCATTCTGATTTCTTGTCAGTTACAAATATAGCAGCTGTGTTTATCACAGGCATCCTCTTGTAGGCATCCTCTTGTGTTCCTGACTTTGAATATGGTTCTATCACTGATCACAAAGGTCAGTGAATAGGGAGGCTTGTATTTTCCATATACTTTTTCTAGGTGAAAGAAGTTTTTGCTGTTGTTAAACTATGTTGTTAAAACTGTATAACGAAGGATATTGAATTTTTGAAAAATCATGTGATCTTCTTCATCTACTAGTATTTTTCTTTAATCCACTGGTATGGTATTTATAACAATACATTTTACTCTGATAAATCATCCTGATATTTGCTACTACGTTTGCTAATAGTAGTAGGATTTATGCTCCTGAAAGTGGTTGAGTGTCTAAAATTCCACTTTTTATAGTACTTTTGTTCAGTTTAGATACTTAGGTTTTGCTCTAGTCATGAAAAGAATTGTAGAGCCTCATTCTCTTTTGGATTCTGTAAAAGTCTGAATTTTAAAAGTAGCTGCATAAATCTTACAGGTCTGGTGAACTCTGCCTGAACCCTGTCTGGTCCTGTTCTTTGGTACTTCTTTAAAGGACAGTCTTTTCTCATTTAAACTATTGACTCACTTTCTTCAATGGATATGTGTTTATTTATGTTTTCTGCTTCTTCTTGGCTCATTCTGGTAGTCTCATATGATTTAGAAATCTTTATGGCTCTGTTCTGAATGTGACCCCATTCACATGATGATACCCCAAACCCAATGTACTACTATTAAGAGATGGGAAGCTTAGGAAATGATTAATACAGAGATCTGAGGAACTTGCTCACCTCCCTGCCATATGATGTCAGAGCAAGGAGGAGTCATTTACAAAGTGCAGAGTGAGCCCTGGGAGGCATTGAATACGTGCAGAGAGTATCTGAGAGGCATTGTGTGACACTGGGTGTTCAGACTCTAGAACTATGAGACATAAACTTCTCTTTGTTTATAAGTAACCTAGTCTAAGGCATTATGTAACAACAGCCTGACCACACTAAGACATCTGTTTTATCTAGACCCTTTTTTCATTTCTAAAATCCTATATTCTGCACATACTGTCATTCTCTTTTCAAAATTTTTCTCTTCAAAGAATGCATGCTTGACTTCATTGATACTATTTTCTCTTCATTTCTTTCTTTACTAAATTTTCTTCTCCCCTCTATTCCTGGTTTTACTTTGTAGCTTAAAAATTTTTTATGTGGAATGATTTATTTACAGCTTTTCTTTTCTAATTTGAATTTGAGTCTATACATTTTCCAATAGCCACTGATGGAACGGCACACTGCACAACACTTCTGTGATTTAACTCTCAATTTTTAATTCCCATAGCAATTCTTCTTTGACTCTTTAATTTTTAGATGTGTATTTTCAGTTTTAAAAATGTCTGAACTAATTATTTTGATTCCTTATTTTATTGCATTGTGTAGAGAATGTGGTCTGTATCTTATCAAAGCTTTGTTTGTCTGTGGAGGCCTCTTTGATTTGCTTCAAGGATATTTTTGGAATTATTTCATGTATACTTAAAAAGAACAGCATTCTCTGTGCAATGCATATTTCTTAGATGTAGATTGTTGATTCTGCTCTTTGAACCTTTTATGTCTCGGGTTTTTCTATCCCACAGTTTAGGGAGCATTAAAATCTTTCCTCATAGCTCCAGTTTGCCACTGTCTCTTTGCAACTTACCAGTTTATGCCTTATGTATTTTGAAGTTATGTTGTTAAGCAAATACATCCAAGTATCTCTAAGGATTGGTATAGAAGTAAATCACAGGTACTTGGGAAACATCGAGTGGAGATAAAAAGCAGAGCAGAGGTGAGGAAAGACTTGCTCAGGCTCTAAGCCAAGAGTCAGCACAAAAGAAAAGCTAGGTATGTTTGCCAAATCCACGAGAGACGGACTCACATCAGGAACTGTGAGCTGAATGGGGAATACTGTATGAAGTGGGGATCCAAGCCGAAGCTGGCTGCTGTAACTCACCTTTTAACTGTCACCATACCTGAGTGTTTGTTTATAAGTGGCTAGACTTGAAGTTGCCACCTGACACTGAGCCCTGTGAGGAAGGAATTCTCTTTGTGAACTAAACATTATCAGAGCAGCTTCTAACGTTTAATGAACTCCCACTAGCATTTTTAGCTTGGAAAGATACCTCTGACTGTTGTATGCTTCTTTTCGCAATCTGAGTATCACATTTCATATTGCCTTTTGTGCTTTGTGATCTGGGAAGAAGAATTATTGTGATTGTTTTTCTTAGCTGGCTGTTACTGTCTGGGGAGAACTTTAGTGAGTTCAGTTTACTTGGTAGCCTCCCTCCTGAGACTGTGTTTCTGGGCGACTTCACCATGGAGCAGAAATACTCCTGTTACAGCACTTGGTTTATCTGTAGATGAAAACCTCTGCATCTTAAATAAAACACTCGGCAAGTGGAGTCAGGTTTGGCTCTGCCTCTCTTCATTGGTGCTTCTAAGGCTCTTTGCCAAGTCTGAGGTCCCAGACTCAGACATCTTGGACGGACACTAAGGGTAAAGGTGCTTTTTAAATTGAATGTGAAAAATAACATTTTGCTGATAACTAATTTTTTTCAGTTGTGCCAAAGTGAGCAGAGACAAAGCCTGTGACATTCAAGACTAAGGAACCTAGGCTTTTCTTTTCTTTACTCATTTTTCTCTTCTTTCTACCCTCCCCTGCCCTCCCCTCCATTATTTCTTCTGTCTTAGAACATGTATTTATAAGCAATCAACAAAAGGGATTTATTATTAGAATTATTCTTCCACCCCAACAGTGGTTTTCTCTGTGGTGAAAGGCAACTCTCTCACAAACACACAGCACGTACACGCCCTGTCCTCTCATTCTTTTATTACTTCCAGCTCTCAATTTTGAGTAAAGAAAGCAAGCAAAGTTTATGGTGAGGTTTATTTTAGCAAATTAGACAATTACCCAGATGATTCAAGATTTCACTCTTCCCCAACTCCACACAAACATTTGTCTTTTTTATTCAGTTTATGCAAATGAGGCAGATTCCTGGGGGTGGGTGTGCCAAATACACAGTATAACTGCAGTTTAGAATTTCAGTTTCTTAGTATGGACATGGTACTTGAAGGGGTGTGATATTTCCAGTTTCTAAAAACCTTAACATACATTTTAAAAATTGGACATAAGTCTGTTCTTCCCTTTGGTCATTTCCCACTATTAAATTGATCTTGCTTCTTTCTAAACTCACATGGCAGATCTGACACAGATTTCCTCTCCAAGAGCCACTCCTTTTTAAGTGCAAAAACATTAAAGCAAGAGAACCAGATTAAACAGTAGATAATCTGAGGGTTATTTTCTCAGGGGAGGAAAAAGTAGGAGTCCAATTAGATGGCAGTGTTTAATGTGTACAAGTCCGTGAGTCTGAGACTAAGTATTTACCAATGGCACCATCACCACTTTCAAAACCATAAACTTCTTCACTTCCCAAAGTTTCTCCCCATCTCCTTTATTTTTTTTTTCCTGGTAAGAACACTTAACATAAGATCTACTCTCTTAAGAAAACTTTTAAGTATTAATATATTATAAAATATATACCACAGGTATGGGCACTGTGTTGTACAGCAGGTCTCCAGATGTAAACCTCTTGTTAGATTGCAGTTCTGTGTCCCTTGAGCATCACTTCCTCATTTCACCTGCCCCAGCTCTTGGCCCTGACTGTTCTCCACTTCGTTTCTATGGGTGTGGCTATTTTAGATTCCACACGTAAGTGAGATTATGCAATATATACCTTTCGGTGTTTGACTTATGTCACTAACTTACTATTCTGCAAGTCCATCCAGGTCTTGGTAGAGTCCTTTACCTCTTCATCCATCGGTGGACATTCAGGTTGTATCCCATGCCTTGGCTTGTGAATGATGCTGTAGTGACTATGGGGCTGCTGCTCTCTTCAAGAGCCCTGTTCCAACTGTTGGATACACATCTAGAAGGGGGTTTGCTGAGTCATATTTTTAATTTTTTGAGGATTTCTATACTATTTCTATAATAGTTGAGCCAATTTACACTGTCATCAATAGCTCCCTTCATCTGTACCCTTGACAATACTTGCTTATCATTAAAAAAATAATTGCCCTCCTAACAAGTGCGAAGTGATATCTCACAGTGGTTTTGATTTGCATTTTCCTGACGGTTAGTTTCCACCAGTTTTCACACACCTGTTGGCCATTTGTATGTCTTCTTTTGAAAAATGTCTATTCAGGTCTCTTGTTCCCTTTTCAAATCTAGGTTCTTTTCTGAGTTATATAGTTACTTATGTATTTTAGATATTCAACCCTTACCAGATTAGTGGTTTTCAAATATTTTCTTACATTCTATAAATTACCTTTCACTCCCTCCTTTTATAGAAAAGATTTATCATTCTTTTAATCAGGCATACATGTGGCAGGGTGTTAGGTATGTGGATTATATGAATGTGACTGCAGGTATCCTCAGAGTTCAGAAGAAGTTGTCAGATCCCCTGGATCTGCACTTATAGGCAGCTGGGAGCCACATGGTATGGGTACTGGGATCTGAACTTAGGTCCTCTAAAAAAGCAGTACACAGTCTTAACCACTGAGCTGTCTCTCCAGCCCCTACATTCCACTTTTGTTAATGATTTCATTTTCTGTGCATTTAGACTTGAAGCAATCTTACTTGTCTATTTTTACTTTTTATACCTGTGTTTTGGTGTCATATCAAAATAAATCATATCAAGACCATTGTCAAGAAGTTTCCTTCCATGTTTTCTCCTAATAATTGTTCAGTTCCAGATCTTATTTGGTCCGTTTTGAGTTGACTTTTGTGGGTGGTGTAAGGTAGAAGTCAGGTTTCATCCTTCTGCATTCTACATCTAGCTCTCTTGCAGCATCATCTGTTGATGCTATCCTCTTCCCTCTGTGTGCTCTTGGTGTTCTTGTCAAAAAGTAATTGTGTGTGTTTGATCTTGTTTCTGGGCTCTGTTCTGTTCTATTGGTCTACCTGTTTGTTTTCATACCACTACCATACTGTTTTTATTTGTATACTTTTGTAATCTAATTTGATCAGAAAGTGTGATGCTTTTTACTTGGTTCTTGCCCCAAATTGCTTTGTTATTTGGAGGATATTATAGTTTCACATGAATTTTTGCAGTTGTTTTTCTATGTTTGTGAAAAATGTTATTAGAATTTTGATAAAGATTGCAATGAATTTATATATCAACAAATAAAATGACATTTTGACAATATGAATTCTTCTAATCCATGAACACCAGATATCCTTCCTCAATTTTCTTTATTGGTGTTTTAAGGTTTTCATTATAAAGATATTTCACTCCTTTGCTAAATTTACTCTTAAGTGCCTTTTCTTTTTCATGGGTATAGAAAATAGGTCGTTCTCTTATTTTTTCAGATTATTAGTTGTTACTGTATAAAATATCATTTAGTTTTGTACTTTGATTTCATATCCTGAAACTTTACTGAATTCGTTTTTTCATTCCAACAGTTCTTTGGTCACTCTGTAGTGTTTTCCAGATATAAGATCCTGTCATCTGCAAGCAACTTTATTCCTTTTTCAGTTGGATGCTTTTTCTTGCCTAATTACTTTGGCTAGGACTTCTAAGGTAGACATCTTCATCTTGTTCCTGGTCTCAGAGAAAAAGCAACCAGTTTTTCATCATTAAGTGCAGTTAATGATATATGGCCTCTGCTATGTTGGGGTACATTCCTTCTATACCTACTTTGCTCATGTGGATAAATAGAACAGTATAGTTCATTAAGAGGACCTGTGTATTTATAAGTACAAAAAACTTAATCCTTACAAATCTGAATTTTTTTTACAACCTAAATTATCAAAAAGTCTATTTTAAAACATGAACCAGAGAGGCCCTGTGTAGGTCTTTCAGTGCCTAAGTGCAAGTCCTGTGCTGTTTGCTTCACTGTGAAAAGTGAACAGTGGGCATTACAGTATAATGCTCGATAAATACTACCTGATTTTTCATCAATTAAAAATAAAATGAATGTAAGGCTGGAGAGAGGGCTCAGTGCTTCAGAACACTGGCTGCTCTTGCAGAGGACCCAGGTTCAATTCCTAGCACTCACATGGTGGCTAACCACTGTCCATAACTCCAGTTTCAAGGGGATCTGATGCTCTCTTCTGACCTCTGCAGACATTGCACAATACAGGTGCACTTACACACATGCAGGCAATACACTCATACACATGAAATAAAAATAGAAAACAAAAAATTTAAAATAATATGAATACAAATGTGTTCATTGCTTTGAAATACCTCAGGTGAGGGTGGAGATTGTTACTTTTGTTACCAATATTTAAATTTGTAAGTTGCATCCCGAAGAGCTGCTTTACCTCCTTGTGCTATTAGTTCAGGTGGTTCTTGACTGATCACTACCTGCAGGTGCTTTGAAGTCTAACTTTTGCTGGTGCCACATCTATACCAGCTGATCGGATATTGTGGGGTGGGTCTGGAGCACAGAGTACTTTGCAGGCTTCTGATTAGTGCATGAAGGCAGCCATTGTCAGAGTAGGAAGTCAGTGTGTTCAGTTGCCCCATGCCTTACGATGACTCAGATGCCACCCAGACGCAGGGTGGCCTGACCTCAGCCTCAGCGGCATCGACCAGAAGAAGAGTAGAATTTCTTATGTTATTTCATGAAAATGAACTGTAATTAATATCTGAAATCAATAAATATTGAAGGATGAGGAAGACAACTGATAACCCTCAAGAGTGCATTCTGAGAACGCCTTCAGCTCTCATTCCTGAACAATACCTATTTCAAACCCCAATTTCTTTACAGATCACAGGTGCTTCTTGGTACCCAGTGTTGTTTCTTTGAACTCAAATCCAAGCACCCCTCCTAGAGCACTCATAGAACATTGGAAACAGTGGCTCTTACACCAAGGATCCAAGCTTTGTGTGGGCTAAGAGTTGTGGTCATCACCTGTTCTTGCAGTCCAGTAGATGAGGCAAGACTATTTACTATCGTGTTTCACAGACAGGAAGTGACTTTTCTGGTCACACACTGGCAGGGAGGCAGGCATTAAGAAGGAAGCAGGGTAGAATCACCTCCAAGATTGCCCACTTTGGGATCAGGCCCACCTGGCAATTCTCCCCTTCTGTGCTGTGCTTTCCTCGTCGGCAAACACTCATCTTAGGGTTTCCGGTGTTTAAGGATGATGGCTATAGACGTGGAGAGTGGTAGGTGGCATTAGAAAGTTAGATGGATTGTTAGGAAAGGGTTCTATTTTCAATACACTATAGGCTTTCAAAATTAAAACTTTTACTATTACTTGTTATTTCATGGTAAGTGCATGTGGATTACAATAAGTTTAGGAAAAAGACAAAAATCACCTTTAATCCTACACTTGAGAGAACATACTGAAAATTGTTTCTATCGTCTGCATTTTTTAATGCACATACATCTACAGTGAGATTCTGGGTATTATTTTTCTTTAAATGCTTTTCATTCAGTAATGTTTATATTTTCTATAGTATTGTCATTGTACTTGCATTTGAATGCATCTACCCATAAATGATTAATATCATAAAAAATAATTCAGACCCTTGTCACAAAGTCATAACTTGCTTGCTTCTCTGTGAGCAGGGGCTATTCTCCTGATCTTACAGAGTGGACTTAGGGCACTGGAGCCAGAAAAGCCATGCCAGGAGGGGACAAGTTACATATCCTCTGGAAAGGTTCAGAGGCTCAGCAGTTGAGTATCAGGAGGACCACAGAGGTCCACAGAAGCAGCAAGTTCTGGAGATGGGTGCTGCAGTGGCAACTCTAGACTTGTGAGAGACTGAATATCCAAATGAATAATGGTTGGACCACACAAAAACTAGACTCTGATTCACAACTTGTAGCAACATGCCCAGGCAACCAGCCTCTTCTCTATCATAAACCCCAGGTAGCTGCCTGCTGTCAGTCAGTCTTGCAGGAAGCTGGATTGTTATCTTTAGCCATAATTCAGAAAGCTAAACAATAAACTTCTATAAGCAATTAGCCCCAAATGACTAGGACATAAGTATTAACTGACAACTTTCTAACTAACTGCAAAGAATGACCCATTCTGACTAGTGCCTGCCAACTTTCTCATACTAACTGGACACACCACAGCCCTCCCTGTTTTCTGCTCTGAACCCTCTCTATTGTGCTTCTGCCTTTTTGAGACAGGTTCTCATGAAGTCCAAGCTGGCCTCAAATTCTCTATGTAGCAGAGGACCTAGGACTTATGATCCTTCTGCTTCTACCTTCTGAGAGCTAAGATTACAAGCATGTAATGCCTGGTTTAGGAGGTGCTGGGAACTGAATCCAGTGCTTCCTGCCTGCTAGGTGAGCATGATACCAACTGAGCTACATCCCAGCCTCCTTGGCCTACTTTGGAGTTTCTGCCCATGGTAGCTGACCTCCTGCTGTAGTAGTTCTAAATAAGTAGCCTGGTGCCTCTCACTTCTTCAATATTTGCTAGAAGTTGGGATGGGCTGCTCAACACAACCATTGTCAGATGGGCCCCTTTGTCTCTAACAGAACTTCCCCATCTCTTTTTTGTGATGTGCAGGCCATGTTTTTTGGAAGGTTAGACCCATAACTTACTCAGCCCAGTGTTCTTAGTGCTCACTACCAGTCTGGCTCAAGATTGTGGAAGAAGAAAGAAAGAGGTCTCACTCACAAGAATTAGGCTCCTCTTCTCTAATATGGATTCAGCAAAGCCCAACATGACTACCTTGTTTTGATAACATGAAATGTTACTCCAAATTCCAGCTTTGGTGCAACCCAAATTGGACTTGAACTGCGATGTGGTACTTAGCCAGGCTGATGGATTTCATAAAATCTTTAGCAGGGTACTAAAAAAATTATTTTGCAGAGCTTTCCCAAAGCACCTCCTCCTAATCTAAACTATATGTGAAAACTGAGAATAATTTAAGTTTAAAATATATTTTTTTTCAGCAAGTGGAAGCAAACACTATTCAGACTACAAAGAAAGCGATGACTGAGTTAGATATGCTTGCTTGTTACACTTCCAGGAAGCTGACTGCAGCGGACAAGAGACTCCACAGGTCTTCCCTGCTATGTCTGCATATACTCACAACCAGAAGCAGCATTGAACCTCAGTATGGGTCATGTTGGCTCCAGGCTCCTCCTGGTGAACAGAAACATCCGCCAACTTTCTTCAGGGACCCAGCATGCTACCCTGGTGTACACATCACCCTGACCACCTGGGTGCCCTCAGCATACTCTCCAAATTCAAAAACTGAAACAATTTTATTTTGTAGCTAAAAGTTCTTTATGCATGAGAACAAAGTTCAAAGGTAAGTAGCTTCTTCTCAGAGTCATTCTCAGAAATTCCACCTCGGCCTGATGAATGGAAGGGCACTGCTTACTGTGCTAAGTATCATTTTAGACCCTGTCACTGGACTGTAAGTGCCACAAAAGCAGTAGATGTGCCTGTTTCTTTTACTTCCATCTACTGTACCTGACATAGAATAGTACTTACTTGAATTTTGTGTAAATAAGGTGAGAATTTGGAGTTTGGAGTCACTACAGAAGGTGAAGACACCCCATTGTCACAGGGAGACAGAAAGCAAAGGCCTGAAGTAGCTAAACGCATTCTGGAGACTTCCCTCACAGAGAGAAGGCTGTTTTGACTTGGCATTTATTAGCAAATGGACATTTTTCTACCTCCCCCTCTTAGGAGAAACTTTGGTGAGCCAGGAAATTCTGCTCTGTGTTACCAAAGCAATCACAGGATGAGTAATGATGCCTCATTCAGAATAGAGAGGACTCCAGCTTGGCTTGTGGGTGGGGCTGCAGAGGAGCAGCAAATGAGCTCAGACCCCCTGAAGGAAAATACTGAGGATGCTTGTTCTAAAATGTCACTGTCCTTGGAGGGTTACTACACAGGGAATGCTCGCCCTTCTGTGACAGCTTCTTGTCCCCTGTAGCCTAACACTGGCAGCTTTGCTAACTTCACACCACCTTTAAAATTTTTATTTTATTTTATTTTTAATTTTGTGTGTATGAGTGTTTAGCCTACATGTGTGTAAGTGCACCCATGTTGTGCAATACCAGCGGAGGTCAGAAGATGGCATCGGATCCCCTGGAACTGGAGTTGTGGATGGTTGCTAGCCACCATGTGGGTGCTGGGAACTGAACCTGGGTCCTCTGCAAGAGCAACCAACACTCTTAACCACTGAGACATCTCTCCAGCCCCTTTTCTATGAGTTTTTAAACATGATCCCTTATGTTGGAGATAAGAGAAAGTATTACAAAGAAGAAAAGTAGGAAGAGAGATGTATGAAAATGTGCAGAATGCCATCAGGTTAGTTCATAAATAGCAGAATTAGGTAGGCCTACACCAGACCAGAACAGTGACTGTCTGATGTTACTCTCCTCCACTGGCTGGCCAAGAACAGACTGTCACAGTTCCTGGAGCTAGTTCCTCTTTTGAAAATTTTCAACTGAAAGAGATTTATTGGATCATTTTCTTTAAAAACAAAAAAAAAAGGTGTCATTGACTTTAGATCTATTAATTTCTTTGCAAAGTCCTGTGGCACTGACAAACTAGGATACTGGGCTGAAGGGAGAGATAGAATTCCAGCTGAAGTGATTCCTTGTAACATCTGTTAGTGCTGAGGCTGCTTGGGTTATGGCTTTATTCCATGAAACAGGGATGTGAAAGTTGTGTATGGAAAAGGCATTAGGATGTACAGAGGTAGTGAGGAGGAGGCTGAGGGTGACATGTGGGGAGACAGCGCAGAAGACCTGCTGGACTTAGAGCCTCAGTTAACACTTCCTTTTTTCCTTTGTTCTATTAATTTCTATTGTTAAAGAGTCCTTGCAGTCGTAGTTAGAATCATAGTGAGGATGAAGCACTCTTTTTCTACCAGATACCTCTTCTGCCCTCATGGCTAAGATTTTCCTGGACTTGGTTGGCTGGTTCTGTGCACCAGGATGCTGCCTTTTGCTGTGGAAGGATTTACATGTAGCCAAGTGTTTCACAGCCCTATCTGTAATGTGCTTTAAAGCCTTTTCTGAAAGTGAAATTTATTTAAAGGAAAAGCTGTTTCCTACCAGTTGGAACAGCATCTAGTGTGTGACTCATACAGTTGCTCCTAGGAGCCTTCACAGTACAACGTGATGTGGGGCTGACAGAACAAGCCTTCAGCCTTTAGAATGGGAGCCTGATTATTTATAATGCCTTCTATTGTTCTGGCTTCCATAGGGAGGACAAAGCAGCTGATTGATGGTCAGAACTAGAGCCTGTTGGAGTGCTGTGGACTGTCATCATAGGAGGCAAATCAGTGGCCTGAAGAGGAAGGTGGAGTTTAACACTCCCTGTTCCAAAGACTGGCCTCAGAAAGCACTGGCTGGGCCCGGATAGAATCAAGTGTGGACAAAAAAAACCTGGCCGTGTCCGTCCACTGCAGAAACCAGGTGAACCACCCTCACATGCTGACCTGGGATATAAAAAGACACATTAACAAGGAGTTGTTGGGAACAATTAGGAAAAAAAATGGTCTTTTTAAGGTGCAAGCCATAGAATCTGGCACATGGCAGGTATAGCATAGATGGCAAATGACCACGCTGAACAAGCTCATGGTTATCTGCTAGTTGTTTCTCTTGACCAAAGCTACCCCTGTTTCTTTGGGTGTCCTGTCCTAGCTCACAGCCACTAGGCTAAATGCCTGAGGTAATCCAGATGTAAAGAGAAAAACTTGGTTTAGGATGATATGCTCGGAGGTTTCAGTCCTTGATCCCTTAGCCCTGTTGCTTTAGGCTCATGGTGGAGTATATGGAACACTAAAACTGCTCACCTGGTGGCTCAGAATCAAAGACAGGGTGAGGAAGGGGAGGGATGTCCTGCTGTTCCCTCAGTGGACAGGCTCCCAGTGATCTGGAGTCCTCTCACTAGGCCCTGCCTCCTGGAGTTCCTGCCTCTCACAGCTCCCTGGGAACAAACTTTCACTGTCTGGACCTTTGGGACACACATAAGACCCACACGACAGCTGTCTGCTTTTTTTCTCTGTCCCTACTGTTATCATGAGCATAAAGTTGACATGCAATATTTCTGGTTTTATATTTAAAAATTCATATGTATATATTAAAAAATTATCAGGGTAAAGCTTTGCAAAATAGGTCATCAGCAGAGCTAGTTCTTCATTTCATAAGTGGGAATAATGAAGCTGAAAAGGGGGGAGAGAGCAAAAGAGGGAAGGACTAGGGGATAACAGGAGGGCCTAGCCTGGGACTGATGAGCTTTAACTCTCAAACTTGAATGCAGAAAGAATTTTTGGAGCATCTTAATTGCAAGATCTGTAATATCATCAGATTCCTAGAGCTGGGCTGAGATCTCCCCCCAAAATTAGCAACCACTGCAGTTAAAGCCCCCCTTAGCCAGAGAATGTTTGAGGGGTGGTGGCCTGTGCCTTCACACAAAGCGCAGAGCACTGGACCACAGTACTGGTCTCAGTGCTATGTTGAAAACATAGACCCCAAGACCCAGCTCAGTCTAACAGTATCTGAACATCAAGAATCACAGCAGAGAATCTGGCATTTGAAAATGTTTTCCTGATGATTTTTACAGCTGCTCAAGTTCAACAGTCCACTGACTGGTACAAAAACTGGCCTTTGGGGCCAGTGACATGGTTTAGCTGGTAAAGGTGCTTGCTGCTAAGCCTTGTGACTTGAGTTCTATCCCACATGGTGGAAAGAAAGAACCAATTCCCGCAAGCTGTCGTCTGACCTCCACATGTACACGGAGAGCACAGGTATACACATACATATGTATATACACATGTTAAATAAATAAATGTAAAATAGATGTAAATAACTTAAAAAAAAAAATAAAACTGGCCTTTGGAATCAGGTGAACAAGTGTAGACCCATCACAGCTGTGGAGACTTGGGCTAAGGCTTACAAAGTGTGTGGGGGGCAATTATGTTTCTCTCAAAACATTTGTGAAAATTAAGTAAGATGTCAGCCACACAGTGTTTAACAGATTCATCTGAGAAATGCTCAAATGTTAGCAGAATGGTGGTCATCATCAGTGCTATTATTAGGGGCCAGCAGAACCGGGAGGCTCTAAGTCCCTATGGGAAGTTGCTGAGTGATGAATTTGACAAAGATTTCCTTCGGCTGCTTTTGAGAGTCATCTCATTCACCTGTGGTATTTGTCAGTGTAAACTGTAGGGACCTGTGACATGCACAAAGCAGTCACATTAGAGATAATGGGAAATTCCATTTTGTTCCTTTTCTTTAATTTTTAGTTTTCCTCCCATGGTCATGTATAACTTTAATAATTTTTTTACACTTATTTTTTCAAAAGCAAGTATCTTACTGTATGGCTTACAGAAAAATAGTTGAAATTATTATAGCAAATTATTTACTTGATCAAGAATTTTATCCTCTGTATTATGTTATTTTGAAAAATGAGATTGTACTTAAATTGCTTTAGCTTAAAAGGACTTTTTATGGAACTGAAACATATTTTGAGTCAGAAGCCTGTTCAGGAAGGCATGGCAATATCATCAGCGAAATTAGTGTTCTGGAATATTTTCCTTACATTAAAATAGTTGGATTGATTGCTTGATTGACTGGGAATCAAACTTAGGACCTTCCACTTGCAAGGCAAGAGCTCTATCAATAAACCCATCTTTATGAAGGATCCAGGAATCACTTGAGAGTCTCCACAAAGAAATCTGAAAGTGATTGAGGAAGTCTTGCAAATGTATAAGATATATGGGGGTAGACATCTTTAGAGAGTAGACTATAGTTTTCGGATATGTTAGACATATTTTAGAAGATGAAGTTATGGGGAAAATACTATTTAGATAATTATACAGACTTATGCATGGATACTTGGTATTAGAGAAATATTTTGAACTGCAGGAGTGATAAACCATGAATTGAGAAATCACTCAATTTAGATCAAGATCAAGATCAAGAAAGCACTAAGCATCAAGCTGGAACTCGCCTGGAAGCCTCCTCCCTGAAGACTAGCTCTCATAGTACCGGAGGATACTATGCAAGCTAAGGGAGAAAATCAGTCCATGGTCCAATTGAGCTGTAAAGCCTAATAACACAACAACAAGTGATGCAGCAAATTATCTCTGTTGTAGTAGTGATCTTGAGGGTAATCAAGAGCTACCTCACTGGACTTAGAGCCTGCTCAGTGGGAGGGTACTCATTTATGGTACTATAAACAGAGCCAAGTGTACATGGCTGGAGAGATCATAGAACCTAGAGAAAACCCTTCATCGGTCACATCCCTAGATAAGCATAATTTCTTGCTGCATGCTAAATATGTACTGTTATATTTACAGTCAAGTATATGTACCACTCATCAAAAAAGCTTCTTTTTGCAACAGATGGAGACTATTACAAAGAGTTCCATAACTGATCAAATGCAGAGACTAGGTATCTGTGAGATGCCTAGCCCTAAGTGACACATCTACAATATAAGCTCTAAGGTTCAGGAAACAAAGTAGAACAGGGGGCAGAGAGAGTATTAATGCATCTCTCAACTCTCACCAATGAAGTTTCCTCATGCAACAGATGGTTATCAACACAAAGTCACAACTGGCCAAAATGTAGAGAACAAGAGGCTGCAGAGTGTGTGTCCCTGAACAAGACTCCTATATTAAACCTCTCCCACCCAGGACTCAGGGACCATTGTGGAAGAAGGGGCAGAAAGACTGCAAGAGCCAGAGGTGGTGGATGACCACAAAGCAATAGTTTTACAGGTACCTGGGAACTTGCTCATATGAACTTATAATAATGGTGATAGCTTGCATAAAACGCATGCAAACTCAAATCATACAAAAACCCAGAACAGAACTGGGGAAATGGGTAGGAGGCCACAACCTTAGCTGAAGAACTATTGGCAGATGACCACTGCTGCATGAGGCAGGTTGATCTTCTTTAAGGGAGTGATGCTAGATAGCTGACCAGGCTCCAGTGGATGAACTCACACTGAGGGACGTCTGAAGACACAAACTTGACTCAATAGACCTTAACATATATGACAAATGTATGAAATCTGTCAGGGTGGGAGCTATGAGGGGGTGAAGATAGGGGAGGGGTGTAAATATGATTAAGATATATTGTATGAAATGCACAAGAAATAGAAAAAATTTAATGCATCAGAAATTAAAAATTAAAGTCTTTAAATTTTTCTCTTTAAAAACAAAAAGTGCTAATAATACAACAAAGGATTAATAACAAAAGCAATGCACAGCTAAACTTGGGACTTAGTATTAATTTCTAACTCTTAAAATTATTTATTTTTATAATTACATACATGTATAGACTGCGTTATGATCATCCGTCTCCTGCTGGTTCCCTTCTCAGCTGTCCCTCCTCTGACCTGTATGTCTGGGTGCGCAGGCACAGGTCTTACACAGGCAGCCACAGCTACGGTGTCTTAGTGACCATGACAGCCATGTCATTTCCAGGAGTGTTTCATATCATTCCTCTTCATGCTCTGGCTCTCACAGTTTTCCTGCCTCCTCTTCTATGATGTTCTCTGGGCCTTGGGAAGGATGACACAGCTGTCTTTTTAGGGCAGAGCATATTGAGGAGTCACTTATTCTCAGCACTTTGACCAGCTGTAAAACTTTGCATTGCTATCTTCAAAAAGAAGCTTCTCTGCTCCAGGCTGAGAAGAGCACTGGCTCATTAGTACAAACATAAATGTTTAGGAGTCCATTTGGCTGCATGTCAATTCAGCAAAATATCAATACTGCATTCTCCCCTAGGGCCTGTGACCTCCCCAGCCACAGATTTTTAACCAGACTGACAGTATCAGGAATGTATTCCCTCCTGTCAAGCAGGCCTCAAATCCAATGGTGAAATGGTGGTTAAATGCCAATATTCTTGACACTATTGCCCCAATGGGCAGATGAAGAGGATTAGTGGCAAAGTCCTCTGGTGACTAAGGAAAGAAAGACACATAGGAAAGGACAGTAGAACTCAGAAACAGGTGCCTAAGAGAGCCAGCAACATGGAATCCAGATCTAAAGAAATCCACAAGTCAGTTCCGCAGCAGTATTTTTAAGAAATGTAACTGTGTTTGAACTAGATGTTTGTGGTAATCAATAAAGACATATTTAAGCTAGTGAATTGGCAATCAGTTGTCTTCAGGTTGCCCCCAGCTCTGTGTCCACTATGACTTTGAGCTCCTCAAATTTGCTCTCCCTAGCACCCTGAGGTACATGTGATCTTCAGGTACTGTTGTGGCTTTCTTGCTTTCCTGGGACAGCTCATCAAGGCCATGGGCTTGGGAAGATACATGCTGAGAGGAACAAGAGGGTTTAGGTGGCTTGGACCTATGAGGTGGTGGGTCAGTGTGGTCCAGCTTCACAAGTGAATGAGCCACTATCTGTTCCAGTCATTTCCTTAGGCAAGGCCAGGAATTAAAACCACCAAAGGGTTTTTCAAATACGCAGAAAAACAAAACAAAACAAAACAAAACCTTGGCTGAACTTGTGGTCAAGCCATAGGCTAGCTTCAATTAGGGAGAAAGTGGCCTGGCTGGAAGCCCAGGTCATCTATGTTACTCAGGTCAATGTCAATCACTGAATGTTCTCTGTACCTGGGCCCGAGGGAATTTCCCGTGTGTACCCAGTGTTCCCCAAGATGTCTCCTAATTCTGAATTTGTTAGTTCATCAGCTACCGTTTGTCTTAATGGGGTGGGCCATTCTCTCTTCTTAGCATCCAGCCCTGTGTTCTCAACCGCCAGCTCCCACTCCGTGCTCTGCAGGAATAGAGCTGGTCAAGGTCTTCAGTGTTATCCTCAGGCAAACTGCAAGAAGGAAGTATATTTTCAAGCCAGCCTTGGTCTCTTTCGATACCCCCATTTCTATCTCAGAGCCTTTCTGTTCCTGAACCCCCCACCCCCACCGTGTATACCTGCTCAACTGCCTGCCTTATCACTCTGAGGTCATCATGCATGTCACCCATATTGTTCCCAGCTTGTCATTAGTAAACTCTGTTGTGAGTCTCCTACTCATGGTCATCATCTGTCCTTGCCTCAGCCGTTTTTTCAACTTTGCTGAAATCTGTTGATCTTAATTGCTCCCACGATAGGGCTAACAACTCCCCCGGTATGCGCATGTGTAAAATGAAACAAAAGGAGAAGACAGCTTCACTTCTGAATCATTTATCTGTGGACTCTGCATTTAGTTACTTGTGTCTGACTAGCTGACAAGAACCATTTTAAAGGGAGGAGGGGTTTATTTTGGCTCATTATCTGAGGATGCAGTCCATCATGGCTGGGATGGCAGAGACTGGACGCAGCAGCTGGTCACACTGCGTCGTGGTTAGGAATCAGAGTGACGAACACTGTGCCCTCCTGGTTTTTTTTTTTTTTAATTCATTCTGGAACCCCAGTCTATGGAATGGTTCCACCCACATTGATGGGGGCGGTGCTCTTTCCTCCTCAGTGAACTCCTTCTGGGAACACCCTAATCCACATGCTGAGATTTGTTTCCTAGGCAATTCTAAATCTCTTCAAGTTACTAATCTATGGGCACCTTTTCCAGTTCCCAACTCTCTTGCCATGGAAGGACACATTACTGTCCTGAGCACACAGTGACATGGTACTTCTGGGCCTGAAGATTGGGTTTAGCTATTTGGTGCAGTGTGGTTACCTTGCCAGCTTCTGAATGCCTTAGGAACACTATTGAGAAACTATTATTTTGAAGTTTTGTAAGGAATATTTCCAGGCATGAATCTAATTTCCTGCTGGAGCATTCACTTATCAGAGTGAGCTTGAAAGCTTCTGTGGGACATTGTGAGCTGGGTGGTACCACAGAGAGGAGTGGCCCCAAGCCCTGTCGAGGCTTATGCCTCCTCATACAGCTCTGCCATCACACCGGCTTTCCAGCCGAGTCAGGCGTGTGAGTTTTCCACTGAGCCTGAGTAAATCAACTGAGGAAACACGTGGAGGTGTGGGGTTCCAGCAGTTAATTTTTTCCTGCGGTTTGCCTAAGAGGCAAAGCAAGGGACGATTTCAAACTTCAGTTTCTGCAGCACAGCAGGGTTGTATGAATAAAAGTAACAGTTAAATGTTGGCAACTTAATTCAGGAGCAATCAATCTAACATCTCAAGGGATTGGCTTGGTGAAGTGGATCCAAAAGCAGGAATGAGATTCATGGGTTAAGGTTCTGGTTTGTTTCCAAGTTTGCTATTAATGTGCTATGCGTCTGGGTCCATGCCTCAGTCCTATTTTCCTGGCTCTGTGAAGGATACCACATCAGCTGAGCTGCTGTAAGAATTTGCTAAGACACATGAGGTGATTTATAACCTTCAGCTTAATAAGCAGTAACACATGATCATCCCTCTCATGTACACCAGCCATCCCTGACACAATGCAGCCGTGTCTATCAGCTACTAATACTCATTAACGAGATGGAACAGTGTTCATTCTGTTTTGTAACTCTTGTGGCAATCTGTGCGTTGCGTTTTGCTATTTCAATCCATGTATGTTCTTTGAAGTATTTCCATGATTTAATTATTGACATGAGGCATAGCCTCATGATTTGATTGTATCTATGGTTGTTCTTTTTCTCCCTCCAAGCCTTCCCCTTCTTAAAATGCTTTTCTTCTATCTCTATCATCCAGAAATTTTATTTTAGTCTTGGGGTGTTTCAATTTTGTTTTATCCATGGTTTCTCAGAATTCCTAATTCCTTCACACGATTCAGCCATTTTTATACTTTAAACTGTTAAGCCTTTGGTTAAATAAATATATGCTTCAAAATACATTAAAAAAATCTCTGACTTGGATGAAAAGGTACATTTTAGAAACGAATACAATTCTTATAAACATGTTTATGCACCATACTAAATTTAAAATAGATGGTACGTTCAACATTACTCATTGTAGAAATTCTAAGTTTAGTTTTTAAAAGGTTGAGTAAATACACATTCAAAATGCCTTCAATTCTTATAAACAGTTCCTATCCACCTGTCAAGTATTCGTGTCAACATTTATAAGTTACCAGATGACATGCCTTCACACAGTCACTAAATCCTTGTCTGTTTATTCTGGAGTGGTAATGTGAAAGTCATATCCAGGCGAACCTTGGAAAAACATACAAATTTTTCATAGAAGGAACACATGGAAAACAGGTTTTCAACATTGCATGCGTGCAGAAGTCCTGGGGGCCTGATCCATATGCAACGAGACTAGATTTTCTCTCTTGTGCCCAAGCCTATGCTTTAGACAGAGTAATAGTAAATAAAGCATTTGACCACCAAAATATTTTTAGTGCATGCTGCCAACAAGTCAACTGAGATCTAACCCATTACCTGCCCCCTCCAATGTAAGAAATTCTAATATTTTAAAAAATGGCATAGCCATTTACCAAGTGATAGCTGATAACATGCCATGTCCTTGAATGGGACATGGTGGCAATACTTTGCACTGTAAAGATTCCTCCCGCATACCCACCCAATTGAATGCTTTCTTAAAATTTCCAGCCTCATCTCTCTTTGCCACATATTTCTGCAGTGGGCATATCTGACTCTGGTATATTAATTACATCAGTGACTTCCCTATATTCTTACCTTTTTCAATGAGAATTTTGTTACCCTTTCAATCAAGAGTCTGCTTCCCTAGTCTTGGCTCTGGCTGGCTTGTAACTTGCTCTGGCTGAAGGAAAGAAATGCAAGTGGGATGTGGGGGTCAGTGGGGCCTTGAGTGAGTTCACCTTGTCTTTGGAACCTGACCTCCACTGTGGTAGGACAAGAGAGCATACAGAGCAGAGACCATCATCTCAGCTGAGCCTAACGTGGACCAGCCAGTCCCAGACACCTCGTTGGCTTATCACAGACTAGACAGGTCAGAAGTTCTTCCCACCAGCCCTGTGAGCTAAATAAATGCTTCTTATTTTGCAATAGTATTTTATAGCTGTTTGTCACATGACATTGCCATGGAAACACAGAACTGACACACTGACGTATTTCTTCAAAGTAGGAATAGTGTAAGTACTTATTCTGGTTACAAAAATAAACACGATTAATATAAATATCAATACAGAAAAATGTAAAGAGAAAATAAAAGTTGCTTTAAATTTCACAATACAGAGATGACCACCTAAGTGCTGATTTGGATGAATGTCTTTCCTATATTTACAGACATACAAATAGATATACCCACACAATTTTTATAAAAATTAATACTATACCTATTTCTTTGCATTCTTCCTTTTCAGTCAATGATATGTCATGCACATATCTCTGTTAACAAAACAGATCTGTTCCATTATTTTAATGACTCTGTAGTTTACAATCACATAGACATTGAAATTTATCATTTCTTTATTGATATGGGTTTCTGTTTATTTAAAAAAATTTAAATAATGCTTCTGTGAACATCCTTGTGGCTGTAGCATTATAACTATCGTTAGAATGAATTCTTAGAAATTGGCTGAATGTTGCTGGAGATCAGGTTTATTTAAGATTTTATAGTTTTATAGTGCTAAACTGCCTTCAGAAAAACTATTCTTTTTCTTCTGTGAGTTACAACCCAGAACACTGGGGCTGGTAAGTAGGACTTTTGTTATAGATGACAGAGTGAAGAGAGAAAAACTTTATTGTCAAGGAGAAAAGCAAAGGTGATGGGTGACATGAATAAAGTCATCAATGCGCTGATGTTCTAATGTTCTAAGAGTGACTGAAATAGGAGAGGAGTGGAAAAGAGGACTTTCGGACAGATTGCTGTGATGGGCTGACTGGCCTTGTGTGTGCTTTCTCTCTTTCTGTATACACACACATTCTCTCTCTCTCTCTCTCTCTCTCTCTCTCTCTCTCTCTCTCTCACACACACACACACACTCATATATGCATATACACTCACGTACACACACACATACACAAACATACACATTCACACACACACTCACATTGGGCTACAATCTTATGTATAAGCATAACTTTCGTTCTTACAGTTTTATAACCTTTGGGAAGCAGTGAGTAAAGACAGAGTTATTTGGGGAAGATAATAAGTTGAGGACATTTTTATTTGGGAAGATGATGAGTAAAAGGCACTTTTATTTGAGGATGCCCGTGGGAAGAGAGCACCATTACTTGGTGAGCTTGGAGAGAGAAGATCTGAAGAGAGTGAGGCACAGAAAGCACTCAGCGTTGGGTAATGGAAAGGAGAGCTGAAATCCAAAGCTCTTAGGCAGTAGTGACATCCTATGTAAACAATTGGCCATAGGCCCCAGGTCAGATAGAAGACTCTGCTAGACTCCTTGACTTTGAGAGACTGTTTGGGAGAAACATGACTGATAGAGCTGACCTCAAATAGGTTCTTAAGAAGTATCTGAAAGGACCAAGGACATCTTCAGCCATGGTATATTACGGTGAGAGATCCACAAAAGGACCAGATACTGTGCTTAGGCAAGAAATGTGTGCCTTGTAGGATACCTTCCTAAGAGTTACTAATCAGGGACACTCCAGAGGTCTGTAAAACAACACAGACTATTGCCATTGCTTTTAGTTAACCACTATAACTAGCTGGTAAGTTTCTGTTGTTAAAGGTAGCACACATTTGGGTTACAGGATTTAGAGAAAGCAATCTTGAACTGACCAGGAAACTTCCTCCCTGTTGACTAGGCCAGAAGGTGTGAGGCAGGCTACTGGGAGAGAGAAGAAATCAGTGGTCTTACCCAGTGCTGGACCTTGCATACTATAATACCAACTTGCCAGGTGAGATATGCCAAATGGTGCAATAGTGGCAAGATAGGGTGACCAATCACTTTCTCGTTGGATTTGAGGCCTACACCACAGCAGGAAACTCATACTGATACTGTAATCTTGGCCAAAAGCTCATGAACAGTCAGGTCATAGACTCTAGGGTAGAACCTACTATTGTTATTTTGATAAATGGTCATATTGTCAAAGTACATTCTCAATATTTATGTTTTACCCATAAATCTTGGCTGCTCTCAACCTTGGTCAGCAAAGCTTATTTTTCAGTGGTCAGCATTTGATGCAGATATTCATAACTGGTCAAACTTCTGAGAATAAGTATCTGTGAGTATTCAGCCCTAAATGGGCCATCTGTATCAAAGCACCCATACACCCAAGGCTTGGAGGTCATCATGGAAGAGGGGTGGAAAGAATGTTAGAGCTGGAAGATGGAAGGAGTGCTGTGAAATGCTGTTTTCTGAGCATAGTATGACTTACACACATGAACACACAGCAGCAAGACCAAATCAACCAAAATCCCAGCACTACTGAAGGACTGGCTTATGAAGCTTCAGCCCTAGCTAGGAGCTATTGTAGGCTGATGGCTTCTGGGGGAGGGATAGATATTTTTCTTTGGAACTGTTGCCTCTGGTATGTTGTCCACATCGATGGGATGACCCCATACCAATGTGCATATTGGGCAGCACTAACTGGGTACAATGGGATATGAAAAAAAAGATGTGAAGTTGGAAGGGGGAAATTGTTGAAGGTGTTCTGGGAGAGTAGGAGGGAGAAATAGAGGGTGCTGTGATCATAATGAATCATATACACATATGAAATTCTCAAAAGAATACATTAAAAAATTTTTGCTTAGCAGCTATCTCTACATAGCTA
>NW_008360316.1:1150011-1151024 GCF_000622305.1 Nannospalax galili | reverse complement strand
GTAATAACACTGAGATGTTGGTACATGCATCTCTAATCTGTATGTATCTGATTATTACTACTCATAATCGGTTGCACTTGGATCCTTGGCGCCTATGTATGTCTATAAAGTCATCGGGTAGATTTCAAAGGTAATTGTTTATCACCTCTATTAATTAACATGACATGAATTTCCATGCTTCCTCCTCAAATGTAATACATCTTTTAAAATTTGTTGATTTCTTTTACCAGTTCTGACTATGTGAAGATAAGTCAAAGGTCCTGCTTGACCATGGTTGGCTTCGCTTGGAAGCATGGAGGAAATGAGTCCTCTGTGCTGACCCTCCTCTTTGTAGACTGGACACTTGTTCAAGTCCATCTGGTGGGGTCTCCTTGGCCTCTTTGATCAAGAGGACAGGTGACCCATCACAATTACAGGACATTTTGAGAGAAGCTCATCGTCCCCTGGAACTAGTTGACCTAGTAGGGCAAGGAACAAAAACTGTCCTTTATGTCCCTCTGACCAAATTAGTAGAGGCCTCAAAGTATGTCTGTTAAACATCCAAGGAGGTTAGTTCCACCAGTCTTGTACTTTTAATTACTGTGTGTCATGTAGATAAATCTTGGGCAAAGACCAATTGTTCTCAGATAAACCTTACCTAGACATATATTTCTTGATCTGGTTTGTATAATTTGTCAGTAGGTTCCCTCTGGTTTTTAAAATAACTAGGCATTATTTATCTCTCACATTGTCTAAACCCCTTATCATGGTTTCCCCAAATAAGGTGCCCCCATTTTTCCCCTTTCTCCCTTAATAATACCCTTCTCCTGTGGTCCTAACTGTCTTGAGCTCCTTCTTTCCCCTTATCCCCTAGGTTCTTTGTATACACTTTCCTCCCCGCTCCCTTAAACTAACCCAATTTTTATCCATATCTCCCTTACTAAGGCCTGTTTCCTACTATTTTTTCCTTCAGGTTCTTTCTTTTCCTTTACCTCCCTGTTTCCTTTCCATTATCCTGGTTCCTGTAGTTATGT
>NW_008360316.1:1146819-1149655 GCF_000622305.1 Nannospalax galili | reverse complement strand
TCTGACTGGGGTAAGATGAAATCTTAAAGTGATTTTAATTTGCATTTCCCTAATTATTAGTGATGTTGAACATCTTTTAAGATGCTTCATAGCCATCTTTACTTCTTCTTCTGAAAACTCTCTGTTCAGATTCTTAGGCCATCTTTTAATTGGGTTACATCTTGCCTTGATTCTCTGTTTTTTGAGTTTGTTTTTTTGATCTTAGCCAGTCTGACTGGGGTAAGATGAAATCTTAAAGTGGTTTTAATTTGCATTTCCCTAATTACTAGTGATGTTGAACATCTTTTAAGATGCTTCATAGCCATCTTTACTTCTTTTGAGAACTGTGTTCAGCTCCTTAGCCCATTTTTTAATTGGGTTACTTCCTGTCTTGATTCTCTGTTTTTGAGTTTGTTATATATTCTGCATGTTAAACCTCTGTCAGATGTGTCGCTGGTGAAGAATTTCTCCCATTCTGTGGGTTTTCTCTTCTTTGTTTGCTTCTTTTGATGTACAGAACCTTTTTAGATTAATGAGGTCCCATTTGTTGATTCTTGGCCTCGTTTCCTGAGCAATTGTGTCTGGTTTAGAAAATCCTTTCCTACACCTATATCTTGTAGGTTATTGCCAATGTTTTCTTCTAACCATTTCACTCTTCTACAGGTGAAGATCCAGTTTTGTCAGCACCATTTGCTGAACATGCTGTCTTTCCTCCAGTGAATATTCTTGGCCCCTTTGTCAAATATCAGGTGGCTGAAATTGCATTTACTTATATTTGGGCCTTCAATTTTGTTGCATTGATCTACAGGTCTATTTTTGTGTCAGGGCCATGTTGTTTTTATGACTATAGCTCTGTAATACATCTTAAAATCTGCTATAGTAATCCCCCCCCCAGCATTGTTCTTAGTGCTCAGGGTTGCTTTGGCTATCTGTGGTCTTTTGTGATTCCATATGAATCTTAGGATGGTATTTTCCAAATCTGTGAAGAATGTCATGGAGGTTTTGATTGGCTTTGCATTTAATCTATAATAGGCTTTTGGTAGGATGGTCATTTTCACAATATTAATTCTTCCAATCCATGAACATGGGAGGTCCTTCCATCTTCTGATGTCTTCCTCAATCTCTTTCTTTAAAGATGTAAAATTTTCATTGTAGAGGTCTTTAATGTCTTTGGTCAGGTTTCTTCTGAGATATTATTATTATTATTATTTGCAGCTATTGTGAAGGGGAGTGTTTCCATGTGCTCTTTGTCTGATTGCTTGTTATTGGTATATAGAAAGGCTACAGACTTTTGTAGGTTAATTTTGTAACCTGCCACTTTGCTGAACTTCTTAAAAATTTCTAGGAGTTTTCTGGTAGAATTTTTGGCATCTCTTAGGTATAATATATCATCTGCAAAAGGGGATAATTTGATCTCTTTTCCAATTATTACTCCTTTAATTTCCTTCTCTTGTCTTATTGCTCTTGCAAGATTTTCAAGCACTATGTTAAAGAGAAATGGACATAGTGGGCAGCCTTGTCTGGTTCCTGATTTCAATGGGAATGCTTCCAGTTTTTCTCCATTTAGAATGATGTTGGCTGTAGGTTTGTTATATATGGCTTTAATTATGTTGAGGTATGTTCCCTCCAGTTCAATTCCCTTTAGGACTTTGAACATAAATACATGTTGAATTTTGTCAAAGGCTTTCTCTGCATCTATTGAGATGAGCATTTGATTCTTGTCTTTGAGCCCATTTATATTATTTATGACGTTTATTGACTTACATATATTGAACCATCCCTGTATCTCTGGGATAAAGCTAACTTGATCATGGTGGATGATCTTTCCTATATGTGTGTGCATGCTGTTTGCAAGTATCTTCTTGAGAATTTTTGCATCTATGTTCATTAAGGATATGGGTCTATAGTTTTCTTTTTGGGTTGTATCTTTACCTGGCTTTGGTATTAGAGTGATGCTGGCTTCATAGAAGGAATTTAGAAGTTCTCTGTCCATTTCTATCTTTTTGAATAAATTAAGTAGTATTTAAATGTCTGATAGAATTAAGTAGTCTTCAAATGTCTGATAGAAATCTGCTGTAAATCTATCTGGTCCTGGGCTATTTTTAGTTGGGAGGTTTTTGTATTACTTTTTCAATTTCTTTTTGTGTAATTAGTCTGTGTAAGATGTTAATCTCTTCTTGGTTTAGTTTTGGTGGTTCCCATACCTTTAGATAGCCATCCATTTCTTTTAGGTTTTCAAATTTAGTAGCATGTAGATTTTTATATTCCCTTATAATGTTCTGTATCTTTCTGGTGTCTGTTGTGATGTTTTCCCTTTCATTTCTGATTTTGTTTATTTGGTGGTGCTATTTCTTTCTTTTGGTTAACTGGGCTAGTGGTCTGTCAATCTTGTATATCTTTTTAAAGAACCAGCTCTTGGATTCCTTCATTCTTTGTCTTGTTTTCTTTGTTTCAATTTAATTAATTTCTGCCCTGATTTTTTCTTATTTCTTCTTGTCTTCTGGGTTTGGGTTTCATTTGTTGTTGCTTTTCAAGTGTCTTGAGTTGCAAAGTTAAGTCATTTATTTGTGTTATTTCTGATTTTTTTGATATAGGCACTTAGCTATAAAGTTCCCTCTAAGGACAGCTTTCAGTGTGTCCCAGAGGTTTTGTTGTGCTGTATTGTTGTTTCTGTTTAGTTTCAGTAATACTTTTATTTCTTTCTTAATTTCTCTTTGGGGCCATTAACATGCAGAAGGGTGTTGTTTAATCTCCCTGTGTCCATGTGGTCACTAGGGCTTCTTTCGGTGTTGATTGCATTGAGGTCTGATAGAATGCATGGAATTATTTCAAATTTTTTGTGTTTGTTGAGGTTTGT
>NW_008360316.1:1145770-1146393 GCF_000622305.1 Nannospalax galili | reverse complement strand
GAATACTTTGGTCCAGGCTCTTCTGACTTTCATAGTTTGTACTGAAAAGTCTGCTGTAATCGTAATGGGTTTTCCTTTATATGTGACTTGTTTCTCTTTTGCTGCTTTCAGTATTTTCTCTTTGTTCTGTAGGTTTAGTGTTTTGACTATGATGCACCATGAAGAGTTTCTTTTCTGGTCCTGTCTATTTGGTGTGATATGCTTCTTGTACTTGTATGGGCATGTCTTTCTTTAATTTTGGGACATTTTTTCTATGATTCTATTGAGGATCTGGTCCATGTCATTCTCTTGGGATTATTCCCCTTCCTGTATGCTACGATTCATAAATTTGGTCTTTTTATGGTGTCACACAAGTCCTGCATATTCCATTGTTGTGCTTTCTTAAATTTTTCATTATCTTTGATTGAGTGGTCTAGTTTGTCCACTTTAGCTACAGTCTTGATATTCTGTTTTCAATTTCATTCATCCTATTGGTGAGGCTTTCTCTTGTCATTTCTAATTGGCTTACTGAGTGTTTCATTTCATTTTTCATTTCAGGCTGAGTAGCCTTCAATATTTCTAGCTCTTTTCTGAATTCATCCAAAAGTTTATCCCTATCTTCCTTCAGTTCTTTCATGTCTTTG
>NW_008360316.1:1132034-1145623 GCF_000622305.1 Nannospalax galili | reverse complement strand
GTTATTATTTTTTCTCTGTGATTTTGACATGTGAATTTCTTTTGTAGTTTCTGATTCTTGTGTGAGACTCAAGCCTTCAAGTTTAGGTCTGCTTCTTTTTGTGAACTTTATGTACCTTTGTGGTTTTCTTTTGGGGCATGAAAAGCTGGTTTGTCTAAGCTTCCGGTTCTCTCTTTTGAGTTTGTATTGGAGTGGCCAAATTGCTTTTGTCTTCAGGATTTCCCACAGAGGCCCAAGTCAGATGAGGATCAGATGCTCTCAGGCTTTCTCCTAAGGTCTGGATTTCTCCAGGAAAGATGTTGTCCTCAGGAATTTGGGGGTTGGACTGGACTGGGAGCAGGGCCCAGGAAAGATGCTGGTTTGGGGCAGCTGGTGGCTGTGCCACCCAGAGATCCAAAGGGAGATGGGTTCATAAGAGGCCCCAAGGGCTTCTGGGGACTGCAGGGAGGAACTGGGTTAGTCTGAATGCAAAGGATCAGGAAGATGTGAGGTCAGTCCCAGAGTCCAGGAAAGAGAGTGGCCAGTTTTGCAGTCCAGGGAAGCAGAGGGAGGTTAGGGCAGGGCCAGGCCCAGAGTGCTTGTGGGGATGGAGAGAAGGAACTCAGTTGGTCTGGATGCAAAGGATCAGGAAGCAGTGGTGGTTACCCAGGTGTCTGGGGCACCAAGACAGGAATGGTACATTAACCAGGATAGGAAGAGAGATGGTCAGGGGAGATGGGAAGGTGAATGAGGCTGGGGGAGTCAAGACGCAGAGGGCGCGATGTGTTTATTCAGGAGAGAGGCTGCAGGGTTGTGCAGGCCCAGAGAAGCAGAGGGAGGTGAGGGCAGGATGAGGCCCAGAGTGCTCCTGGGGACCTGGAGAAGGAACTGGGTTCATCTGGATGCAAGGGATCAGGAAGCAGTGGTGGTTCCGTGCCTGGCGGTCAGCCCCTGTGTTCAGGAAAAAGACTGGCAGGTTGTGCAGCCCAGGGAAGCAGAGGGAGCTGATGGTGGGACCAGACCCAGAGGGGTCCTGGTGATCTCGAGAAGTAACTGGGTTGGTCACATTTATTTTTATAAAAATAAATGCATCTTGCATGGTATTTGATTGCTTCTGTTCTTGGTGTTCCTTCAACACTCTGTTAAAGAAATAATCCCATATCAGTCTTTTTCTTTCTTCCCACCGAACTGCAAATTATTGGAAGAAGAGGATTATGTCTTCAATTTTTAACCTCTTGTGCTTGGCATTCAAAAGATACTTCATCAGTTTTATTGAATAAAAGGAAGGACACATTTCAGTTGAAAAGTAATGACCTCAGTACAGCATGTGGAAAATCAAAATGACAGCATTATATGGAGAAGGGCCTTGGGGATGTGTGTGTGTGTGTGTGTGTGTGTGTGTGTGTGTGTGTGTTTGTGTGTGTGTGTATTATATAGTGGGAGGGTGCACTTGTGTAGTAATATCAATGGGAATAGACAATTATAATAAAAAGAAGGAAGTAAAAGGGCACTCTTAGATGCAAAATGTATAAGCAAAATGTTAGCTAATTGAATGTACTTAAAAGTTTACAACATAAGTAATTTTCTTCCAGAAATGTAAGGATAATTTGCTATTAAATATATTTATCAGTACCATCAATGTAATTCAAAATACCAACTCAGAAGGTAAAATATATCTCACTGAATATAGACAAAAAGGAAAAGATTAAATTCAATACATTCACAAGTTTTAAAAAAAAGGCCTCACAAAGTACATTAATTGTCTATGTTGACTAAAGCCAATTGACCATACATTGGTGGCTTAATATAACAAATTTATTCATTTGTAGTTCTGAAGGGCTGAAGTCCAAAAGTAGCTTTTTAGGGGGTAGGTTGCTGTCAAGATCAGGGCATTGGCAAGTCTGGCTCCTTTTGGAGGCTGAATCGGAAAACTGATTTCCCTGCCTGCAGTTCTTTGACTTGTGACCTCTCCTCGAATCACCTTTTCTCTCCCTGCTCCCATAATTATACTGATGTTTTTTTCCTCTAGCTTCTGCAGTGACATTTTGCTCCACCAGTCTGTGCTCCACCCTCTTTTATAACATCTCTTTTGCCTCTCAAGGTAACATTCAGGGATTCCAGGATCAAGATACAGATATCTTTGAAGGACTTCAGCTCTTCATAGCATAAGAATGGAAGCTGAGCAGGTATGTTGCAGGTCAATCCTATGGTATTTTATAACGCTGAGAACAGGCAATCTGTGAGTCCTTTCTGCTTCTGTTGCACATGCTGAAGATGTTCACTGCATTACTGTTTATATCAGGAAAGAAAGTCCATAAGGTTTTGTAGTAAAGGACAGTGGGGTATGCATGATACTGAGATCAGTCTTCAGAGCTGCAGAGACTTAGATGTGGTTCCTGGTGCTGTTATTGCCTAGCTAAATGATTTCAGGAAAATTAGTTAACCTTTCTGATTTGCTTTCTCAATTGTAAAATAATGCTAGTAACAGTAGCCACATCACTTGTTAGGAGAATTAACTAAATCCATGTACAACACTTAGCACAGTGCTTACTGTATGATCTACTCTGAATGCATACAATGATGATAGCGATGACAAAGGTAGTATTGTTGATGGTCCAGCTGGTTTCACAGTGGCCCATGTGAGTAAATGCTTAGCCAGCAGAAATCTTTTCACACTGGTTTGCCTTAGATGGAAACCCAGAATAAAGGCATAAAGAGCCTTCTGGCAAGTACTGCTCTTTAAAGACCAAGCAGACAGGCAAGCAAGGAGGACAAGGCCCTGTCTCAGGAGGTTTTCAGACAGTCTGGAAAATTATCTGGCAGAAGTATTGCCTGGGAGATTCCTGTTCAAGAAGGAGATCTCTTCCAGATCTAATAGCATAACCATATTTTATTTATTTAAACTATTTAATTGGATCTTTCTTTCAAATTATATATTTTGTAACAAGCCAAACCAGAAGGGAACCAAATATGAGAGTCAGGTGGGTGAGAGGCCTCCTCCTCCTGCCTAATTCCAGCCTTCAGGGGTGATACTATTGACCATCTGCTTCTTATTATACATCCTGAATTTGGGGTTGAACCTAGGGCCCTTTGCATGCTGGGTATGTGCTCTACTACTGAGCTATATCCCAGCCCTCAATTTTAGTTGAGACAGAGTCTCACTAAGTTGTCTAGACTGGCCTTGAACTCACTGTCTAGCCCAGGCAGACCTAAACTTGTGATCATTCTTTTTCAGCCTTCCAAGTGGCTGGAATTGTAGGCCTACACCCCCAGGCCTGGCTTTATACTCATGAAAACTCAGGCAAACATGTATGTACATTGCTGCCTCTCTCCACCCACAGTGCTTGGTGGTCATTAAATCAGTAGCTGTTCATCACGTGATGTTTTTCACTTAATGTATGGTGGAAACACCTGGTGTTAAACTTCATAGAGAAGAGTGCTATGAGAACTTGATATTTTAAATTGGTGAGAAAAGAATTCCTTCTCCTTTTGCTTCTGTGGGTATTTGCCATGAACCCTATATGAAGACTATTACAGAAAATGAAAATAAATTTAAGGAATTCATATATTTAAAATGCTAGAAGGTAACCCAGAGCATGCTGTGTATAACCTCAAGTGAGCTTCTGAGTATGACCAGAACCCAAAAGCTAAAAAACATTGACTACATAAAGTTTTACTTTGAAAAAGATACAGAAAACAAAGTTGAAAATAAATCCCATAAGTAGGAAATATCTGTAATGCGGGTAACAGCCAAGGGGGTGATGTTATGTTTTAAACAACTGACAACTGATAAGAAGTTAACTAACTTCATTTTAAATTGGAGCAAAGGATATCAACAAGCAATAAAAGGACTCACATGAGGAGTTACGTAGGAAAAGGTGTCAAACATTACCAGTAGTGAGGGGAATGCAAATCAAAGCAAGGCATTGCCATTTATAAATTTATTGATAAAAAAATTAAAGATTTGTAACATCCAGAGCATGTGGAAACAGCATTCCTAAACTGCTCTTGGGGATGTGAAATGCCTCCTTCCTGGAGGATCATCTGGCAGGTTAAGAGTTAACCCTGATGTGTTCTTTGACCCATCAGTTCCATCTTTGCCTTTAAGGATCTCTCCAACAGATGTGAATGTCTCAGGCTGTAAGAATGTACATTGATAGGTGCTTATGGTTGACTTGTTGGAAGTGGCACAAAACAGGAAAACATCAATGTTAATAATCGGAGCATATGCTGGTAATTAGTGAGTAGAATATGATGGGGTTACTTTTTAAAAAGAGACACTGATTGGGAAAGACAATCATAATTTAACTGATTAAAAACATTTTGGAATTATATAAGCAACATGCAATATAGAAAGTTCAGAAAATAAGAGTTAAAATATTTTCACGCTCTCAGAGCTATTATGGTCAGTTTTCTAGTTCTCCCCCACCCCCGTGTGTATAACATCTGTATAGCTATATCTATACAGATTTGAATTTTTATATTTAGCATTAAATGGTAAGCATTTTCTTCCAATTAAATTGTATTAAAATGCTCACTTAATTAGCTAAGTTAATAGTTTAGCTTCAGATTTTTGTACAATTTAATTTTCCACTAGAAATTAGGATTACTTGCTGCTTTAAGTGTTTAAAATAATGTAATGGATCACTCATACACTGCTGAAGGCAATATAAAATGGTACAGCCTCTCTGGAAAACAGTTTGGCAGGTTCTTAAAAATGAAATATGAACTACCATACGGCCTGGAAGCTGAACTCTTGAGCATTCCTCCCATAGAAATAGAAGCTTATGCTCACATAAAAACCTGTACATGAATGTTCATAGCAGCTTTATTCATTAGACCCAAACTGGAGACAAGCTAGATGTCCTTTAAGGGTGAAGGTGGTCTGCAGATGGCATGGAACATCACTCAGCCATGAGGAGGGAGAGGCTTTTGCAGGCATACCAAGGGACCACAGCACCATGCTGGGCTTATTTCACACAACTTCATACACACCTGCAGTTATCTGAAGCTGGAAGTTTAAAATAAAAACTGTGAATGCAAAAGCATTCCTGTTGTCCCCAAAGTGAATTTCTGCTGTAAACTGTATTGGCACTTTAAGAGTTTGGATCATCTGGTCACACTGCTTTTTAGAAACGTTTGTACTGTTGACACAAGCCTAGTCCTTGTCTTTTGTGTAAGCATTTCACCTCTTCTTACACTTCCCAGAGGGCTTTTGGATGAGTCTGTTCCTGCTCTCTACATGAAGAAGACTCTGACAGTGCAGGTGACATGCTGACGAGAGGCATGCTTGAAAACATACTAGGTGGGCTTAATGCCAAAGTCAGTGTTAGCCACTGTGACCTTGACCTCCTGCTTTAGACCAGCTGTTCACTCTCCAGGCTGTCAGTATCTAGAGACAGGGGAAAGAGTGACTGTCAGAAGCTTAGAAGAGCCAGAGTCTTATGTGACACTTGTAAAGAATTGTTAACTGAGTCAGGCTTTCCCTCTGTCCACTGTTCTTCGGCATCTGTAGAAGTAAACAGTGAGCTCCCACTTTCATACTGCTTCCCCAAAGGTCTCCTGCTTGCCATTACAGCACAGAGGGATGATGGGTGCCTGCAGCCTTGCCTTGCTATTGATGGGAGACGAGCTCATAACGTTTAACTATTGTGTTTATAACACTTGTAGTCACATTCCTAACTTATTTGTAGGCCAAGCTGATTGTAAAAATAGGGAAGGGTGCACAGAGCACAGTGCCGGGGGCTGTTCCTCACTCACCTCATAAAAGCTAGGAGCTCATTCTTCATTGGCTCCAAGGAGGAAGTTAATCATCTTTATTAAGCGTTTCCTGGCGCGTCTTGCCTTACAAAACTTCTTTTAGGTTGTACCACTTTCAGATTTCATTTTATGTACCAAGTTGAGTCCTCCAGAAAAATAACATTTTCATGATGACCTTTCATGTAGGTGGGACTATATTTCACTCACAACTATTTAATTTGACCTGTTCGCATAAATTCTTAAAGCATAGCCAGTGGCATATAAATTAAACTTTGGCAGCTTTTTCTGCTACAGAAAAATGTAGATGGCTATTTGTTTTGCTAGTCTTTCAAGAACTGGCATTTTAATGATTTTATATAAAAGATGTGTTTTAATTCATCTGAAATAAATGCCTTAATAATCGATGCCAGTGAATAGAAATTGGATTAAACAGTCTGAATTGATGTTATAATTGTGGCTGTGTAGGTGCTGAGAGAGTTGGTTAATTTGTATAACATGGCAATCATTCATCGGTGTCTTCCTTTCCTAAATCAAACACTAAGTTTTCTAATTTCTCAACCTGGGAAAATTTGTACCCAGCCTCATCTCCCTTTTGTTGCATTTTCCTGTGGCTAATATTCTTTCATTTTGGAGGGAGGATGACTTTGAATGATAAAACACATGGACGATTTATGCAGAATGGTAACATCTCACATTTCCCCAAATCCCTGTAACTTCTATTGCCTTTCATTTCTTTCTTTCTTTTTTTTTATTACTACTGAGCACTGAGCATATGTCTTTATCCAGCTGTCCAGAAAGACACCTCACTCTTTCTACAGGTCTGGAAGCTGGAAGTGTTCCATGTCTTCCTCAAAGCCAATGTTAAGAAAAACTGTAAATTGCCAAGAAAGAAAAAAATAAAAATTTAGATGCAATGAACATCTGATGACAGAGATGACTGAGTTCTTGGAATTGAGAAGTAATTGGATATAATTGTGAAACCCAACTGTTTACAGCAGGAACACAAATAACATTTATGAGCTTGGATGCTCTGTTGTGCCCTGAGTTTAAGTAGGGTTAGCTCCACAGGACCATGAGCATAAAACATGCTCCTTCAAGCCACGCTTCTTACTGGGCAAAGCAGGTGAATTTAGTCCATGTGTACAAATTCAACCTCTAGGAATTTTCCAAAACTGTTTCAGTGATGGAAGGTTCTTCTACTCAGAAGGGTCCTGGAGTGGGACCTGTTCTTATGGTGGTGCTCAGCATTCTTTTTACAACTTCATGCCATTCAGGTGTGTCGTATGTGGCTTTCCAGTTTGCTCTTGCTTCACTTTAGGAACTCTTAAGAGTTACTGGATCAATGGGGGCATGCTGTAGAGAGCTCATGGGGATGTTAGCAGAATGTAGGGGGTACAGTATTTGAAAGTGTCTCCCAGGAGATGATTGGGTCCATGTTTCCTCTCAGTGCCACTATCTCACTCCTGTTGAGAATGATTGTGGGTGAGCATAGCGAGGGACAGTCTACCCTATGAGAACAAAATGGGAATCTGTAGATAAATGTGCTGCTTTCTTGGAAAGTATGAATTATCAAGATTTGACTATAGAAGTAAAGAACATTTGATAGACAAATAGACTCATAAAAATTTTTATTATTAAGGATTTATAACCAAAAAAGTCTTTAAAACCATAAAGTTCTACAGGTAAACTCTCTTAAAGCTTCAAGGAACAAATAATTTCATATGATTAAAAAATAAAAAGAGCTGTTCCTATGGAACCCTGTATGATTTCAATATTTTTAACCAGATGCATGTGCATGCTATTAGGCACAGAAATGGAAACACTAGAAAAAGATACTTAAAAATAGTGAAGGTGCTTACATCTGGTTGCTGGGATTTGGAGTTTCACATTTTTATTCATACTTTACTTTCCGAATTTTCTGTATTAAGTGTGGAACAGTTCTGCACACTTTTTTTGTTGTTGTTGTTCTGCAATTCAAAATCAATGCACTGTCTTTTCTTGATGGAAAGAAAGTAATTGTGAGTAGAATGAGTGACAGAGCACTGCAGCACTGTTTGCCAAGTTAGGGACAAATGTCCACCGTGCATCAGAGAGGTTTCTGAAACGCTTCTGTTGTCAAGGTTGTTGACAGGACTTGAGGCCCATGCCGTCACCCTGGCTGCATATTAGAATCACCTGGAACACTTTGAAGATGGTTTCCCAGTGTTGTGGTTTAAAAGTAAGATGTCTCCATAGGCTCATGTGTTTGAGCACTTGTTTCCCAGTTGGTGGCGCTGTTGGGGAAGATTGTGGCCCCTTTCGGAGTCAGAGCCTCCCTAGAGGAAGTGGGTTAATAGGTGTGGTCCTTGAAATTTTTAGTCTGCCCCACTCCTATCCTTTCTCTGATTCCTGACTGTAAACATGATGTGACCAGCTGCCTCACGCTTCTGCCACCATGCCTTCCCCACCATGATGGACTGTATCCCTTCAAATTGTGAGCCACACTAAACTGTTCTTCCCTTAAGTCACTTCTTGTCAGGTATTTAGTCATAGAAATGATTTAAAAATATAACTAATATAACTGGGCACTGGCACATGTAGTTGGAGCCCCCATGCTGTTCTCCCATGAAGCCACATTTGGAGCTATTACTAGAGACTGAGGCAGGTTGAAAGTTCTGACAATGGGCTCATTTTAGCAGCTAAGGGAGAGAGAGAGCAGTGCCTCTTGCAGAACAAGCTGAGGCTAGTGAAAATGCAGTCCACCTCTGTCTGTTTTTTGTGTCCAGTCTAAATATGTGTCCTCCACTGAGGTGCAATTTGGGATAATAGCTCTCCAGTGAAAATTGCTCAGTATGAGGCTGTTATTTGCATGAACTCTTCTTAGGGAACAAGAGATTTGGTTTGGTTCCTCATGATATACAATTCCAGGAATTTCCATTACACCTGGCCTAGACGTCAAGTCTATTTCTTATCACTCAATAAAACAATTTATTAGGAAAATAAGGTTTTAAAGTGCCAGAGCAACAAGTAATATGGCTCTTGCAAATCATAATGTCCTAAATCTTGTTGGACAGTGAGAGAGGTAATTCAGATTCATCTTTCCTCAGGACTTCTGGCTGGGAGAGTGAGGCTGTGCAGATGGTTAAGAGCCAAGTGGGAAGGGTCTGGATGGAGGTTCTGGCTCTGGTCTTGAAGCTCAGCTATGGGCGTTGGGCTTGTCAGCACCAGGTCCACTTAGTTATCATCCAAATAAGAAGCGCATTTTCTTGGCAATAGCCGCAGATGAGGAGCCAGGTAGGCTTAAGGAATGTGACACAAAATACTGCTCTCTTATGCAACTGCTGGTTTTTCCATAGTGCTTTAAAGGTGGGGGTGTGAGGATACATTATCAGGGACAGTGTGGGAGCAGAGACTTCTGCCTTTCCCAGTATCCCCCAAGTCCTCTTATGTCTTTGTCTATTCAAGATGATTTATTTTTAAATATCTGTAGCCCTCTGGAGCAGAAGGAAAATCCTTACCATACCTGTCTAGCTGTAGGGGCATTTAAAGCTTTCATAAAACTCAGTCTCTCTCTCTCTTCTTGCCCTCAGCATCCATGAACCACAAAGATTTTGTAGATACAAGTATTTTCCATCAAGCTTATGAATAACACCACTTGGCAGAAGACCTGAACAAAGACCCAGACTGCAATGTTTTGTAGTGACTTTACATACAATGTGCCTTAATTACTGGCAAGCCTGTCAAGAACTTATTCCCACATGTGTCAACACTTCCTTAATATACTGTAATTCATCATGTTCTCATGGCAGAAACAAGGTACTCTGAATCCTGACAGCATCCTTCTCCAAGTGATGGTCTTGAACTGTGTATCCCTGTTGAGCATCTTTGTCTGGTGAAAAAAAAGAACAGACGATAGCATTGAAAGGGCAATGCCCCAGGAGGCCACCAAAGTCATCTATCACAGACCACTTACCCTGCATTCCAGAGCACTCTTCTTCCAAAACTCACTGGTTCATTGTCAAAGGATGTTTGCTTAACAACAGCAGTAAATCCTGGAAGGAAGTCTTATTTTAGACAGAAAGCTTGAAGAAGAAGGAATCCTATCATTTACCATATGACAAGTTTCATTGAATTCATTTTCATACTATGTGATTAAATTAAGACAGGAATTTATTTCTTTTTAATTAAAAAATAGAATGCATTGGGTTGGAGAAAGGAAAATGGGAAGGGAAAAGAAGTCTAACAAACACCACATCTCGGTTGGAAGTAGTTTGAAATGCTACGTTGTACTTTCTGGATTGTCTCTTAACCCTTGGGCTCTTCTCAGTGAGTTTAGGAATGGGCTCTGAGCCTGATTTCAGATGCTTTGGGAAAGCAGTGGTGAATCTGAGCCCTGACTCAGAGGAAAACTGGCACTGGATCCTGAGGCAACTTTGCTTTGAATAATTATTCAGATTGCTCATTTTGTATTTGTCTCTCAGTTTTATAGTTGGGGAGAGAGAAGATAAACTTATCTACTCAAAGTGTCAAATTGCGTGAGATATTTTTCAAATGATCTCTTGAGTAATGCATACATTTTACAAAAGTTCAGATGAGAAGACCAAGATCTGGGTGGGAAGTGGAAAAACTTTCTTCCTGGTACTGCTGAGGTTTCAAGCTCTGCCGGACAGGTCACTTTGGTTTTTTTTTTTTTTTTTTTTTTTTTTTTTTTTTTTTTTTTTTTTTTTTTTACTTTTGTGACATGGTCTCCCTATATAGCTCAGGCAGGCCTTGAACTTTCAATACTCCTGATCCATTCTGTCAGCTGGTGGAATTATAGGTGTGTTTTACCATATCCAACTTGCAAAACTGCTCTTTGTCATCCCTCAGACTTCCTTGTTGAAATACTTGAGTGGAGTTAATGGGGAACTCTCAGTCAATGATGGAGAGATAACCTTTTTTTTTTTTTTTTTTACCAGTCTGTTACATTACATCACAAAGCATTTTTCAGTAATTGAAGCAAACTACGTGTGATAGAGCTGCATTAATAATGCTTACAACATAAAAGAAAGCTATAGGCCATAGCCTTAATGAACAACAATGTAAAAATTCTCAGCAGGGCCCACAGGCCTCTCTCTGACCTGCAGGCCTCTCTCCGGAGTAAGTCCATCACGCCCTCCACACCTTCACTCCCCCAGCCTCATTCACCCTCCCATCTCCCCCACAGGTCTCTCCTCCTAGCCTGGGTCCTGTCCCATTTCTTGTCTTGGTGCCCCAGACACCCAGGGAGACATCACAGCTTCCTGATCCTTTTCATCCAGACCAACTCAGTGCCTTCTCGGGTCCCCAGGAGCACCCTGGGCCTGGCCCTCACCTCCCTCTATTTTCCTGGGCCTGCAGCACCCACCAGGGCTCCTGGATGCTGGGGCTGATCTTTCCTCTTTCTGATCCTTTGCATCCAGACCAACCCAGTTCCTCCCTGCAGTCCCCAGGAGACCTTGGGGCTGCTTCCTGCCCCGATCTGTCTTTGAATCTCGGGGTGACATGGCCACCAGCTACCCTAGACCAGCATCTTTCTTGGGCCCGGCTCCCAGGCCAGTCCAACCCCCAAATTCCTGAGGCCAAAATCTTTCCTGGAGGAATCCAGACCTTAGGAGAATTTTTTTTGGAAATTTTATTTAATGTTGTTATGTCTCATAATTATTTAAAAATAAAAAGAAGAGGACCCACAGGCCTCACTCCCACCCACAGGCTTGTCTCTCCAAGATAAGTCGATTGGGCCCTCCACGCTTTGACTCCCCCAGCCTCACTCACCCTCCCATCTCCCATGCCAGTCTCTCCTCCTAGTCTGGGTCCTGCCCCATTCCTTGTCTTGGTGCCCCAGACACTTGGGGGCCACCACTGCTTCTTCCTGATCCTTTGCATCCAGAGTAACTCAGTTCCTTCTCAGGTTCCCAGAAGCCCTCTGGACCTGGCCCCACCCCTTAGAGATAATTCAGGACATGGAACTCAAAATAACAATTATAAACATGATAAAAGAATTCAGTGAATTTAAAAAACACACAAACAAAGAAATCAAAGAACTGAAGGGAAATAGGGATCAACTTCTGAATGAATTCAGAAAAGAGTTAGAAATACTGAAGAATTCTCAGACTGAAATGAAGAAGGAAGTAAAACACTCAGTAAGCCAACTAGAAAACAACAGGAGAAAGCCTCACCAATAGAATGAACGAAATGGAAAACAGAGTATCAAGACTGGAAGATAAAGTGGACAAACAAGACCACCCAAGCAAAGATTATGAAAAATTTAAGAAATCACAAAAATGGAATATGCAGGAATTGTGTGAAACCATAAAAAGACCAAACTTATGAATCATAGACATACAGGAAGGAGAAGAATCCCAAGATAATTGCATGGACCAGATCTTCAACAAAATTGTGGAAAAAAATTTCCTGAAATTAAAGAAAGACATGCCCATACAAATACAAGAAGCATATAGAGCACCAAACAGACAGGACCAGAAAAGAAACTCTCCACGGCACATCGTAGTAAAAACACTACACGCACAAAACAAAGAGAAAATTCTGAAAGCTGCAAAAGAGAAACAACAAGTCACATATAAAGGAAAACCCATTAGGATTACAGCTGACTTTTCAGTACAAACTATGAAAGCCAGAAGAGCCTGGACCAAATTATTCCCAGTTTAAAATGACCACAGATGCCAACTCAGATTACTATACCCAGCTAAAATGTCTATTATAGTTGAAGGGGAAAGAAAAATCTTCTATGACATAAATAGGCTGAAGGAATTCATTTCCGCAAACCAGCCCTTCAGAGAGTTCTGGAAGCAATACAAAGAGCTAAAGAAGGAATGACTATACCCAAGGGGTTGTGGAAAGAAACCTAATGAAGGTATAACTGTGGAAAGTACAGCTATATCAAGAATGTAAACAGAAATAAAAATGACAGGATTCAATACTCATCTTTCATTAATAACTTTAAATATTAATGGACTGAATTCCACAGTCAAAAGACAGAGACTAGGTGAATGGATTAAGAAACAGAACCCATCTTTTTGTTGTTTGCAAGAAACTCGTCTCACTTTCAAGGACAGACACTATCTCAAAGCGAAAGGATGAAAAAAATATACGAAGCAAATGGCACTAATAAAAAAGCAGGCATAGCAATTCTAATATCTGACAAAGTAGACTTTAAACTAAAACTAATCAAAAGAGACAAAGAGGGCCACTCATTCTGATCAAAAGAACAATAAATCAAGAAGATATTACAATCATGAGCATATATTCATCAAAGTCTGGTGCACCCAACTTCATAAAAACAATACTACAGGACTTTAAGACCCAGATTAATCACAACTCATTAATAGTAGGGGACTTCAATACCCCAGTGTCTCCATTAGATAGGTCAACAGGGCAGAGTTAACAGAGAGACATCTGAATTAAACAATACCATATATCAAATGGACCTAAGAAACATCTACCGAGTATTCCACCCCAGCATCCAAGTACATACTTTCTACTCACACCCCATGGAACCTTCTCTAAAATCAACCATAAACTGGGGCACAATACAAACCTCAACAAATACAAAAAGATTGAAATAATTCCATGCATTCTATCCAACCACAATGCAAGAAAGCTTACAGTCAATGCCAGAAGAAGCCCTACTCACCACATGAACAAATGGAGATTAAATAACACACTCCTGAACAATGGGTCAAAAGAGAAATTAAGAAAGAAATAAAAGTATTCCTGGAACTAAATGAAAATCGGAAAGAACACAAATAAATGACTCAATGATGCAACTCAACACACTTGAAAAGCAACAGCAAATGAAACCCAAACCCAGCAGATAAGAAGAAATAACAAAA
>NW_008360316.1:1107525-1130739 GCF_000622305.1 Nannospalax galili | reverse complement strand
GACCATCTTACCAAAAGTCATTTATAGACTCAATGCAATGCCAATCAAAATCCCCATGACATTTTTCACAGAATTGGAAGAAATCATCCTAAGATTCATATGGAAGCACAAAAGACCTCAGATAGCCAAAGTAAGCCGGAGCACTAAGAGCAATGCCAGGGGATTACTATAGCAGATTTTAAGCTGTATTACAGAGCTATTGTCATAAAAACAACATGGTACTGACACAAAAATATACCCGTAGATCAATGGAACAAAATTGAAGGCCCAAATATGAGTAAATGCAATTTCAGCCACCTGATATTTGACAAGGGCCCACACTGGAGGAAAGACAGCATATTCAGAAAATGGTGCTGGCAAAAATGGATCTGCACCTGTAGAAGAATGAAATTACCCTTATCTTTCACACTACACAAAAGTCAATTCCAAATGTATCAAAGGCCTCAATGTAAAGCCTGAAACTCTGAAACTGTTAGAAAAAAACATTTGGAAAAATCTACAAGATACAGGTGTAGGAAAGGATTTTCTAAACCGGACATCAATTGCTCTGGAAACAAGGGCAAGAATTAACAAATGGGACCTCATTAAACTAAAAAGCTTCTGTACGTCAAAAGAGGCAAACAAGGAAGCAAACAAAATGCACAGAATGGAGGAAAATCTTCACCAGTGACACATCCAACAGAGGTTCAATAACCAGAATATATAATGAACTCAAAAAACAGAGAACCAAGACAAGAAGCAACCCAATTGAAAGATGGGCTAAGGAGTTGAACAGAGAGTTCTCAAAGGAAGAAGTAAAGGTAGTTATGAAACATCTTAAAAGATGTTCAACATCACTAATAATTAGGGAAATGCAAATGAAAACCACTTTAAGATTTCATCTTACCCCAGTCAGACTGGCTAAGATCAAGAGAACAAATGATACCAAATGTTGGAGAGGATGTGGGGAAAGGGGAACACTCATCCACTGCTGGTGGGGCTGCAAACTGGTTCAATCCCTATGGAAAGCAGTGTGGAGAACTCTTAAAAAGTACAAATGAACCTATCATTTGACCCAGTTATACCACTCCTTGGCATATACCCAAAGAACTCATCCTATTGCAGAGACACTTGTACATCCATGTTTGTTGCTGCTCTTTTCACAATAGCTAAGAGATGGAAGCAACCTAAGTGTCCCTCAATTGATGAGTGGATAATGAAAATGTGGTTCATTTATATGATGGAGTTTTACTCAGCAATAAAGAAAGATGAAATCATGAAATTTGTTGGTAAATGGATGGAACTAGAAACTGTTATACTAAGTGAAGTAACACAGACTCAGAAAAAAAATCGACATGTTCTCCCTCATATGTGGATCCTAAAACTAGACCCTGATAAATGAGCATGTAACCAGACATAACTACAGGAACTGGGATAATGGAAAGGAGTCAGGGAGGTAAAGGAAAAGAAATAACCTGAAAGAGAAGAACAGTAGGAAACAGGCCTTAATAAGGGAGATATGAATAAAAATTGGGTTATTTTAAGGGAGTGGGCAGGGAAGGGTATACAAGGAACCTAGGGGATTAAAGGGAAAGAAGGAGCTCAAGAGAGGTAGGACCATAAGAGAAGGGTATTAGTAAGGGAGAAAGGGGCAAAATGGGGGCACCTTAAGCGGGAAAACCATGATAGAGGGGTGAGACAATATGAGAAATAGCCTAGCTATTTTTGAAAACCAGAGGGAACCATATTACTCCTACAACCTACTGACAAATTATACATAGCAGATCAAGAAATGTATGTCTAGGTAAGGTTTATCTGAAAACAATTGTTCTTTGCCCAAGTTTTATCTACGTGACACACAGTAATTAAATGTACCAGAATGGTGGAACTAACCTTCTTGAATGTTTAACAGACATACTTTGAGGCCTATAATAATTTGGTTGGAGAGCCATAAAAGACAGTTTTTGCTCCTTGCCCTCCTAGGTCGACTAGATCCAGGTGACTATGAGTATCTCTCAAATGTCCTATAATGTTGGTGGGTCACCTGTCCTCTTGGGTCAACACAGGGGAATCATTTCCTCCTGGGTGGGTCAAGGAGGCCGAGGAGACCCCACCAGATGGACTTGAACCAGGGTCCTGTCTACAATGAGGAGGGTCAACACAGAGGAATTATTTCCTCCATGCTTCCAAGGTAAGCCAACCATGGTGGAGCAGGACCTTTGACTTATCTTCACATAGGTGGCACTGGTAAAAGAAAGGAGCCAGGGGCTCCTCCCAAGGAACAGATCCTCAAATGGCCTTAAGAGTAAAAATAAATTGGTTCATTTGGGCCAACTGTATGGCCTTAAACAGCCAAATGGAAAGTATAACCAAAGATTAAAGGGGCCAATATCATTTTTTAAGAGTCCATATGCGTAGCTAAAGGGTATATAACAAGCAACAATGCCAGACAGGCAATACCTTCTTTTGAGTTGTTGGCCAGGGTGGCCAAAGGGCCTCCCAGATAGTAACCCAGCATAGAACTGGGAAAATGAACAGCAGATCCCAATCTTATCTAAAGTAATATTGACAACTGATTACTGCTAGATGAGGAACAGTTGACCTTCCAAAAGAAAGACCTCTAGATAGGCTGACTAGAGTCACCAGAAGGGCAGGTAGTTGGGAATGGCTGGGGATGCCAACAACACAGCAGACAGTAGCAGGGATATCAGAGTATAAGGGCTCTAGTCGGGGTAGGGAGGCTGTGGGAGGGTGCTATCTGGGAAGTTCTGGGAAGTGGGTGTATAGTTGAATGAGATGGTTTGGGATGTTCTGTGTGATACACACACACGCACAAAAAAAAATCAAATTTTTTAAAAAATGTATCATGTTTGAAGAGGAAGCATGGAAATTTACGTCATGCTAATTAGTAGAGGTGATAAACATTACCATTGAAATCTTCCCGATGACTTTATAGACATACACAGGCACCAAGGCTCCAAGTGCAACCGATTATGACTAGTAATAATCAGACACATACAGATTAGCGATGCAAGTACCAACATCTCAGTGTTAGTAGCAAAAACAATGAGTCTTTCTGCAAGGAACAATATATTCTAAAATGAAATGGAGATCTTTTTTTAAGGTTAAAAACTCATCTGATTTTATGAGTTACAGGGCTTATACTGAGTTCAATATTATATAACTATATTAATTCAACTGTGAACCTAGAAACTTGTACCCACTTGTGAAAGAGATGTACTGTTGTTCTGGAGTGTGTTACTGAATATTTTAAACCTGTAGTGAAAAGCCTGTAGTTATTAAAAATTTTAAAAAATAATGATTAAAAAATTCTTCAAAGCATAAAAATTTGCTCCTTAATAATTAGTAGGTGTGAAAAACATTATCATTGACATCTACCTGATGACTTTATATCCATGCTTAGCTGCCAAGGAGCTCAGAAAGTAACTGACTGTGACTAGTAATAATCCGTTATATAGAGATTAGAAATGTATGTGCAAACATCTTAATGTCAATTGCATTAAAATCAAGTTTTCTGCATGAAACTCTGTATTTTAATAATGAAATGGAGATCTTTTTTAAAGGTGAAAACCTCATTTAATTTTATGTCTTACAGAGTTTCTATTGAGTACAATATTGTATAGCTGTAATAATTCAACTATAAACCTAAAAATGTACAGCCAATTTTGTAAGTGATGCATCCTAGCTCAGAAAATTGTTATTGAATATGTCAATGCTGATGTAATGAAATGCTTCTTCTAAGTATGTGGTTATTAAATAAATAATTTTAAAAATGTAAAAATTCTCAAAAAATACTCACAAATCACATACATACACACATAAAAAAGGCTTTATTCCAGAGATGCAGAGATGTCAATATATATGTCAATAAATGTAATAAATCGTATAAATGGACTTAAAGACAAAAATCACATGATCATCTCAATAAATGCAGAAAAGACTTTTAACAAAATTCAACACGCAGTCATAATAAAGGTCCTAGAGGGAATTGGACTGGAGGGAACATACCTCATCATAATTAAGACTATATACAAACCCACAGCCAACATCATTCTAAAAGGAGAAAAACTTGAAGCATTCCCATTAAAACTAGGAACCAGACAAGGCTGTCCACTATCCTTGCTCCTTTTCAATATAGTGCTTGAAAGTCTAGCTAGAGCAATAAGACAAAAGAAGGAAATTAAAGGGCGTACTAATTGGCAAAGAAGATGTCAAATTATCCTGACTTGCAGAAGATAAATAAGAGGTCCCAAAAAAATTCCACTAGAAAACTTCAAGAAATCATCAACACTTTTAGAAAGTGGCAGGTTGTAAAACTGATCTACAAAATCAGTAGCCTTTGTATATATAAATAACAAGCAGTCAGAGAAAGAGTTCAAGAAATTACTTCCATTCTCACAATAGCCTCAGAAAAAATATCTTGGGATAAACCTAACCATAGACATTAAAGACCTCTTCAATGAAAATGTTCAAATCTTTCAAGAAAGATATTGAGGAAGACACAAGGAGAATGGAAAGACCTCCTGTGCTCATTAATTGGTAGAATTAATATAGTGAAAAGCAATTTACAAATTCAGTTCAGTCTCAGTCGAAATCCCCATAACATTTTTCATAGAAATAGAAAAATCCATCCTAAAATTCATATGGAAATAAAAAGACCCTGGATAGTCAAAGCGGTCTTGAGCACAAACGGCAAAGGCAGGGGGACTAATATATCAGACTTCAATCCATATTATAAAGCTATAGTCATAAAACAGCATGGCATTGGTACAAAAACAGATCAATGGAACAAAATAGAACACCCAAACATGAGTGCATGCAATTTCAGCCACCTGGTAGATGACAAAGGTGTCAACTTGAGGAAAGATAGCATCTTCAACAAATGTTGCTGGCAAAATTGGATCTCCACAGGTAGGAGAATGAAATTAGACTCATACCTATCACCCTGTACAAAAATCAATTCCAAATGGATCAAAGACCTCAATGAGAAGCCTGAAATGCTGAAACCATTAGAAGAATATATAGACAATACCCTAACAGATATAGATACAGGAAAGGAGTTTCTAAATCAGACATCAGTTGTTCATGAATTGTCAACAGTCGACAAATGGAACATCAATGAACCAAAACGCTTCTGTACAGCAAAAGAAACAACAAATTGAGCAACAAGGAAGCACACAGAAGGGGAGAAATGCTTCACCAGCTACACATCTGAGAGAGGATTAATACCCAGAATATACACAAAGAGTTCAAAAAACAAAGAATCAAGAAACAAATCTTCCAATTAAAAAATAAGCTATGTATCTGAACAGAGAGCTGTCAAAAGAAGAAATAAAAGAAACACTTTTAAAAGTGTTCAACATCGTTAGTAATTAGGGAAATGTAAATCAAAACCACCTTAAGATTTCAGCTAAACCAAGTCAGAATGACTAAGACCAAGAGAAGAAATGACACCAAATGCTGGTGAGGATGTGGGTAAAGGGGAACCCTCATTCAGGGCTTGTGAGATTGCAGACTGGTGCAACCACTATGGAAATCAGTTTGGAGGACTCTTAAAAAAACTAAAAATAAATTGACCATATGATCCAGTTATACCACTCCTTGGCATATACCCAAAAAGACTCATCCTACTTGCACAGTCACGTTTGTTGCTGCTCTTTTCACAATGTTTGAGAAATGGAAACAACCCAAATGCCCCTCAACTGATGAATGGATAAGGAAAATGTGGTATAATCACACAGTGGAGTTCCATTGCTCTATTCAGCGGTAAAGAAAAACAAATCATAAATTTTGCAGGCAAAGGATGGGACTAGAAACTTATGCTAAGTAAAGTAACACAGATTCAGAAAACAAGCAACCTAACGTTTTTTCTCATTTGTGAATCTTAGCTCCAAATCCTTAGGTATGAGTATGACTCCTGATGTAACTGCAGGAACCAGGAAAATGGAAAGAACCATGAAGGAGAAAGAGCCCAAGAAAGAGAGATAGTGGAAGACAGATATATCAAGGGGGAAATAAGGAAAATGGAGGTACTTTAACTGGGAAGGGACTAGGGAGGATTATACAGGGGGAGTGAGAGGTGAGCTAAATAATGATTAGATGGTGTGAAAAAACAAAGTGAAATAATGTTAGCTCAAAGTCCTACTGGAAAATACCATATGTATATATCATATGTATAGCCAAAGGCTATATGATAAAAACACAGTGCCAAGCAGGAGACTCCAAAATAACAAAGGCTATTGCCACAGCCCTTGATTGCCTTCTAGAATTTGAAGGTAAGACCCTATTGCTGAAGATAGATCATACTTCAGACACAGGACTTGGAGAAATTGAGCTGGAACTGAGCAATCGAGTTAGAAGCCTCTTCCCTAAAGACTAGCTCTCATGGTATCAGAGTATACTGTACAAGCTGCCAATGGGAAAAAGTGATCAATGGTCCAACTGTAAAGCCTAATAAACAACAATGGCTGGCCCAGCAAACTATTGGTATTGGTGAAGTAGTGGCACTTTTTTCTTGGGGGTAATCGACAGCTGTCTAATTGAAATTAAGGCCCACTCAATGGGAGGGAACTTCTGTGTGGTACTATAAACATAGCTAAATACACATCACTGGAGAGGTCATAGATCCTAGAGAAAAACCTACTTTTGCCACCTCCCTAGACCAAAGTAATTTCTTATTGTATTCTAAATGCATATCCTCATATTTACACGCAAGTGTACCTCTCATCACTCATCAAAGAAGCTTCTTTTTGAAACAGATGGAGACTAACAGAGAATCTCACAACTGGCCAAATGAAGAGAATAATTTTCTGTGAGAAACTTAGCCCTAAGTAACACATTTTTAATGCAAACTCTACACAGAAGATGAGTGCATCTTTCAACTCTCACTTGAGAGGTTTCCTTGTGTAGCAGATGGTGATTAACACAGAAAACCACAATTGGCTAAGGTGCAGAGAAACAAGATGCTTCAGACTGCTTATCCCTGAACAGGACACCTATTTCAAATCTCTGCCTCCCAAGGCTCAGGGATCATTGCGTTAAATATATGGCTGGAGATGTCATAGATCCTGGAGAAAGAAACTACTTATGCCACATCTATAGGACAACATAAATACTTACTTTATTCTAAATATGCACCTTTATATTTTCAGACAAATATACCTCTTGCCCATCATCAAAGGAGCTCCTTTGTGCAACGAATGGCAACTACTATAGAATTCCAGAATGGGTCAATATGGAAAATAAGTGTGAGACACTTAATCTTAAGTGACACATCTTCAATGCAAACTTTGTACTTAGGATGAATGGATCCCTTAACTCTCACTACGGAAATTTCCACATGCAGCAGATGGTGATTAACAGAGAGACCAAAAATTAGCCAATGTGCAGAGAACAAGAGGCTAAGGAGTGCTTATTCCTGAATAGGACACCTATTTCAAATCTCTGCCTCCCAAGGCTCAGGGATCATTGCAGAAGAGGGGATGCAAATATTATAAGAGTCAGAGGTGGTGGATGACCTCAAGGAACCAGCTGTTTTCCAGACAGCTGGTCATTACTACATATGAACTCACAGTAATGGTGACAGCGTGCACAAGTGCCATGCAAGCTCAAACCAAACAGAATCCAAGCATAGACATGGGGAAGTGGGTTAGAAATACCAACCCAAACAAAAGGAACTTTGGTAACTGATGGCTGGTGGTAGTTGAGAGACAATCTCATAGGGTTGAGACTCTTGGTAGGTTGACCAGATTCCAGTGGATGGACCCATGCTGAGGGACATGGTGGACACAAATCAGACTCTATAGGTAATATTGTATGTATGGTGGAGTACATTGAATTGGTAGGGGGAACAATAGGAAGAGGTGTAGATGGGGGAGGTAATCTAAATACCATCAAATTATATTGTGTGAAAAATTCAAAAATTCAATAAAAGCTTTTTAGAAATTGGGACAAGGAGATGAATAGGGAACTCTGTGAAGAAGAAACACAAATGACTGAGGAATATTTAAAACAATGTTCAACATTTTTAGTCATTAGGGAAATGCAAATGAAAACCACTTTGGGATTTCATTTTACCCCAGTCAGAATGTTTAAGATCCAAAAAATAAATGATGAAAAATTCTGGAGAGGATGTGGGGGAAGGAGAATAATTATTCACCACTGGAGGGAGTGTAAACTGATGAAGTTACTATGGAAATCAGTGGGGAGATTCCTCAAAAAACTAAAACTAAATCTACCATATAATCCAGCCATACCACTCTTGGGCATATACCAAAAGGACTCTATCCTACTCCAGAGATACCTGCTCATCTAGGTTCATTACTTCTCTATTCACAATAAACAGGAAATGGAAACAACCTAGATGTTCCTTAAACTGATGAATGGACCATGAAAATATCATACATTTACACAATGGAATATGATTTAACTGTTAAAAGTGAAATTATGAAATTTGCAGGTAAATGGATGGAACTGTAAACAATTATTCCAAGTTCGGTAAACCAGACCCACAAAGACAAATGCCACATGGTCTTTCAGAAATGGATGAAAGTTTTGAAACTTTAGGTAGAGATGGCTCTGTGGTTAAGAGTACTGACTACTCTTGCAGAGGACCAAGGTTTGATTCCCAGAACCCACGTGGTGGCTAATAACTATCCGTAACTCCAGTTCCAGGGGATCTGACACCCTCTTCTGACCTCCACAAGCATGCACGACATGGGTGCACTTACACACATACAGGCAATACACTTATACACATAAAAACAATAATAAATAAGGGGCTAGAGAGATGGTTCAGCAGTTAAGAACACTGACTGTTCTTGCAGAAGACCTGGGTTCGAATCCCAGCACCCACATGGCAGCTAACAACTGTCTGTAACTTCAGTTCCAGGGGATCCAACAGTCTCTTCTGTTCTTCATGGGGATTGCATGACATAGGTGCACTTATTAAATAATAAATAATAAAGTTTTAAAAACGGGAACGGGGAATAATGGAATAGGAAGGGTTAATTAGGGTGGGGATGGGAGGGCATGGCTGAGGAAGGAGAACTAACACTAAAGACCTTTTTAAAAAGTCATATGGAAACCTACTACTATAGAAGCTTCTTAAAATCTATACATTTATAATATAACCAGATTATTAATGTAGTTATCCTAAATAATAAAGTTTTAAAAACGGGAACGGGGAATAATGGAATAGGAAGGGTTAATTAGGGTGGGGATGGGAGGGCATGGCTGAGGAAGGAGAACTAACACTAAAGACCTTTTTAAAAAGTCATATGGAAACCTACTACTATAGAAGCTTCTTAAAATCTATACATTTATAATATAACCAGATTATTAATGTAGTTATCCTATAATGGGGATTTAAAGGTCCTATCAGACACCACAGACTGTCAAATAAAATTCCTGATGTCAGAAATGGGCTTCCTCTTTTGGAGTTGTTGGCCAGGGGGTGGTCCCCACAGTCCCTCAAACAATATTGGCTATTTCTACTGTGCTTGGTTACTCACCAGAGCTTGATGGTAAGACCCAATTGCTGAAAACACTACATACATGATTCATAGAACAAACAAGGAGAAACAAAGCTGGTGCCAACTTTGAAGCCATGGGTGGTGGTTCATGAGAAGGAAGCTAGAATGCGGTGATTTAAATGATGGGAGTAAAGGGATAGGAAGGGTTTAAAGGGGTGGGGGATGGGAGGCTAGGGTAGAAGAGGTAGTAGGGGAAGGATAACTAACACTAAAGGCCTTCTGAAAAGTCATATGGAAACCTGCTGTAGAAGCTTCTTTCAATACATACATATACAATATACAAAGACTTTAAATGCAGTTACCCTATAACATGGGTTCATGGTCCTACCAGACACCACAGGTTAGCAAATAAAAAATCAAATGCCAAGAATGGACTCCTTCTTTTGGAGTTGTTGACCAGGGAGGTCCCATAGACCTTCAAACAATCTTGGCTATTGCCATTGAACCTGGTTACTCACCAGAACTTGATTGATGGTAAGATCCAATTGCTAAAAATATTATTTAGATGAGTCATAGAATGCAATATTACCTAGATGAGTCATAGAATTAAAAAAGAGAAATCAAGCTAGTACTGACCTCAAAGCTTCATCTCTGTTGGCTAGCTTTCATAGTACTGGAAGGTGATATTCATGTTCTGGCAGAGAAAGGTAATCCTCAACTTCACCCAGCTGTGAACCCTGAGAGCTACAATAATGACTGGTCTGGCAAAATATGCCCATTATTGCAATAGTGCCAAAAATGTTATGGGAGTAACCAGTCACCTTCTGATTGGATTTAAGGTCCATTTCAAAAAATGGAGTCCATACCTGACAGTGTTATGAGGGCCAAGAACCTGTGACTAGACAGGTCATGGACCATAAGGGTGAACATACTACTATTATTCTGCTAAAAAGACATAGTATTAAACTTACTCCTAATGACAACTTGCAGCAGATGGATGTTAACAAAGAGGCCTACAACTGGCCATTGTGTAGAGAATAAGAGAATATGGAGTGCTCAGCCCTAAATGGGACACCTATATCACATCTACTCCTCCCAAGGCTCAGGGATCACTGTGGAAGAAGGGGTAGAAAACTTACAAGAGCTAGAGGTGGTAGATGAATACAAGGAAACAGTGTTGTCTGGACACCACAAGAATATATGTATATCCACAGCACTTGTGACAGAATGCACAAGAGCCATGCAAGCCCAGGCCAGACAAAAACCTAGCAGAAAGGGGGGAGGTGAGCAAAAATCCCATCCCTACCTGCAGATCTGTTGTTAACTGGAAGCTGCTGGGAGTGGAAGAGTAGTTTTCTTTAAGGGTGTGATGTCTGGTAGATTGACCAGATGCCAAGGGATGAACCACACCCAAGAGCATTTAGGGAATACAGATTCAACTCAACAGGCCTTTTAAAAAATGAAAAATAAAGATAGAAGACATGAAGCCTTGGAGGGGAGGTCAGTGGGAGTGGAGATGGGGCCATCTGAATATGAACAAAATACATTGTATGAAAATCACAGAGAATCAATAAAAATATTTTAAACCACAAAAGAAAAACAGAAAAAAAGGAAGTTCCAGGGACAGGAAATCTAAGACCCAGGTTACTGTTAAATTGGGGTTCAATTCTAAAACCTTGAGAATTCTTCTCATTTTTAAAATGAGAATAATATCTCTTGAGATTTTTTATTGAATATTTAATATTCAGATCTGCAATATCATTTCTCTGAAAATATTCATGTGCTTAGTCAGATCTTCTCATGGCTTTGGGTCTTTGTGTGGCATGAAGTGAACATCTGGAACTTTCTAGTGTCCCGTGTCCTCCCTTGGGAATTCACGATTGGACTCCTGTCTTTTGACATTTTCTATACTACTTTCACAGAGTACTTCATCCCACAGTCCTGATGCAAGAAGAAGGCATATTTATGGAACATTCAGTTATCACACAGCCTGTGTCTCTATGGTTAAATACCAGGTTTCTGCCTCCAAATTAGTAGTTTGCTCTGTTTTCTTAAGTGCTGGAAATTTATGGAGTGATCATAGTTGAAATCTTGTTCCTAAAACAAAACCAAAAGAAAATGCCCCTTGCTGATTTCTTTCTATTTTTGACTTTGGATGGCTTAAAATGCTTTGCAGTAGCAAGTGAGAATGTTATAGAATTGGTTCCCCCAGGATGTGATAATTTTGGAGTTCACCATTTATGTCTTTTAGTAGCAGTGATTTCTCAAACTCAAAAATCACAAATGAAGTGGAAAGTTTTTTTACATAGAAAAATAATAAAAATTTCTTTAGTCTTACAGTGTTTTGCCTGAAAATTGGCATAAATGATACAACATGTAAATGTTTGCTGATCATTATTTAAGAAAATTTGAAAATATTTCAAATCATTTTAAAACAAGAATATTTAAGGTGACTGAGTTCCTAAAGCTCATTTGTAGGATTTCAACGGCTTGGATTGAAAAGTCACTTTGGTCCCATGGGGAATATTTTTTTCTTTATTCTCTAAAAATTCCATATGTGTATACAATGTATCTTGATCAGATCCAGCCCTCACTACCCCCACTCTAACCCCATCACATCCCCCACCCAACTCCATGTCCTAGTTATTTACTTATTTATTTTTAACACACTGAATTCAATTAGTGCTGCCCATGTGAACATGAGCCTGGGGCCATCCACTGGGACATGGACCACCTTCCAGTGGTCACACTCCTGAAGAAAAGTGGCTTTCCCTCTGCTGGGAGCCATCAACTGCCAATAGATCCTCAGCTGGTATGAGTCCTCGTGGGCCTCCCTTCCCCATGCTGGAATTTTTAATTGGCTTGATCTTGCCCAGGTATTATTTAGGTAACTACTGCTGCTGTGGACTTATGTATGCAACAGCCATGTCATGCCCAGAAGACATCTTTTCACAGCACTCCCCATCCTCCAGCTCTTACATTCTTTCCACCCCTCTTTCCAAATGCTCCCTGAGCTTTGGTGGAGGTGTTGATACAGATGTCCCATTTAGGGCTGAGATTCATAGTCACTTTTCCTCAGTACTTTGGATGGTAATGTGTCTTTCTATTAACCACTATCCATTGAAATAAGTAGCTTCTCTGACCAAGGTTGGGAGCAGCACCAATCTATATCCAGAAGGACGTTTGATAACATAATCATTTAAAAAATTTACATCAAACAGATTCTCCCCTAGGCCTATCACTTCCCTAGCTATGGGTTTTGACTATGTTTATAGTATGAGGCACGAATTCCCTCCTGTGAACCAGACCTCAAATCCAATCAAGAGAGCAGTGTCTGTGAACTTAGGTTCAAGTCATAGTTTCCTAGCCACCACTGGCTCTTAAGGAGGCTGCTTACTGAGCCAGTGAAGTAGGGCTCTTGAGACTTGGATATATGAAAATTCAGAGGCTTCTGATTTCCCTGGTAGTAAGATAGCAAAACCTGCTTAAGAATGTTCTCCATTTCACCATCTCTAAGATGGTATATTAGGGTTCTTGAGAGGAACAGAACTGAGACACTGAATATATATGTATTTCTCTCTGTGTGTGCATATATAATCAGCTTAGTTGAAATAGTAACGACAGCTGACTCACACCTGAGAGGCTGAGAACCTGGCAGTTGTTAGGTCCTGAAGCTGGGTGGTGCCTCAGCAGTTGGAGTAGCGCCACGGTGGCTGTCTCACACTGGAGAGGCCAAGAACCCAGTAGGTGCTCAGCCTATGAGGCTGGGTGCCGCTGCAGTTCCAAACTGGCATGGAGAACCTGGAGGGCTCTTGGAGAGCCACTGGTGCTTATTCAAGATGAAAATCTGAAAATGCTGGTTCTGATATCAGGGAGGGAGTCAGTAGCAGCTGCAGCAACAGGGTAAATGACTCAGTGGCAAGAGGGGAGGCCAAACCAGCAAAAGGCAAATAAATCCTCCTCCTGTCATGCCCTTTTTAATCTGAGCTGCTACCAGTCAGTGCTGCCCACATTTGGTGTAGGTCTTTCCACATCAATTAAGGCAATCCGGACGATTCCGAGGGTGGGAATCTCTACTCAGGTGATTCTAATTTGTGGCAAGTTGCCATTAAGACGAACCATCATAGCTGGGAAGCACAGGAGAGAGATGGCTGTGCAAATCTCGTCATAGACCGTATTTCAGAAAGGTCCTTGGTTCTGTACTCCTGTATCTCACCAGGACATTCCCTAACTTGTTGCTACATACTCAGTACTAGGGCTCTGTGTTTCTGACACTTCTGAAGTCTGATATTTCAGGGTTTCACCTGGTTACTGACTATTGTGCTCCAGGGCTCTTTTACAAAACCCATACCTTTCCCTATAGCCAAAAACTTGCTGTTTTATTTCAGTCTTATAGAGACATAGAAAGTGCTGGATGTCTCTAATCTGCCATTTTCTTGCATTTTAGCAATTTTCTAGCTTGAACCTATTCTTCTTGAATTCCTTGAATGCCAAAGGACTTACTATAATCAAAGTAACATTCTGATTATCACCCAACACTTAGTGTTTTGTATTGTTTATTCTTTGGCAGACACCAGTGGGAACCAAATAAATTCAAGGTGGCTAGAATTAATCGTTCCTGCACAATTCTTAAAATGCTGTAATAAAATAATACATCTCAAATTTTGTCCCTTACATTGACTTCACTATTATTTATTGGATGGTGAACACAAAACAGTCCATAGCTTGTTCTGTAATTCAGATGAAGTCTAAGCTCTTTCTTTTTTGAATACTGACCAACAGTGTTATGAAAATGCACTCTAAGTAGCTGTGGTGTTTCTGGGTCAGGATTCTGCAGTGGGCACTAGAAAACCAGAAATCCTCTTATAATAATGATTGCAATCATGCAGAGAACAACTTGATTTTCAAACTGTTCATGCAAGAGGGTTTCTAAACTACATTGGCCAGTTCCCACTTCCTAGTACTTCTCATTTCACTGGTGAGATCCCATTTCTAACAGCCATCAGTGTAATCACTAGTTTAACCAAGAAACCCCACTTGGGCTGTCAGGCTGCAGAGTAAGAAAAGTGGCTTGGTGAATCAGACACTGGTTCTCAACAACTCATAACAGATTCTGTGCAACATGGCCTTTTCTGATGAAATGTTGACACCCAGGAACTATGCATCCTGTTGCTGTAATAAGCACCATCACCAAAAGCAACTAGGGAAGTAAAGGGTTTATTTGGCTTGTACATCCGGATCTTAATCCATCACTTAGTACACTCTGGGCTAGAACTCAATCAAACAGGAACCATGGAGGAATGGTGCATACTCTCTGTCTCGGTCTCTCTGCCTCTCTCTGTCTCTCTGGTTCATACTCAGTTAGCTTTCTTCTAAAGCCCAGGTCTACCTGGAAAGAGATATATCACCCATGATGGGCCGGGCCCTCTTACATTAACTAGACGTTTAAGAAAATGTCTCACAGACATACCCACAGGCCGGTCTGATCTAGGCATTTCTCATTTAGGTTCCCTCTTCCCATATAACTCTAATTTGTGCCAAATCGACAATAAAAACTAACCAGTACAATGATAGTGAACTACCCTTAGAATTAAAGTTTTAAGTAGTGAAACATTATATTACATTGATTATATGGAATATTTTATGTAGTGTTACAATGCCAACCTTATAATTACCTGAACAAAAAAACCTAACTTTTCAATTTAGTCATTAAGAGTGGGCCTAAACTTGGAGGATACTTGTTCCTCTAGACATCTCTTGGAACCCTCTGTCTCCTGGAACTGTACTGATGGAACTGTCTTGCTGGAACCCCATCCTTGAAACTGTGTCCTTGAGCCTAGTTGCACCTATATTTTTATTCAGAATCGTTTCTCCAGCTTCAACTGGGGAAGTGCAAGCTTGGCTCCACACTGATCTTAACAGACCATTTGGACTTTTTATCCCTAGTTCTAGAATTCACCCAAGGTCACTATGCAATGGAAATGGGCACACCACCTTCCGCCGTTTCAATATTTTAATTGTAAAACATACCTACATCCATCCATCCATCCATCCATCCATCCATCCATCCATCCATTATCTTTTTAAACAAATCAACAAAGAATTCTTCTGTATTCTTTGAGGCAAAGACAAATTACACTTAAGCTTGTATCTGAGCTTGTACTTAAGCTTGTACTTTTCTTAGATATGGGAACTCTGAGAGTAGGCTGTAGGTGTTAATAACACTAGGGGTGATCTGGAAAAGGAGGAGAAAGGAAGTAAACAGGGCAAGCACAGAGAATGTGCTTCAGAATCACTGTGGTGAACTACAGCGTGCTTGGGAAATCTGCTTGCCTTTAGTTTAAGGCTTTTCTTTTTTACTTGATTATTTGCTTTACACAAAAACACATTTAGTACACAATACCTTTAATTTCCACATAAATCATATTTTGTGTAGCACAAAGCCACTCCCTTCTCAAATGCTCTAGTAGAAGGTCAACTTCTATTTAAGAGGAGAGGATAGGATATGTATGCTTGGTGAGTCAATGCATCACTCAGTGATAGCATCACTCCGTGATAGCAGCTCATGTCCATGTGGAATTGACTATGCCCCACACACAATTGTATCAATTCTAAGCATATTGTACATCATGATTTATTTAATTAGACAATTAATCTAGGCCATTTGTTTATGGGAAACCATTACCAATGGCTAAATAGACTATTCCGCATTGTATGCTTCCAGAAGTTGCTGTTCTATGACAAAATAATGAGATGGCCCTTAGAGAAAATCTAAAGCAATAAAAAGAATATGTGTGTGACTAAAAGCATGAAATCATCAGTATTCACTGAGCCTCCACAGTAGTCCTGTCTCTATAGCTAGAATGTTTAAAGGTGTATTTAAAAAATCAACTCACAGGCCGGGCATGGTGGTGCATACCTTTAATCCCAGCACTTGGGAGGCAGAGGCAGGCAGATCTTTGTGAGTTCGAGACCAGTCTGGTCTATATAGTGAGTTCCAGGACAGCAGGGGCTACAGGGAGACCCTGTCTCAAAAATAAATAAATAAATGAATAAATAAATAAACAAACAAATAAATAAAAATCAGTTCACAGTCCTTACAGATTCTGATGCAAAACATGCTTTAGTTAAAATTTTGTCAGCTTCTGAGCTTTAATTTTTTTTTTTAACTGGCCTATAGATAGGATTTGATCTGAATAGAAAAAATGACCCAGTTATTTTCAGGTTCTGTCCTATAAGAAATCATGGAAGTAAAGATCCTGGGAAATGGCTACAGCATTAATAAAGGTTATGACTGTATCTAAATCCTCCAATAAAAACAGAGCAGCAAAACCTGAACTGCAAAGATGAAACCTATAACACCATCACAGAAGCACTCCTACGTGCATGTGAAGATGGACTCTAATATCATCAAACCTGTGCAAGAAGCAGAGGAGGGTGTTAATACAGGATAGATCTGGGTGATGAAGAACCTGAAAATCAATAAGTTCACTCACTGAAAAGTTCAGTGTTCTACTTTGAGCGATAACTGACTCTTGGAGGCAGAGTCCTATGACCAAGTTCAAGATAGGTTCAAGAAAGCTGTGGAAGTCATCTGATGATGAACCCTGAGGTTTGCCTGGCTCTAAAGATTGAAACTAACCACCTAATACTCAGAACAAAGCCCCACGCTGAGGAGAGAATGCACTCAGACTCAAGAGGGTGGTGACAACCAGAGCAAAAGAGTCAGGTACAGGCCTATGGGGCGGATCTCAGAGAGGGAGAGGATGAGGCCATGTTTTCAGCCCCTTCATGGAAATGCCACTTCCCTCAACAACAAACATGAGAGGTCACAGAATGCAAGTTAGTCTCTCAGAACTGTTCTGAAAATATAGAAATGCCCATCTCACTCTAACATGAGTCATGTAAAAAGGGTTACAGATGGAACCCATCTAAAGTAATTATTAAGCAAAAAGAGGAAACAAATATAGTGGTGTGTTTACAATGAAGGGACCCTAGAAAAACAGCCACAAGGTACATAAAATTTAACAACAGTTCCAGGTAGGCCGAAAGAAATTAAGAAGAAAGTAATAGATACGAATTAGTAGATGAGGAAGAAAATAACAGATGATAGATATTGACAATAATAGAAACATGATTAATAATTAGAAAAACTAAGAAATGAGGTTAGAGAAAATAAGATTAGAGAGAGGGACGACAGAAGAAAGTGCTTTGGAAATGTGATTGTATTGAAAGAAAAGCTTTAAACTGTAAAAGTGAATGAATAAAAGGACTGAAGAGAAAGTGCTGGCTTAATATCTTGGTGAGGGAAATTCAACTCATGTGCAACCAGAGTCCCTGGAGAAGGAGTCACAGCCAGGAAGTAGAACAAGTTTGTACAACGATGACTTTAGATAAATTTCCTGACTTGAAGCAGCTTATTGAAAGGTGGCTTTTAAAATCTGGGGAAATGTCTCCAGAGAACTTCACACCCACACACACACACAGAATGTCACAGGTTGAAGCAGAATACACTGATTATACTAGCAAACATAAATGGGCTTAACTCACTTATTAAAATAGAAAAAGATACCATATAACAAAGAAAAATCTACTGCTATGTGATATGCAGGAAATATGTTTTTAAAAACAGTTTATTTTATTTAAATAATTTATTATTTTTTTTAAATTTGTTTTTATTAAATTTTGTTTTATTTCATACAGAATATCTCAAACAATCGGAATCACCTTTTAGCCCTGTCCCCACCAGACTCCTCCAATAACCCCCCCACTGGAACTCATATGCTCTATCCTGGGTGTTAAGGCCCACTGTGTCAAGTCAGTGTCCCCAGATGCTCCCCAGTGCAAGTCCATCTACTTGCAGTCTAGTCAGATCCCTCTCATCTATCTATCCAAACACCTATCATATTTTTTTCTTTTCTTTTTCTTTTCTTTTTTAAACAGAGCATAGGGTAGGGGTTTATTTACAGAAGAGTGGGTACCCCACATTTATGGCTGCACTGGAAAGTCCACACTTAAATATAGATCCTGTGACTTCCCAACAGCCGCAGAAAATGGTGAGAGAGGTGCCTCCTGGCAGTGTTGGCCTTATTTATCCATAGCCCCTCCCCCACATGCAGCTAAGATTGACTGATTGGGTGGGAGGGGTAACTGACTCCTCCCTTGACTCCTTGATAAGTGTGGGAAGGAGGTGTGACTACAGTTTGCCAGTATAGTGGTTGGAGTACACTTCTAGTTAACACTCCACCCTGTCCTCCGGCTCTTACACCCTTCTGCCAACCTCTTCTGCAAAAATCCCTGAGTCTTGGAGGGGGTGGTAGGTGTGGGATGATCTTCTTCCTATTGTGGCAAGACACTGAACTTTCAGGTCTCTTCATCATCAGTTTTCCATGGGCTGTTGGCCATTGCAGTGGGATTCCATCTACTATAAAAACACAAACAACAAGAAGCAAGAATATCTAAACAGTGGCTGCTATAATAACTTAACCTATGGGTGTAAACACAAATGCTTGGATGGTACATTAGCAAGTGTATCACATCTATCTAACAAAACAATTGCAGTGGCTTCCCACTGGGGCCTATATTCTCCCCTGCCACAAGGGGTTTGGCCTGGTCTATAGTTCCACACTTAGGAAGCGGGCATTAGATCCAATTGAAAATTTGCTGGTTGTACATACATTAGACAGTCCACTATTGCACCAGCAGGAACATCCTGTTTGGTATGTTGGTAGTGCAACACACGGGGTCCATTGTTGAGCAGAATTATAGGGGATGATTCTCCCCCAGTCATCTGCATATCACCTTTGGCACCATGAAAGCCACCCATCCAGTGGCAGTGAGTTTCCAGCTTAGTCCAAGCTTGATTTCTGCCTCTCCTGCATTCACATCAAGCAGTGTCTTCAGCAATAGGGTCCCTCTGTCCATTTCCAGTATACAACGGACATTATTGACAATGGCCTTTATTGTTTTGGGGCCCACCAGGGCTCCTCAGGCCAACAGCTCATAAGGGGTGACCCACCTCTGGCACTGGGATTTTCACTTAACAACCGTTTTGCTTCTGGAAGGGCTTTCTTCTGTCCCTGAAGGTTCCTTCTGTGCTTAAGGCTTTTTTAAAAAAATTGTGTATCTGTAGAATTTTTCCCCTTTATTCCCATAATTCTTTTGTTTTGTGTATATGAGTGTATTGTCTGCATGTATGTAAGTGCACCCATGACATGTGTCATGTAATGCCCATGGAGGTCAGAAAAGGACGTCAGATCCCATTGAACTAGAGTTACAGACGGTTGTTAGTTGCCATGTGGGTGCTGGGATTTGAACCTGGGTCCTCTACAAGAGCAGTCAGTGTTCTTAACCGCCGAGTCATCTCTCCAGCCCCTAAAAAAGATATTTTGAAAGTGAACAAACGCAAGAACAATCTAGGTCTGACTAGCTTGATATGTGGTATGTAGAGTTCAGACCTAAAAGCATGAAAAGAGAACAGGAACATTTTGTTACAATCCAAGATAAAGATATAACAGTTATCAAAGTTTAGATTTGCAAAAACACAGAAATAAGGAACCAGAAAAATATGCCAATGACTTGCGACTTTAACTCCTTTTGGCCTCATTAAATCAAATGCATGAAAAATTGTTATATGGATATAGACTGTCTTAGTTTCCTTTTATTGCTGTGATAAAACACTCTGACAAAATGCAACTTGGAGAGGAAAGGGTCTATTTGGCTTACATGTCCCAACCACATTTCAACACTGAGGGAAGCCAGGGCGGGAACTCAGGGCAGGGACCTGCAGGCAAGAGCTGAAGCACAGACCATGGAAGAATCCTGCTTACTGATTTGCTCCTCTGGCCTGTGCTCAACCTGCTTTCTTATACAACACAGAACAACCAGCCCAGGGGCAGTTGTGGGCTGGGTCCTCCCACATCACTCAACAATCAACAAAAGGCTTCAGAGATATGGCCACAGGCTGAGCAGATAGAAGAAAATGGAGGAAATTCCTCAGTTGAGGCTCCTTCTTCCCAGGTTAGTCAAGTTGACAACTGAAGCTATTTAGCACACAGATTATCTAAATGCCATCACCATTAAAATGTGTCTTGCAGATAAATGTGCAAATCTGAACATAGATAATAGATCATACGCTGTTTCAAAATGCATGCTGAGCATTACAGAACTATATCATACCAAAATAACAAAGGAGGCCTTAATTTCAAACAATGGGAGAATTACAAACAATGTTCTCCAGTTACAGTGCAATGAGGTAGAAGTAGCAAAATAACAACAATTAACAGTATTAATAGTAACCGTAATTAACTTCCACACTGAAGGAGCTGCCAAAGCAAAGTTTCTAATCTTCAAAATAAATATAATGAGAAAAAGTGTAAAAGAAAGAAAAAACAAATAAATGAGACTCTATTTAACACCAGTACCAACCAGCAGCAACTAGAGATGAAAATTAAGAACCATAGAGCAGAGCTGCAGCCAGGAGGATTTAAAGTTTTAAGGCAGCTTGGAATACATAGTGAGATCCAATCTTGAAGAAAAAGGAGGAAGAAGAGAGGAGGAGGAGGAACAATAAAGACAGAAATCAGAAATTAAGGATATAGACACAAGGGAAATGCAGAATAGCTCAATAAACAACAACAAAAAACTATCTTGTTGAAGATGTTCAGCAAGGGGTAGTATTTGGGAAGAGGACTAAGACACAACTGGAGGAGAAGGAAAGGGCAAGTGAGGGCGGGGTATGAAAACGATCAAAGTACAAGATATCACAATGACTACACAAGGATAGAAAAACAGTTTAGAAAAAGCAAACTAGTCTAATCAAGAAGGCAATGGAAAACCCCACAAATACATAAATTTGAAAGTGACAAATTTTTTGACAAATTTCTCTGTCAAAATAGAGAAAATCAAATAATCTGAAAGGAGTATTTCCCATATCCTATGCATAGAAGTTTGCAAAGCTAGATGAACGTGTAATTTCTTTTTAAAAATGAAATGATGAAATTTGCAGGTAAATGGATGGATCTAGAAACTGTTATACTAAGTGAAGTAACACAGACTCAGAAAAACAAATAACGAATGTTCTCCCTCCTATGTGGATCCTAGCACCAAATCCTTTAAAATTCCAGGCCCTTCTAATAAGATGATGCTATACAGCAGTCCCTTCTGCGTGAACTAACTACGATCATCACGACTTCAGCTGAGCCTGATCGCTAAACATAGTAACAATTGGACTTGATGACAGTTGTGCTCATTCATTAAAGGAGGGCCAAGCAGTGCCACCGGACCCTCACGGGAGTATCCAGCCACTCTTCCCAGCCAACTATACGTAATTTAACCCTAATTACACATGGCCTCCTGGATTTGGGGAGGGCTAAAGTATACAAACTGTGGAAGGCTAGGAAGAGAAGGCATGACCCATGCTGAGTAAAGGCTTTCCAGTGTGCATACCCTCAGGTCATACATACACCTAAGCAAACCCTCAGTTATCTTGGTAAGCAAGCTCAATAAATTCATTGGTTCCCTAGTAAAACTTCAATGAAACATTGGTTTGACACTAGAACCTTAAAAGGGAATAAGCACTGCTTAGCATCTCCAGGAAAAGAAGTTTCACAACCGACTGAAAATTTTTTTATTAATGCTATTATGTCTCATAATTATTTTTTAAAAAAGAAAATGAGAATGTAAAAGATGTTAAAAGGATATGGGAATGGAGATATTTTCCAAAATAGAAAAAATGAGAAAGCCTAAGCAAGTGATGAAGGTCTGTTTAGGTTTGTTATATATAAAGGATGAGACAAAAATAATATACACATAATCTTAAAATTTCTATGGTCATAGTTTAGTCACCTAGTTTAAGGAACAAAATATATATCTAGTCAATATTTATCTGAAAATATTTGGTTTTTTACCCAAGCCTTATCTACATACCACATGATAATTAAAAGTACCAGATTGGTGGAACTAACCTTATTGGATGTTTAACAGCCATACTTTAAGGCCTAATGTGCTCAGAGGGACTTAAAGGACAGTTTTTGCTTCTTGCCCTCCAAGGTCAACCAAGTTCCAGGGGACTATGGAACATCTCTCAAAATGTCCTGCAACTGTGGTGAGTCACCTGTAGTCTTGTTCAGGGAGGACATGGAGACCCCATGAGATGGACTTGAACTAGTGTCCAGTCTACAAAGAGGAGGGTCAACTTAGAGGAAACATCTCATTCATGTTTCGAGGTGAAGCCAGACATGGTCGAACAGGACCTTTGACTTATCTTCACATAGATGGAACTGGTAAGAGAAAGGAGCCAGGAGCTCTTCCTAAGCCCCTGTGACCTCTGAGGAACAGATCATCAAATGACCTTAAATGCAAAAATAAATTGATTTATTTGGGCCAACTGTATGGCCTTAAATACCCAAAAGGAAAGTATAACCAAAGAGTAAAGTCATCAGTATACTTCTTCAAGCGTTCAAGGGATTACATTTCCCAGAAATTAGGCTTAAGTCTATATAAAAAGTTTAGACAATTATTTCTTATTGATGATTTTATTCCTAACCAGAAAGTGCTGCTCAGATATAAGACCTCAAATCTTGGTCTCCAATACTGTACTGCCCACCTGTAGCTAAGGGAGACAACCAGCTATTGTTCTAAAATGATGGATAAATTTGTTTTCTCCCCCCATTTCAGAAGTCTTTGAGAGGGAACTGACACTGATTCTAACCATTCCAACAGCTATCAAAATCCTGAAATC
>NW_008360316.1:1106538-1107439 GCF_000622305.1 Nannospalax galili | reverse complement strand
AAAATTCCAATGGACTTTCATATGAACATTTGAAAATTGTCCTGTTCTGACTTTTTTCTAGTTCCCTGTCTAGTACTTGTAATACTAATTACTCTTGCCTTTACTTCTCCTTCACATCTCCTATTCATGATTCAAGGACTTTCTTTTCTCCTGAGAGATAAGAGTTATGCAATTTGGGAGTCTTTTAGATAGACCCACTGAAGGCATACTCCAATTGCCTTACCCTGCGTCCCTGTTCAGCATGAAAGAAGCCAGAGCGATCTGCATCCTGATTCCCTATTGGCAATTTGGGTAACCCTTTCAGAGGATGGTGTGATAAGAATAGGAGGTAGGAACTGGCTAGGCAGTTAGGGTAAAAAGACCCCAAAGAAAATAGCCAGTTCCTTGGCTAACAGTCAAAATGTCCATGGGCCTCTAAGCAACATACTCTGTTCCAAAGGCAAAAAATGTCAAAAGTATTTTGGAGCTTGTGTCAAATCCTTAAAAGATTTTAGGGTTACCTCTTCAGAGGGGGGAAATGTTAGAGAAGCCAAAAACTCCATAAAAATAAATAAATGAAAGAAGAAAAAAAATAAAAGAAAAAGAAAAAAGTGATGGGGACATATGGGAAGTGTTGGAGGGGAGGGAGTGGGCATGGATTTATCAAAATACCTTATATGCATGTATAAAATTCTCTACAAAGGACACTTTTTGCTCCCTGCCCTCCTAGGTCGATTAGTTCCCAGGGACCATGAGCATCTCGCAAAATGTCCTGTAATGGTGGTGGGTCATCTGACCTCTTGATCAAGGAGGCCAAGGAGACCATACCAGATGGACTTGAACCAGTGTCCAGTCTATAAAGAGGAGGGTCAACACAGAGGAATCATTTCCTCCATGCTTCCAAGAGAAGCCAACAATGGTC
>NW_008360316.1:1057381-1105841 GCF_000622305.1 Nannospalax galili | reverse complement strand
ATCTTTTTTAAACGTTGGAACCTCATTTAATTTTATGTCTTATAGAGTTTATAATGAGTAAAAGATTATATAAGCATAATAATTCATCTGTAAACCTAGAAATGTACAGCCAATTTTGAAAGAGATGTACCCTAGGTCAGAAAAATGTTATTGAATAGGTTAATGCTGTTGTAATGAAATGCTTCGTTTAATTAAAAAAATAAATAAATGAAAAAAAAAGAAAAAAAAAAGAAATTCTCAGTAAAGTTTTTGTAAAAGTAAAAAAAAATGGCATTGCAGAATTGAACTTAGCGGAGGCAGGCTAAACTGACCAGTTATCATAGAAGTAAAAACATAAAGACCATTCCTACAAAAAAAAGCACCGTGCTTTTAAAGGTTCACAGATAAATTTACAAAACCTTTCAAAGATAACCCAAGTTCATCAGGCAATTTATTCTTATTGATCCTCAAACTTGACACAGGTTTTATCAAAAAAGAAAAGTTCAGAATAATCGCTCATATAAACAGTGACTAAAAGATTCTTAAAATATTGTTCAGTGAAGTCCACGGTAAATACAGAAATCTAAAGATTCAAGACTATGATCCACATATGAGAGAGCTTGCAGTGTTTGTCTTTCTAAGCCTGCGTTACTTTGCTCAGTATAATTTTCCCCATTTGTATCTATTTACCAGCAAATTTCATAATTTCACTTTTCTTTATAGTTGAATAAAATTCAATAGAAAGGAGTTATTTGGATGGGGGAATGTCTTACAGTGGTGGGATAACAACATAGGTGATGTGAAAACAGGGAATACTGGGGGTAGAAAAGTTTAAGCAGGGATGGGGCAAGGGTGATGGGAAAGAGAAGAGGGTAAGGAGGGAGGGTTAGTCGGAATGTGGGGTGTATGAAAAAGTCGTACAGAAACCTGCTACTTTGTAAGACAGTTTAAAATATGCATTAAAAATGAAAAAGAAAAGGAGGTGTCCTAGATGGCTGGATAACACTACTCCTAAAAGACTTGAGTTATTAAACAAAAATCCCAGTGCTAGCTGTGGGATACCTCCTTAGGAATTTCTGGTCAGAGAGGTTTAAGAGTCCCCAAAACAAAGCAGATTCTTGCCTTTCCTCTTGGTTGTCCATCAGAATTAGCTGATAAGACTCTATTGTTAAAAACACCACACACATTGGCTGCAAGACAGAGAGAAATCAAGCTGAAGGTGAGCTGGAAGCTTCTTCCTTGCTCTCAATAGTCAATCATGGATCAGGGAGAGCCTTACAGGGCCCTATCCTTCCTTATTGAGCTATTGGCTATTCATGGATTCTGGGAAAGGGGTAGTCATTATCCTCAGTTGTGTAACCACTGCTGAGCCCACCAGGCTCCAATGGAGAGTTCCAAACCCCTGGTCATAGAGATGGTCCTGGTTAAACTCAGTGGATTACAAAATAAAATAAAACAAAACAAAACAAAACAAAAAACCATGAACGTGGGAAAGGGACTTGTAGAAAAGAGGGTGGGCTGACAGGAGTGGGAAAGAAATATGAGAAGGTAGTAGATGAGAATAATCAGAATATATTAATCCTGTAAGAAGCTGTCAACAAACAAATGTAATAAAAGTTATATAAAGGCAAAACAAACAAGCAAAAATTCAATAGAAATTGGTGGATGTTGTTAAAAGCTTTTGATGTCCATTAATGTTAAAAGTTTCTTTTTGTTTGTTTGTTTGTTTGTTTGTTTAAGACAGGGTCTTCCTATAGCCCCATCTGGCCTGGGATTTGCTATGTAGACCAGGCTGGCCTCTTGAGATCTGCCTCACCTCTGCCTCCTGAGTGTGAGTGCTGGGATTAAAGATGTATGCCACCACCTGGCACACTAAATGTTAAAGTTTCTTAATGGAGGATTTCTACTGTCTTTCTTAAAAATGTCAGAGTCAAGAACAAGATGACAATGCCTGCTGCCTCTACCACCATTTAACATTGTGTTGAGCATTAGCTATTACAGTTAGACAAAAGAAGGCTGTTTGAAAGGCAGTAGAGATTGCAAAGGATTATATTTAGATTATATTGAATAAATAGGTAGAAATCTCAAGGCTATCAATTGAAAAACTACTATAATTAATTTTTTAGAGGTAGAAGTATGTCAAATCATAAAATCAGGCTCTAGAACTAAGCAGCCTGTATTACATTTTCAGTGTTGTGACCCAAAATATCTGATATAGACAACAAGGGAAAAGCAGTTTATTTTGGGTTATGGTTTCAGCCTACCCTGGTGGGGATGGAAGGGCAGAGCAGCTCAGTTAGTAGCTGTGGGAGTGTGTGCTGGGGGCTGTTCACAGCAGGAAGCAGAGAGCACAATTGGAGCCAGGAGCTGTGCTATAACCTCAAAGGCCAACCTCTAGTGACCCACCTCTGCCAACTAGGCCACGCCCCTAAAGTTTCATAGCCTCTCAAAAATAGTAAAAGGTAATGCCTGGGTGGGTAGTTAACAAGGTATATAACAACCTATCTGATGAAAACTGCACATTTCACTCCAGAATGCAAATCTGAGCTCAGTAGATGGAAAAAAGAAAGGCATGCTCCGTTCTTGGCTAGGAAAATTCAACCTCATGAATTTGTCAGCTCTCCGTAGTGGAGAACTGTCCTAATTACCACTGAAAATGCAGGAGCAATGGTGGAAAAGGTTGATGTACTGTGTAACACAAACATATGTGAACATTGCACGGCAGGGAAAAATCTACCAAAAACAAAGGACAAGTTTGGAGCAGACATCTGCCATTTACATCTGACAAAAATGAACATCTAAAAATAGAAAAATAAAAGACCAATAACCCTATAGAAATACTGGCTAGTGAGCACCTTCGTCATATGCCCAATGTTATGCATAATATGAGGAATGCAGTTCAAAGTGGTTGTCTTATCTGGCAATAATTGGAAGCTTGGAAATACTTTTATTAAAGTTTTAAAAAAAAAGACCCTGAGGGCAGGCAAGCTGTAAATCTCTGCCTGGAGGAGAGCAGAATTGGGAAGGAAAAGAGCCAAAACCATGATGTTTTAGCCAGCATGGAAGTCAGAGGCACCGCAGACCAGTGGCCACATGGTGTGCGTGGGAGCTTTAGGGAAACAGTAAGGAGGCTCCAAATGTAGCAGAAACCCAAAGTGTTAGGGAAAGCTCACTTAGGAAAGAGATAGAAAGAAGAAAATGAAGCCTTATGCTCTTCAGAAGCATTTAGAAAAGTAGATAAAGCCACATGCCTTCAGCCTGGAAAGCAACTGGGAATTCTGGATAGTAAAAGCAAATGATCTCATTAAAAAGCGAATTATTCCACCCATCTCTTTAGCATGTCTTAAGTCCTAGGGGTGGTCCCTTGGCCAGCTGATTGACATGCCATGTTAGGTCTCCACCAGGACAGAGATTGGCCTTTATTGCTACTGTAATACTCTGACCTGACCTACACACACACACACACACACACACACACACACACACACACACGAGAGAGAGAGAGAGAGAGAGAGAGAGAGAGAGAGAGAGAGATTCTGAAGTTGTTCCTGCTGGCTAAATTTTGAACATAAATAAGGACAAAATGTCCAAGAATTGTGGCACATCAAATATATTTAAATCTATGACTTCTAATTATGTGACACCATCACACTGTTCAGCTGTGGAAGACTTAAAGAAGAAGTTCATTATTTTTGAAAATGGTGAATATGATAGAATTATCCAGCGTTTATCTTGATAAGTGACTTTCTATAATAATAGCAGTTCCAGATAAACAACAGAAGAGAAATTTCTCCTAGAGATGAGGTCTAGGTGATACATAGGAAAGAAAAAGGAAAATTCAAGTCTCATCATTTTGCAACCCTTAACCCATATTTAAAGGATGTAGGGGATGGTCATCAATGGTTGCTAACATCGTCAACAGATATCATGTCTTCCTTGATTGCATTTCTCATTAGCATTATGAAGTAGTGCCAAAAAAATTCAAACTCGAATCCCATCAGATCTCTAAATCAAACTGCAGTTTTGCAGGATGACAAGGACATGTTTTTGGAAATCTTGCCAGAAGAACCTGGATTGAAGAAAACCTGGACTGTGCTGGACCATCAATCCGGTGTTTTTAGCGTCATCAACAGCACCTGCAGTAATCTCAAATGGCAAATGAGAAAAGGAGAGGAAGACCTCAAAGATGGGAAACAAAACAAACCAAATACATCAGCCTGTCATAATGTACAGATGTTTGAGTCTCCAACGAAACTAGCAATCAAAAATAAAACAAAAGAAAGCACCCTCTAAATACTAATAGGATATTTTGATACCACTATGTGATCACATGGAAAATTTTTAGGTATAATAATGATACTGTGTGGATTTTTTATGTGTATGAGTATCATTCCTGCATGTATGTAAGTGCACCCATTTCGTACAGTGCCCTTGGAGGTCAGAGGGCACTGTATTCTCATGGAACTAGAGTTAAGGATGGTTGAAGCTATCATGTGGGTGCTGGGGATTGAACTAGGTCCTCTGAGCCATCTCTCCAGCCCCAGATACTGTGGTTTTGCCTTAAAAATAATTTTTATCCTTTACCTAAGGATCTATAACAGTATTTATGGGGAAAATATGTTTCCCTGGTTATGCTTCAAGAGGTGATTTTGCTATCAAAACAAAATTATCAGTGAGCTGCCAAAATGGAATGTTGACTTGAGGAGGGTTTAAATACCCTTCTAAATTGTAATATGCTTGAAATATTGTGGTAAAAAATTTTGGAAAATCAGAGACTGCTTCCTTTCTGAAAACACTGGTCAGACTTCAGGTGTGGAAGACATTAGACAAGGTGGAGGGTAAAGTATCCCATGTCAAATAGATTTGTTTTGTATACTTCGAGTTGACTAGTTAGAGAAACTCCAGACCTTCACAGGCTCAGAGTCAACTCTGAAAGATGTTCTTTATAAAAGGAACTTTACATTTAACTGCACTAGTAAAGGAAACTCAGATCTAGGCAAAGTCTTTTCTGTGTGGCTTCCACTCCACCTTTCTGCCTAGGAGAGAGAGCTCTTCAGACAGAAGACCCCAAAAGGAGATCGCCACAGGTGTCTGACATCTGGTTCTGGCTCACCTCATAATCAGACAGTCCTTGCTCCTGTGGTGTTCCTCCCCTCTTCTCTTGTGAAGAGGGTAGATAAATCTTTGGGTTACTTCAGGGATTTGGGGGCATCACTTTCTTCCAAGTGATGACCTTACATTTCGTCCTTGCCTTTTGTTAACTGTCAGGTTTTCAGAGGCTAATTCTGGAAGCTGTGAAAGTTCCCCACCTCCCAAGCATAGGAGGGCTTCAAAATGCTTTGGAGAACTGCTAAGTCCTAAAATCACTAGGCCAGACACTTTCTCTCATTGGACGTCGTGTGTATTTTTCAAGTAATTTCATTTAGATTTTACTTAGCCCATTCAAATATTATTTTATGAGAACTGTTCAATGTCCAATTTCTACTCATCCCCAAATAAAAACAAGCCACAGCCCAAACTACAAATGTCTGTGCATTAAATTCTAAAAATTTGAAGCTGTAATTTTGCCAAATAGACACAAAATGCTGCTTGAGAGAATAGTTTGACTCGTTGATTACTGTGTCAGAAACCACCCACAAGCTGCAGCAATGACTTATTGTGTGGGACCAATTTCAGCAGGGTGGGGCTTCTGGCCCGGCTGGTGTTGGTCCTGAAGTTCTAGAAGATGGCGGGAGCTGAAGTCATGGCTGGCACTGGGTGCTCAGGCCTTTATACTCCCTGGTGCCTCTCTGCTTATGTGGTGGCTCAGCTTGCATGATGTCTCTCCAGTGGAGCATTCTGGAATTCCTACGTAGCCACTCCACGCTTCTAAAGCTACTGGGCCTTTTTAGCATCTGGACTTGGAAATCCCAAAATATTCTTGAACATTTTATTGGTCAAAGCAGCTACACGGTCAGCAAAATTCAAGGGGAGGGAAAAATATACTCTTGTCTTTCCATGGGAGGGATATTCGCATATGGAGAGGGGAAGACTTGTGTAGGGCCATTTTCCAAGACTAGCTACCACAATTAGCTTGCAACAACAACAACAAAAAATCAGAATACCCCTGTGTTAAAGGCTGGGTCCCTGGTGCGGTCTCTGGCAGGTGATGAAAACTTGAAGAAGTGGGGCCAGTGCAAGATTTTAAGTCACTGGGGGTGCTCCCTTGAGGAGATTGTGGGACTCTGATCTCTTTCTCTTTTTGTGGTCTAAGCATTAGTTGAAAATCCTTATTTTTTGCCATATACTCCCTGCTGTGATGTGCTGCTTTACCATAGGCCCAAAAGCAGTAGGACCAATCAACCCAGGCTGAAACCTCCATAACTGTGAACCCAAATAACCTATCTTTTTTTTAGTATTTTATTTATTATTTTTATTTTATGTGTATGCATGTATTGTCTGCATATAGGTAAGTGCACTCGTGTTGTGCAAAGCCCACGGAGGACAGAAGAGGCTTTCAGACCCCCTGGAACTGGCATTATGGACAGTTGTTAGCTGCCATGTGAATGCTGGAGTTCAAACCCCGGTCTTCTGCAAGAACAGTCAGTGTTCTTAACCACTGAGCCATCTCTCCAGCACCCCCCTTTCTATCTTTTATAAGCTGATTGTGTTAGTTATTTATGTTACAGTGTCAGAAAGATGACTAATCTCGCTCTCTCACCTCATTCTTCCCAGCCTAGGGTAGACTCACATGATTGACTTAAAGTAGGGGTTTTTGCTTGAAAGGCACAGTTCCATAGCATAGGGTGCACATGTAAGCTGACTGGGGACTGACCTTTTCACCTGTTCAAGTCATAGCATAGCTAACAGACACAGGCACTGGTTCTAAAGCAGCCACTGTCTCATGGCTTTTACTGGGGGAAAATTGGTTGTTGGGGAAACTATTGTTTTAAACTCAACTAAATATAAGGAAACAATGGATGTCTTTCTTCGCTACTTGCAAAAGGTCATATGGACAAAGAACAGGGCAGAGTGGTTCCAACTAGACATGCAAGCACATGCATAAATGAACACATTTCGCACACTGGCTGTTAGTGTTAACTCTTTGTTTACCTGGAGAAAGGAGATTGTTTTCCCTTTCTCTGATGGTTTTGAATTGAGTTTATAAAAAGGAGAAAACAGGACTGAGTCCCTAAACCCTTCGCCTGATCTTCCAGGGCTCACAGCATTGGGAAAATCCAGAGCTTGGAAGGGCACTGGTGAGACAGGTCCGAGCTTTCTCTCTTAGCCCCCAGGACAGTAATGAGAGCACAGCTACAGGAGGACTGTTCAAGGCTCTAGTCCTGTAAGGACTTTGCCCTTTAACACCAGTCGAAAGAGAAATAAATAAACTATAAAGAAATGTGCTTGGATACACTGACTTTTCCTATGTGATTAATGATTTTCATTAAAAAATTAATGTTTAATTCCTCCCATGGTTTTCCCCAAACTCTGCTGGGGCCTACACACTCGTGTTACTTTGGGTAATAAAGTGCTGGCTCAACTCCATCTTCTTAGGCAGTCCAAATAATCACTTGTCAGGAAGCCTGGTAGCATGTTCTGTTCATCAATGTAGTTTATTGACTGGTGCTTTTACACCAGTCTACTAGTTTACTTTTGGTTATAATACAGCTACTGTGGGGGAACAATTGGTGAGATTAGGTCAGCTTTAGATTTTTGAAAAAAAAATTAATAGATCTAGATGGAAGGATTATAACACCTCACAGGCCATCAAGGAGAAAATCTGAAGCTACTGTTTGTAGCAGCAAATGCAAAAATATTAATCCAGTCACCACAACACAGCTTTCTAAATTTGTAAAATTCTGCTTGATTACTGCCCTATATACATAAGAAGAGAACTGAGTGCGTGTGAACAGAAATTCTATAAAGAAATGCAACAAATAGGTTTAAACAAATACTTTTGGAAGCTTTCTGGAACACACAGGCAAAAACTGGGTTTGCTTTCCCAGTAAAGGGTACAAGCAACCCAAGCCCCATGACCTGTGTTCGAGATACGCACATGAGCAGAAATAATAAAATAAAACATGTTTAATAATCGAACATGTATTTCTACCAGAATTGAATGAGAATTAAATATTCACGGTGCATAAATAATGCTTAGAAGATTGAGAAATTGTGCAATACGAATTAAATTTGGGGAATGAGGCATGGAAGTTTCATTTTGAACATGCCTTTTTTCCCCCCAACTTGTATTCTTTTTCTTTTCTTTCTCCTTTCCTCCGTCGTGTCTGAGCACCCCTCCTCCTTCCCTCCAAAAGAAGAGAACGCTGTTCTCAGAACTCTCCCAGGCTTTCTTAATTGAAAGCAACAATCCTGAGTCACTCCTTTATATTAAGTGAAAAACTTTTGCATGAATCTCCAGGGATCAAGTGATTAGCCCAGCAAGAAGGCAGCGGACGGACGCTGGCTATTCCTGTAAGTGGTGGAAAGAATTAAGTACAATTTTTCAAAGATAACACTGAAAAGAATGGTATTTTCTTTCAAAACATGTCCCTCTCTGAAACATCAGTGCAGACACATGTCAGGATAGAAACTGGATCGTATTTCTCACAGTTGAAGACTCAGATTTCGTCAAACAAGACTGTTTGTTCTTGTGCCCAAACTGTATCCTACACTGTCCCGTTGTCTGGACTATAATGGAATATAACTAACTTCGGACAGGGGAGGCTGGTTGGTGCCAACCTTGCTAATGAACATGTGGTTTCAATAATAATGGGGCTACTTGCACACTAGGTGGCAATGTGCCAGGTCCTTAATGTCAAGGGGATAACCTATGCAAGAGGTTTCATCTCCTGATATGATTGCATTCCCAAAAATGCTCTGGGCACACATTGAGACTCTGCAAAACAGAAGGTGTCCCTGAGCATCCTAGAGTTGAAGGCCCTGACAAATGAGGAACTTGCAGAGTTCATGTGCATTCTGAGCTTGGAGCACCCTGAGTCCCCTTGACAGTGAAAGTGGCCTGGCCTGGTGGGGTAGCAGGTGGGGATTAAGATCACTCTGTGTTTCAAGTTCCTGGTGTGCTGGATTCTGGAACTTGAGGGTCTGAAAGTTAGAAAACAGTGAAATGAATTACAGTTTAATGATATTCCCATTACACTGACAAAATGGATTCAATTACATAATGGTAGCATTAAACATTATTAAGAAGGGATCCAAAGTCTTGAGGCCAGACTTTTACAAAATCATGATAAGCTGCTTAAAACAGCTGAAATAGCACCTTAAGGGCCTTCCAGCCCTGGGTTTGCTGAAGGGGAAAAGACTTTGTTATATTTGCTCAAACAGTCTGTGGTACTGGCTAGTTATCAGGGGCTTAGCACTTGGAGAGGGAGATATGCTGATTGGATCATTGCATCTTAAGGTGCTCTTGGGTTGGTTTTTATGTTGTTCCTTCCAAAGTTTTTGTGAAATGCTACACTAAATGACTTGCCTGGGCCCTTGGTGATCTGAATGACCTGGCAGGATGACAATTGGGGTGGGGGGGGGCGACAAGAATTCCTTCCACAGGTGGCAGTTTTGAAAGGATGAACAGTCTCCCTTCAGTTCTTTGTTTCCCTTTGTATGAGATGTTTGGTTGCTGTTACTTTATTTTCAAATTTGCACACTACAAATTCATTCTTTGGGGTGCAGTTTTTCTCATGTTCAATACCTTCTATATTTTATAGTTAATATTTTTAAATTTATTCTTTGACAATTCCATACAGTATATATACAATATATATACAATATATCTTGATCATATCCACCCCCTTATTCCTTTCCTTCAAATTCCCCTGACACCCCAACACATCTTCACAACTTCATGTCCTTTTTAAAAAATAAACCACTGAATCCAATGAGCACTGCACATATGTGTATGGACGTGTGGTCATCCACTGGGGCACAAGCAACTTATCAGTGGCCGTACCCTCAAGAAAAGTGACCCTCCTTCCCCCAGGGCCACCAACTGCCAGTAGCTCCTCAGCTAGGAATGGGTTCTCAGGAGCCCCTCCCTGACCAAGCTGGACATTTTAATGGCTTGATCTTGTGCAGATCTTGTACAGGTAATGCGGTGTGGTTTTGATAAATGTGTGGTGCTGTGTATCCACCACCACAATCCACAGAGTTTCAACACTTCAAAATAATGCATGTTACCCATTTGAGGGTTCGTCCTTACCCTGTCTCTGGTGACTGTAGATTTGCTCTCCAATCTTATATGTAATTCTACCTTTCTCCAAATGTTATAAAGGAAACCTATGATGTACATTTGAGATTCACTCATGGTATTTCATGTACCAATAGCTTTTCTTCTTTCTTCCTTCTTTCCTTCTTTCTTCCCTCCCTCCTTCCCTCCCTCCCTCCCTCCTTACTTCCTTCCTTCCTCCCTCCTTCCCTCCCTCTCTCCCTTCCTCTCTTTCTTGTCTTTCTTCTTCTTGACTAGTATTCCATTACATGGATAGATCATGGTTTGTTTATCCAAATCTCTTCTCTGTAAGGAAAGTCATGTTTCCAGTTTGGGGTGATTATGCATTAAGCAGTTGTAAACATTTGCCTGCGGATTTCTGTAAGCATGCACATTTTACTTTTCTTGGGTGGAATCCTAGGAGTGAATTGGATGAGATTCTGGCTGGTAGGAGGGGGTTTACGTTTCTAAGATTGCTCTCTAACAGGACCGTAACATTTTGTGTTTCCATCAGCAGTGTATAAGAGTTCCAGCTGCTCTGCTCCTCACTAACGTTTCATGTGCTAAAGTTTAAACTTTTTTAATCATGTTAGTAAGTAGTGGTAACTCCTGGTTTTAATTTTTATTTCCCTAATGGCTAGTGATATTAAATACTTTTTCATGTGCTAATTTCCTATCTGTATTTCTTTTTTTCCGTAAAATTTTTTTTGATTTATTTTTATTTTATGTGTATGATTGTTTTGCCTGCATGTATGTAAGTACTCCTGTGTCATGCATTACCTATGGAGGCCAGAAAAGGGTATCGGATGACCCTGGAGTTGGAGTTATGGACAGTTGTTAGGCATCCTGTAGGTGCTGGGAACTGAATCTAGATCCTCGCAAGAACAGTGGGCACTCTTAACCACTGACCCATCTTTCCAGACCAGACTGTACTTTTTAAATGGTAATATAACTCTTCTATTTTATCAGCAGCGGTCGAAGGTTCAGCCCAACACCCACATGGTGACCAACAACCGCCTGTAACTCCAGTTCCAAGGGATCCAGCTCCCGCTTTTGGCCTTCTCAGGCACCTGCATGTATATGGTGCAAACACATGCAGGCAAAACACTCACGCACCTAAAATAAGTAAAAAAAAAAACCTTTTAAAAATAATTTTTCAGTTCTTTTAAGTGAATACATGCTGAAGGTTTTATGTCCTTTTGGAGAACTTAATCCTTTATCAATGCTTTGCTTCTTTTCTGTTAATGTCACTCTTGGAATGCACTTTTTTATTTGTTTATTTTTAGATTTACTCTATTTTTAAAATATGTGTATGTGTATATGCCTGTAGTGGCCAGAAGAGGGCATCAGGTCCCCTGAAGCTGAAGTTACACGTTGTCAGCCACCTGACATGGATGCTGGGATCTGAACCCAGGTCATCTGCAAGAGCAGTGGGCACTCGTAACCGCTGATCCATCTCTCCAGTCTAGACTGTACTTTTTAAATGGTAATATAACCATGCCTTCATATTGAAAGTGAGTTTCTGGCTTTTTAAAAAAATGTTTTTTTTTTTTAATGTTATGTGTATGAGTGTATTGCCCACATGTATGTAAGTGCACCTATGTTGTGCAATGCCCCCAGAGGTCAGAAGAGGGCATCGGATTCTCCTGGAACTGGAGTTACAGATGATTGTTAGCTGTCATGTAGATGCTGGGAATTGAACTCTAGTCCTCTGCAAGAGCAGCCAGTACTCTTAACTCCTGAGCCATCTTTCCAGTCCCCTGGCTTTGCTTTTAATCCAACCAGACAACTCTGTCCTTTAATTCAAGTGTCAAAATTATTTATATTTAATGTTATTATTTAGATGATTGGATTGAAGAGGCTTATGTTGCCCTCTTCAGTCTCTTGTTGGAGTAACTTTTATCATAAGATTCGATTTTCAATATTTCTGGATGTTAAACCTCTATCAGATGTGTCACTGGTGAAGTTTTTTTCCCATTTTATGGGTTTTCTCTTCACTTTTTTTTTTCGATTTTCAATATTGACTTTTTATTATTGTATTTTAAAATCATTTCACTGAGGTATGATTGACATACAAAAATCCATCCATGCTTAATACACAAAATGTGACAAACCTGGATAAGTATGTACTCCTGAAACAACCACCAATGCAATCTGCAATCCATGTAACACGCCTGTACACAGCACATGACTCCAGTGCTTCCTGTTGCTCTCTTGGCTTAATATTGCTGGGCCCACCATATATATATATATATATATATATGTATGTATGTATATGCCTTATGGTTTAGGCTGAAATGTGGCTCAAAACCCATGCAGGTATGGGCAGCAGTGAGTGGTGCTATTGGGAGGAGAAGAAACCCTAGAAGGTGGGCCTCATGGAAGATGGGTCTTTAAGGACCAGCCCTTGAATGGTGTATTGAGACTCCAGCCTTATTCCCTCTCTTCTTTGCTTCCAGGCCACCATGATGTGAGCAGTTCCACCACATGTTTCTCTTCAATATTTACCCTCGTTTTAGGTCCACAGTGATGGGGCTAAGTATTCATGGACTGAAACCTCTAAGACTGGGAGCCAAAGTAAACCTTTCCTTTTTGTAAGTTGTTTATCTCAGGTATTTTGTTACAACTACAGAAAGCTGACAAAAACACTGATCTCCAGTACTGATACAACTGACGCACTAATACATCTTGTTTCTTTCCTCACCCCTGAAAGTTACTACTCCCCTCTCTGTTTCTATGAGATTGATTATTTAAGACTCATTCTATAAGTAGTGCCACATAGTATTTGTTCCTCTGTGTCTGGTTTACTTAATTTAGCATAATGTCCTCCAGATTCATCCATGCTGTTGAAGACAACTTTATTGTTCTTTTCTTTTCTTTTTAAATTATCTTTGGGGATTTCATACAATTTTTTTAAATAAATATTTTTATTTTCTTTAAGAATTCTGATCATATTCATCCCCAACTCTTTCCCTTAGCTCCTCCCAGATCCACCTCCATCTCTCTAATCCCTCCACCAACATTGTGTCTTGTTTTTAAAAAAATTTAATGGACTTCAATTTGTGCTGTCCACATGCTTCTGGGTGTGGGACGATCCAGTGGCTAAATGCTTTGCCACTGTATTATGTATCACAGTAACGACTTGCCATTTGTACTTCTGTTCTATTTTTCTTTTTACTTTTAGTGACTCTCCTAGAATTACAAAATGCATTTTTAATGAATCCAAGTTTACTTTCAAATAATAGTATATCACTTTGCATGTAGTGTAAGGAGCTTACAAAAGTCTGTTCCCACTTCTTCCATCATAGACTGTGTGCTGTGTTTTATGGTATAAGCAGACAACAAATTGTTACTCTTGCTTTGCATTTAAGAGCAATAAAGTATAGCTCACAGGCTTTCATTCACTCCCTTTCCATCCACTCTTGACTTTCTTTGTGGGGATACACATCTCTGTCTGGTATTGCATCCCTTCTGCCTGGATGACTTTCTTGAACATTTTTTATAGTACAAATTTGCTGATAGTTTTCTTAGAATATTTTTAAGGAATGTATTCTTTCATTTTTTAAAAGTTGTCTTTAAAGTTGTCTTTCTGGGTATAGAATTGTTGAGAAAGAAAAACTCTTAAGAATGTCACTCCATATTCTTCTTTATTGCATGACTTATTATAAATTGGTCCTCTCTGTTCATCTATCTGTGCTTTCCTTAGTTGTGTTTGTTTTTAATAATCTTTAGGACAGCTTTAGGTTTTCAGAATATTGCAGATAGTGTCGAGAGTTACAATATACCTCATCTCTAGTCCCTCGGTCTTGATATGTTAGCATGGTACATCTGACATTCTATGACCCAGTACTGATACATTTCCATTAATGTAAAGTTCATGTTTTATTCATATATCCTTAGTTTTTACCCAATTTCTATTTAGGTATAATGTCTCCTTAGGGTCCTCTTGGCTGTGACAGTGTCTCAGTGTCTTTGTTTCTGATCACCTTGATAGTACCAAGGGTTTTTGGTTAAGAGTTTTATGTCTCTGAATTTGGATTTGTTTGATGTTTTTTATCATGGTTAAACAGTGGTTATGAGGTTGAGGGAGAAAACCACAGAGGAAAGTCCCATTCTCATTACATCAAATTGAGACACATTGTCAACATCAATTTTCACTTTGGATGCTAACTTTCAAATGTGACCGTTTCATGTGTTTGTCAGATTCTCCACTCTGAAGCCATTCCTCTCCTCTGTGGTCCTCCAGGACAAATCAGTGTTTGAGGCCTATTGGGTACCCAGTGTTGGTCATCTCCTAAACCATATACATGGAATTCTGGGAGGGAGCTGTCTCTCCTATCAGTTAGTGATTTATTCAGTCATCTATTTACATCAGTAAGACAGTGTCTTTTATTCTTGGCTATCATCACAAATCGTCCTCTTTCTTCTCTAGCACAATGTGTGCAGCGCTTGTTTGGGTTTTTGTGTGCTTGCTTTTATTGTCCAGCTCCTCCTTGGTGTTCTTTGTGTTTCTTAGATCCACGATCTGGTGTCTATCAGCAGTTGGGAAGTTTGGGCCATTACATCTTAAAATAATTCCTTTGTTCTATTTCCTCCCCCTTCCTGCAGATTCTTATTACGTCTTAGCTATGTGCCATTGTCCTGAATCCTCTGGATGCTGTCCTAGCTGCTTTGTATTGCTGTGGTAAAACACTAACAAAGCCAACTTGGGGAGGACAGGGTTTATTTGGCTTAAAACACAGTCCATCATAGAGGGAAGTAAAGGCAGAAACTCAGGGCAGGAACCTGTAGGCAGGAGCCGAAGCACAGGCCATGAAGGAATGCTGCTTATTGGCTTGCTCCCCTGGCCCATGCTCAGCCTGCTTGCAGGGCCCACAGTGAACTGGGCCCTCGTACATTACTCAACAATCAAGAAATGCCTCACATACATGGCTACAGACCGGTCCAATGGAGGTAATTCCTCAACTGAGGTTTTCTTTACCCAGGTGTGTCAAGTTGAACAGTAGAGATGGTCTGTTCCATTTGTTTCCTGTTTTCTGTTTCAATTTGAGTAATTTATATTGCTCTACATTTGGGTTGCTGGCTTCTTCCTTGACTGTCTTAAACTTGCTTGTGGTTCAAAGGCGTTCTCTATCCCCCTGTGGCTGTGCTGGCTGTTTCGAGCATTTCTTCTTGACTCTGCCTTGCAATTTCTATGCCTCTCCTGGAATTCCTTCTCTGATTCTGAATACTGCTTCTCTTTCTCATTAGAACTTTTACTATATTACGCTCAATTATTTTAAGTCTATTTCTAGTCTCAACATACATGCCATGTCTGTTTCTAGTTCTACTGATTTACTCTTGGCAGTGTTTTTGTTGATTTATTTTTGGATGCTGTGTACCTTTTTCTGTTGTTGAAAGTTGGGCACCTGTAAGACAGTTAGGCACTTGGAAGAGATGATCATAGGAGTTGAATGCTTGAGTAAGCTTTATTCCTGGGAATGAGCACACTTCCTTCTGCTGCTAGAACTTCAGTGATGATTATTGAGTCAACCTGGCTAGGATTAGCTGGGATGCGGGGTTGTTGCTCTGGTTGCCCAAAGGGCATCATCACAGGCTTCAAATTTCCTGGAGAGACTTTATGTCTAGGATGAGTCTTATTTGACAGAGGTCTTCTCTTCATGTCTGTTCTCAGCCTTAAGTCTTTCTTTTACACTGAGCCTCAGGAGTATATACTCCTGGAATTCTACCAGCACTGATACACTGTGATATATCACTTGATGGTTTTTAGAGTGCTGATGTGGAGTCAGAAGTACATTTTTTTGTTTTTCTCTTTATGTCTGTTTTTGGGAGGTATTATGGCCTTGGAGACTTTTTCTATGACATTCAAATTTTTAAGTTTAGAAAGCCTAGTGTTCATTCTTAAGGACATGTGGTAGGGGAGATAAAGAGATACCTTGATGTACCTTAACCAAAACCACAGCTGAGGGCCAGGCATGGTGATGTATGCCTTTAATCCCAGCACTCAGGAGCCAGAGGCAAGCAGATCTCTGTGAGATCCAGGCCACCTAGATCTACATAGCAAGCTCTACACCAGCTGGGGCTACAGCAGAAGCCTGTTTCTACCCCTGCCCCACCCCAGAAAAAAAAATAGCTAAGCACCTATTATTTGCAAAACCCAATGTCAGAAGCTTGAGATGGAAACATGGCTAAGTGCTGGTTTGTCCCATTGGGAGGGCTTGTAGAAGAGAACCACAACACAGTAACTATAACAGCCTAATATGTGTCGTGACAGTAGCCAGATGCTTTTTGCTCAGTGTAGATGAAGGTGATGGGCAGGAAATGCTTCTTATATGAAGCCTTTCTAGACCACTCCTCAGAACATCTTTGTCTTTCTTCCAACAAGAAGCAATGACTTGTGATGAGAGAGGGAAAGGTCTGAAGAGACAGTGCAGGGGTTGTGTGAGGAAAAACACAGCTCTTTCTGAAAGTCTCCCGTGTTCTAGGTGTCCTCCTGATGTTTGCACTAGAAAAACTAAGATTTTAATTCATACAAACCGGGAACTTGAAATTTGGCCTTCTTACCTATAAAGTGAGGAATCTTGGGGGAAATTACTTCTTCAAGGTTCAGTTTTCTCATATAAAATTTCAAAGACATTTCCTATCTCATAGAATGGCAGTGAACATTATCCAACGTACAAGGCTATTATTGTTGCTATTGTTTAAAGCCACTAACTTGAGTTGTCTCAGCTCTTCAGGCACCTTGATGATAAGCTCACTCCTGGGTGTTCTGAGGAATCTGCTTTACCTGTTTTACTTCTTCCCAGACTGGCTCACACTTTGCTAATGGTAGGACAGTAGTTTTCAGTCAGACTCAAGAACTCAACCCCTGTGGTCATCTCTTCCAAGTATCTAAATCTCAATTTTCTTCAGCAAGCACATAGTCCCCACAGAGTTCATGAACCCACAGTGTCTTGGCTGTGTGTACAATCTGGTACATTCAACCACCAAATTGGAATGTGATGTTGTGTTTTCTGGGCAGGATTAAGAGTGAGCTCTCTTAGGCTCAGATGGCCCCTGCAATCAAGGACAATTGGGCTGTAATTGAGATGTCACCCAACAGTCATGCCAAGAGCAATGGAAACTGAGATGCCCACCATGCCTTGTGGTGTGTGCCCTCCTTTGGGGATTAGCATCAGGGCATAAGCAAAAGACTTCACTGGGTTTTTGGCCCAGTTTCTTCCTATAGCATTCGATCCGATTTGTTTTAGTCAAGGAGCTCTCGTGAGGCCGTCACAGCACTTTCCTTAGAAAACTTAGTCCTCTTCACAAATGGGCATGCTAGTGAAGATTACGGGAGGAATGAAAGTACTTTTATGAAGAATGAAAGTACGATTTATTTCTGCAGGAAATAAATCGGACTAGAGCAAAATAAGCCAGACTCAGATGTAAGTATTGCATGTTCTCTTTCTTGTGTGGAATCTATAAGGGGTGGGGGTAATATTTGCAATGGGGTCAACAGGAGGAGAAGTGAGAATAGGAGGCAGCAACGAAGAACGAGCACGACAGAGTGGTAATGTGCACACATGAAAATGTCACTGTGAAACCCATTATTTGGATTTTGTACAATTAATATATGTGAATAAAAATCCAGTGTCTAAAAACAGGAATAAAAGAAGTAGGTAGATGAGGGAGCTTCTGGGTCAGTCTCTATTTGCTTTCATTCATTTGTTTATCCATCCATCTGAAATGTATTCAACTCAAGTTGGGCTTCAGGGAAATAATTTTGGATTTTTGTCGTTGTTCCTTAATGGACTTATGTTAGCGTGAAGGGACATAGATACTAATTATGTAGTTTTGGATACAATGTATTTCAGAAGAAATCACTCTTTTTCTTTTTTTTCTTTTTTTGGTCTTTTTGAGACAGGGTCTCCCTGTAGCCCCAGCTGGCCTGGATTCGCTATGGAGACCAGACTGGCCTCGAACTCCCAGATACCCACCTACTTCTGCCTCCTGAGTGCTGGGATTAAAGGCGTGCGTCACCATGCCTGGCTAGAAATCACTTTTAAGGAAAATTATTGGACTTGATGGTTCTTGGAAGTCTTCTGAAAAGGAGATGAGTTTTGAAGCAGGTGAGTAGTTAGGGTGGGAAAAGTTCACAGAATGAAATCCAGTCACTTTCTGAGCTGCATGTAAAGGGTCCTGGGAATTGCAGGTACATTTGATGGGCCAAAAGAGGATTAGAGAGGCCGACGCAGAGTGAGGGAGGTGGAGGGTGGGACAAATAAGGCTGGATATAGTCAGATGAAACTGTGCAGGGCGCTGTGAAGCTTGTGAAGGGTCTGGTTTGTCATTGGGAGGGCTAAAGAAGCCATTGAAGAGTTGTAAGTGGGTAGGGTACCGACCATGTCTGAAACATGATCTAATTTGAAAAGATCATGAAGATTGGTCTGCAGAGATGGTTTAGCAGTTAAGAGTGCTTGCTGGTCTTGCAGAGGACCTGAGCCAGATCCCAGTACCTACATTAGGAGGCTCACAGCTGCCTGCAACTCCAATTTCATATGATCTGACACCCTCTTCTGGCCTCCAGGTACATCTGCACTCATGTGTACACGCATAGATACACATAATTAAAAATAAATGTTAAAAAGGAAAAGATCATGAAGGATGTGGGATGGGGGACACATTGGGAATGTGGGGATAAAGGAAGGGCATGAGATTTTCATTTTTCCTTTGTAGAGCCAGAAACTTGACTGGGTACAAACGCCAATGGGAAAGATCTGCTATATAGGAAAGAGAAAGTTTCCAAAAGACTAATCTCATAATTACAGTGATGACCATAGGAAGGACAAGGGACAATTCTGTTCTCTGGAAAGGAAAGAAAAGGCGGAGGTGGACACAGTGTTCATTGTGGGAGTTTGAGGTCTGTGGAGGAGGAAGTGGGGTCATCTGTGAAGAGTCAGAGGAACGTTGGGGAATAAACAGGGCAGAGGCAAGAGAGGTGGAGGACCTTTGAAAACTCCCCAGAGAGGTGAGAGATGGCTGCCTCTGGGGGCTTTGCTGAGGTGCTTGTGATGCTGGTAGCTGACACTGCCCTGCTCTGTGCTTCTTTCCTCCAGCCACGGCGTGTTTCTATCTGAATTTGAGCATCATTGAGATTTTGTTGATGGCTGTGGATATAAAGGCAGAAAGGAAGAGAGCTTAGGACACTAGCCAATGTGTTTACCACAGGAAATGATGTGCTGTGGAATTGAAGCTGGGAAAGGGATTTGAAGAAGAAGGCTGACAGATGAGAGGAAAGCAGAAGGAAGGGTTGAGAGAATGGAAATGGGAAGAAGATGGAGGAACACTGTTGCAGAAAGTGAGTCAAGTGGGGTGGGTGGGAAGGAGTGTGTAGGAACCCGAGCTTGTGTTCAGCGGGATAGGCTTTGAGGAGGGAGCCTTGGGAGACAGTTCTCCCTGATCTGTTTCTGTAGTCTGCGCCTTCTGAGCAACTGCACTGGGGAAATTGCTGGGGTCTGGTTGCATAGCAGATACACCTTAGAAGCTGGGAATGGTGTATGATTCTTGAGAGTTTTAGAAAATCCCCTCTGTTAGGGATATGAGCTTGCATTTCTGGGTAGTGGAGACCTGTGGACCTTCTCTTCACAACCCCAGGGTTCCTCTTTTCTCTCTTTCTTTCCAAAAGAGAGAGCAGAGGTGCCATGCTCCTACATACGATCCAAGTCTTATCGTTTGTGGCAGGGCTTTACTACAGGTCCTGGGGGCCTCTGCTTCTCATCACCCATCCAAGGGTTAGAGCCTGGGGAACTGGTGCTTTCATGTTCTGTGGGCAATACATTCTGTCATCCAGAGACTATTTTCTGTCAGACAAATCTGTGACCAAAGACACGTTTGAGAGATCAGCAGGTGACAGCAGTGAGATGTGAAAAAATGATCAGTCCTAAAAGATAATGACTAATGCGTGCACTTAGTACTCTATAGGCATTGGCAGGCTGTGAACAGCTCTGGTGAAAAGGGACAAGAATCCACCAATGCACATAGTGTGGAAAGACAGCAGCTATGACAGGGTGGGCTGCAGGGAGCTAGAAAAAACTCCTCATAATCTCAACTATTGTTTTTGAATTTCTATGGAATTTAAAGAGAATGTGAAGTTGTGAGGAAACGGTCTATCAGAAGCCGATGGCGTCAAGGAGTTTTGCTACAGAAAATTTGACTGTATCATTATTATCATTTATCATTTTGTTTGTTTGTTTGTTTTGAGACAGGGTCTCCCTGTGACCCCTGCTGCCCTGGAACTTGCTATGTAGATCAGACTGGCCTTCATCTCACAGAGATCTACCTGCCAATGCCTCTGCCTCCTGAGCACTGGGATTAAAGGTATGTATCACCACACAAGACATTATTTTTGTTTCTTTTTGTGGCACAGTTCTGTAAGTTTTTAGAGCTACTTAGCCTCTCTTTATACTGATAAGCTCTGTTTTGACAGTGCTTGGCGGTGTGGACTTAATCACTGGTATTTACTCCAGTCCCTTTCATTAAATACATAGTTTTTCTTTGACCATAACGATAGAGCTTTTCTCTGCCATGTCCCTAAGACTTCCCTAAGAACCTCATCCCATCACATAACAGACAAGATGCAGAAGCCAACAAAAGTGTTTTGTGATTGGTCCTGTTTCTGTACTGTACCCCCTTGGTATGCTTCTAAAGAGACTACTAAAGAAAGGTGTTATGTGACCTCTGAGCCTCAGACACAGTGCAAACAGAGAGCAGGTAACACAGACAAAAGGGGGAGAACTGGAGGCATGCATATGGGACTAGACTGTAACACGCACGGAGCCACGGGCTGTGTAGGGCCCAGTCCTGCCTGGGCACCATTCTCCACGGCTCTGCTCTCTGCTTTCTGAGGCATGTTTCCTTATTCAGAGGAGACAGATTGCACCCATCTAAACTGCAAGTGAGTGGCTGTCTGTATCACTTCCCTGGCTCTAGACTGTTAGGGCCCTGGGGAGTGGTGGGCGCTGTGTCTTTGCAGTTTTTTATGCATTTTGAACTCTCTCTCCTTCATCCCAAGTTGAGGTGATGTTTCCCTAAGTGATAATCTTTTAGCAATTCTGCACATTGCCTATAGATCTTATTGAAGATAAAATCTTCACATATCAAATAATTTAAAAACCTGTAGCATCCATCGTTGATGAAAATAAGGGCAAATGAGCTCTCTGATACATAGCTGCTAAAGTTACATATAGAACTTTTGACACACAAATTCTACAGTTAGAAATAATCCCATGAAAATACGAGCACTTCTTCCCTTAGTTAAGTTAATCTCAGGAGTGTTTCCTCATATCCGAAAATGGTTTCTGAAGGAATTGGGGTGCGTGCGTGCGTGTGTGTGTGTGTGTGTGTGTGTGTGTGTGAGAAAGAGAGAGAGAGAGAGAGAGAGAGAGAGAGTGTGTGTGAGGTTAGACATCTTTCTAAATCACTCTCTACCTTATTTTTTGAGACACCTTATTTTTTGAGCCTAGAACACAATGATTGGCAAGAGTCACTGGCCATTAAGCTCTGGGGATTCGCTAGTCTTTGCCTGCCATCATGCCCAACTAGGGATCCAAATTCAGGACCTCAGGCATCATGGGAAGCCCTTTACTCACTGAACCATGACCTCCCCAGTCCCTACAGTAGTGACTTTTTAATTGACTATATATTATTTCTTTTTATGGTTAGGATATCATTTTTTCAAACATTCTGCTTTCAATATTTTGCTTTTAGATCTAGAGACATGAGTGGATATTGTTTAGATATTGATTGAAATGCACAGTATGAGACACTGAGATAAGCCAGGCAGGATGACTAGGAAGTTGATGTTTGGTGGTATAGGAAGTGGGTGTTTGATGGCATAGGGAGTGGTATTCATTAGTCTCCTACTCTGTGGGTCTCCCTGGGTCAGTCTCACAACAGCCTCTACTCTTCACTATTCCATCATTTAGAGAATAATTTATTAGTTTCTGTAATCAAACTCACATAGATAAGACCTTACATACTTAACACAGTGCATTAACTCTGTGTAAATGGAAAACAATTAAGATTAACATTTCTTGACATAGAAAACTGTTATTACTGTACAATGACAACTTCATACAATAAACTAGGACATTTTTTTCTCAAAGTTGACAGCACAGCTAAAGTCTCCAAAAATTTATATTATATGTTTATATATACACATATAGTTCTATGTGTATACACATATTAAAAACCAATAACAACAGTATGTTCTGCATCAATAGGAATAATACATTTTCCAGATTGAGCTCCAGGTTCAGTAAGAGACCCTGACCCAGAAAATAAGTTGGAGATTGATGGAGATACCTGATATTGACCTCTGGGCTCCACATGCACACAGATGGGTAAACACACATGCACACACACACACACACACACAATAAAATAAAACCATAAAAATGGAAAAGTTTACAAGGCAGGGGAGGAGATGCTCTTAGAACTAATGACTCCAGCACTGCACTTTGAGCCCGTCTCTCTCCTTTGCTTCCCTGCCTAGGACTTGTTTGGTTTTGTGTTTTTTTTTTTTAACTTGAAAGTTCACATTTCATTTCATGCTCCCCACTTTTTCCAGTAGTTGACTTGTCAGCGATTTAAACATGTCGTAGCTTTCCCTGTGCTTGTTGTAATTATCTTCTTGGCTGAGTATACTGGAGTTATTCCACACCAGGAGACTGTCTGCACTGGAAAGACTAGAACTCCAGGTTGGATGGAGTCAGGTTATACTTGCTGCTAAAAAGTCAGGGTTCAATGAAACAAAACCAAACAAAAACAAGCAAAGTGTAGTGAAACAGAAAACAGCAAGGCTCGGAAGCTTTTCCCCTTCTACTATGCATGGCCATCTTGTCCACACATGAGGTTTGTGTGGAATTTAGAAGGGAACTCAACTTACAACCCTAATCATCTTCACTGACTTGGGGTACAGTAAAGCACACCATAGTACAGGTGGTCTCTAAGTCACGGACACTTTCTTTAGACTCTCGAATGTTGACAATAATTTATTCCAAGTAAATAGTCATTCTCACAATGGCAAATAAGGAAAACTAAACATTTTCAGGTACTGCTCTTTTGCTTTTAGGGCAAGGTTTGAGTGCTAGAGTTATCTGCATGTTTTTGCAAATGAATGAATTTTGTCCATTTTTATAATGTTGAAGGCTTAGTGAGCAGACGGCAGAGTACCGTGACTGCAGAGGATGGAGGGCACAGCAGGGCCTTAGCATCTGGATTTTAAAATGCAATCAGGCTTAATGTTCTGTCTCCATCAGCATTCCATAGCATTGTGTCAGTCCACTATAAAAATTAGAAAAAGTTTCTTTTGGTTCGGAAAGAAAGGCAAAAGGGAAGGAGGAGAGAAAGTGGAGGCGTGTTGCTCAATTGCATAGATTAATTAGATTTATGAGATAATAAAAATACTTTATACATTTGTGGTGGGCACACATTCTCTGCTGGGACTGTGGGCAATTTGTGATGAAGCCACACCAGAAAAGAGTGAGAACATTGCCCTGGGACAGCAGGAGAGTTTTCTTTGCATTCTTTGAGAAAGACATGAACATGACCATCAGAAAGCCAGTCGTGGTTGCCCACACTTTTAATCTCAGCACTCAAGTGGCAGAGGCCCTCAGATCTCTGTGAGAGCAAGGCAAGCCTTGTCTACATCGCGAGGGGGCAACAGGGAAACTGTCTCAAAAAAATCTAAAAATAAAAAAAAAAAAAACCCAAAAAACTGGCTCCCATTGGTTAATGAACAAAAGCTTGAACTTTTGTCTCCTTCATATGGATGTGGGAAAATGAAAGGTTGGGGGCTCCTACTGCTGATGGCTAGCCGCTCCAGCAGGGGTTTGCACACTGTCCTAGCTGTTCAGGCTCCTGCTGGCTTTTAGTGGCACTGCAGGGCCCTTGGTTGGGGAGATGTCTCTCTAAATTACTTCACATTTTTGAGACATGAGACATGGACTGAGATTCACCAAGCCTAGGCTGGCATCTTTGTGTTTACTTCCTTTATGTCACATTGGAAGTTATGTCACGGTGGTTCCCTGAGGTGAATATTAGGATCTCACTCTGGCAGAAGTCATTCTCCATCCTTGTAATATACATTAGGACTGGGGTACCAACTCTAGTTTTTCAAAGTATTGTATTATGATTTTTAAAAGGCATACACTATAATTTAGCATCTGAACCAGTGTTCAGTTCAGTGCTGTTAAGTACATTCACATTATTGCACAACCAATTTGAATTTCTTTTTCATCTTCCAGAACTGAAATTCTATATCCATTTAATGATGCTCCATTCTCTCCTCCCCAGGCCTGACAGCCCTATTCTATTTTCTGTCTTTATGAGCTTTGTTGCTTCAAGTACTGAAGGAATCCTACAGCACTAGTATCTTTGTGACTGTCTTTAGTGTTGACCCATGTTATAACATATTGCAAATTTTCTTCCCTTGGCTAAAGGACATTCCACTGTGTGTGTTCACCACATGTTGTTGAGGGACTCTGAGGTTGCATCTACGTGAGTATTCGTGTGTGTGTGTGTGTGTGTGTTGTATGTCCTTGTTTGTGTGTGTGAACATTTGCTTGTAGGTATACATGCATGTGTATTCGTGTGTGTGTGTGTGTGTGTGTGTGTGTGCGCGTGCGTGTTGTATGTCCTTGTTTGTGTGTGTGAACATTTGCTTGTAGGTATACATGCATGTGTATGCATGTGCATGTGGTAGTCAGAGGTCAACTTCAGATGTTTTCCTGGATCTCCATCTTATTTTTTGAGGCAGGGTCTCTCTCTGAACCTGGATCTTGTGAGTTCAGCTAGTCTAGCTGGTCAGTGAGCTTCAGGAATCTGCCTCTGACCCCCAGCCAGTACTGGGGTGATAGCCATGTGCTGCTGCTCCTGGCTTTTATGTGGGTGCTAGGGACCCAAACTTGGTTCCTCATACATATGCAGCAAGCTCTTTACTGACTAAGCCATTTCCTCAGTCCCATATCTTAATATTAACATGGTTTGAATGCTGATGGGATTCTATTATTTTTACAACGATTTGGCCCATGGCCTGGATTGTTTTGTTATATGAGACACTTTTTTCCACCAGAAATCATTTCAGTGATGTTCTTGTGGCCAATAGCCTCAGCACAGTCAGTGTCACCTTTCTTTAAAGACCTTCTTTTCTACCAGATTCAAGTCTCTTGCATCATTACTAGGTAAGACTCTACCAACTGATGTGTGTCACAGCTTGAGCTTTCATTGGCAGCCAATAGTATGTCAAATAAAGTGAACTACACTAGAGACAAGTGAGTTTGGTGGGTCTATTTCAAAAGCATTCCTTCTGAGGTAGTGGAAGAGTATACAGCCATCTTTTGGCCTGATTTCAAGTATTAAACAAAACTTAATCAGTAAAGACCTCATTAGAATGAAGTTAGGGTTTGGATATTGTCTCTCAATGATCTGTATGTTGGGAGCTTGGGTACTCAGGGTGGGGGTATGGGGTAGGGGTGGTACCTTTAAAAGGTGGGGCTGATTTGTCATTATGCAAGTCTTGTTAGGCAACCATATGTGGAGATTGTGTGGGTACAGCTTCCCTATCATGTCTAGAATGTATTATCTAATACCAGGCATCCTGTTCCTCTGGCTTTTACAATGTTTCCAACTCACCTCTAGATGAAGAGCTATAGGCAATCAATAGATGCTGAGGGAAGGAAAATTAGTTTTCTCCAGGGATGAGCTCCCTGAAAGATTATCTAATCCCAAGTGAGCAGTTCTAAACACATGTACATGCAAACACTACTAAATGGACTCAGTATTATATGTATAGATAGATAGATAGATAGATAGATAGATAAGTAGATAGATAGATAGATAGATATGTGTTTATGTATATTTATAAATATATGTATATGTAACAATAATAATCAAAGAAGAAGACAAAAATTGAAGGGCGTGGGGGAGCACATAGGAAGACTTGGAATGAGGTGAAAGGGGTGGAAATCATGTAAATATATTTGCGTATGAAATTCTTAAAAGATAAAAATTAAAATACTACAGATGGGGCCAAGTGGGAGGTCCTCCATCATGGGGCATTGTGACCCTTTGACAGTTCTCTGGAGACAGCCTTACCTCTGTTTCCTGGATGGAGGCATCCAGGAACTTACCTCAGATCCAATTTAAACTTGAATCTCTAGGGCTGTGAGCTAAATGTTTTTTTCCCTTCATAAGTTAGTCTGTCTCAGGTATTTTGTTTTACTGATGGCAGCCTGAATGATACAGCAGCTGTCAATAAGACATTGTAGAATGTCTTATTATTACTATAATTATTAAAAGTTTGTTTTTAAACCATTGCATAAAAACATAAAAATTGGTGGCTGGAAAGATGGCTCAGCGGTTCAGAACACTGGTTGTTCTTGCAGAAGACCCAGGTTCAAATCCCAGCACCCACATGGCAGCTAACAACTGTCTGTAACTCCAGTCCCAGGGGATCCGACAGCCTCTTCTGACCTCCGCGGGCATTGCATGACATGGGTGCACTTGTCTACATGCAGGCAATACACGCATACACATAAAATAAAAATAAATAAATAAAAATTTTTTAAAAACGTAAAAATTGAGTATGTCAGGGGGTACTGTGCAATGTTTTGATACATGTATACACTGCATAAGAATGAACTTATTTTTTAAAAGAAGACTGACCATAAGCACAGTAAATGTAGTCTCTTAATGGGTCCAAGCATTCTGTTGTAAAACAAGGGCAAAGGAGGCCGACATGTTGTTTAGATCAACAGCCAGCAGGATCCTGCGTATCAGCTATGCACACAACAGCCCAAGAGGCTGAATGAAGGGAACGTTCAGCTTCCTGTGAGTTTCCCCTCAAAGTCTGGCTAAGCTCACATAGGCCTGCAGTTTCAACAAAGAATATAAAAATAAATAAATTTCAGGCTGAGTGCCCATGAATTCTACATTCTCCTGCCTATCTGCAGCTAAGCCTGCATATGGAGACCCTGTCATTTCTTGCAAAGGGCTTTGTATTATGGTTCTGCTCTGCACTAGAAAAGTACAAATGGTTGTGGAAAGGAAGCCAGAGAGACAGTCTTTTATGCCTGCCTTTTTGTCTACATCTATGTGTGTGTGTGTGTGTGTGTGTGTGTGCGTGCGTGTGCCTGTATATTTGCATGCACGTGCGTGCATACAAATGCAAGTATGTATTACCACAACACACAGGCACATGGCCTAGCATTTTCATTGTCCTAGAGATCAGTTTATTTGGTATTGAATGAGAAACAAGTGGCTTGAGTGAAAATGTTTATTCCCAGAGATAAGACTTGCTCTCGAAGATGTGGAGTCATATCTTTGTGTTTTTTTAGTACCTCAAAGAGACCCCAGGATGAAATAATGATGGCTTATTGAATGATGAAAGTTTTTCTGATTCTTTGGTTCACGTGTGAAAAAAAATGCTGAAATAAATGATTGTTTCTAGATTGAACTTGAAGATAGGAAAAGCAAATGGTGCGTGTCAGTGAGTTAACATGTGAACTGTGCTGACAGCCCCCTCCACAACTTCATTGTTGTCACACTGAAAACTTTACCTTGATAAAAAGCAAAAGGTTTAAGGTATAGCCTCCTTTAGTTTTCTTCTTCTGTGTGTGGGTGGGAGCTCTCCTCTAGGAGATCATGTTTGAATTTGACTCTGAGTGCTTCAGTCAAAACTCCATTTTAATTTTGGTGTCCTGCTCTGCAGACATGGTCCTGGCATTCCTACTGCGCCTGTAGAGTCAACAGCATGTTAGATAAGAAATTCCTCTCAGAAGTTGGTAAGACCCTCTCCATTTCTGGAAAAACTTCCTTAATTCTTGTCTTCTATGAATCTGTTTCTTATGCAATACTTACATTTAGGGTCAATCCTGTCTTTCAAACAAAATTGCTGCCCAGGCTTCGGTTAGGTGGTTCAGTTTTCACATTGGTACTGTAATATCTGAGGAATGACCACAAGCGATTCTGTAATTTTTCCAGATGTTTTATTTTAAACCCAAGGAAACCATGGTTGGTATCAATAAATGTTTATTGTGCATGCTTTGTGTAAAAGCTCTATCCCTGGCACATAAGCAAATCTGCTTTGAGAGGCCCAGATTCCCAAGATGGTTCCATCACTGGGTTAGGAAGTCAGCTATTTCCCCAGTGAGGTAGTCATTGCTTGCTATGCTTCAGAAATGTTTTAAGTTCCCACCTTTAAAAGACATTCTCTGCGACAAGAATGCCCAGTAGTTGTCATTTATTAAGAACTTACTAGGTTCTAGAAAATGTGGTTAGCCAAATGTTTACATACATTTCTTAATTTGAATCTTCACATTAACCTACTGGGTTGGGGATTCTTCCTGAGAGCGTCTTTTTCCAGATGAGAACACCCAGGCTTAGTGAGAACATGTCCTTTGCCCCACATTCTGCAGCAAGCGTGGCCTGACCCGAGTGTAAGCATATTGAGTCCACAGCCTCCGCTTCACCTCACCCAGTTTGTTATTTGGTGGTTTTTGGGTAATTCTGACTTGATGCCATGAGCATTCAAAAGTTAAGTACCATTTAGTTACACATTTAAACCCTCAGGAAGCCAGGTCGCATCAGCAAATATTGAGCGAGTGTTGATTGGCTCAGTCCTTAACGTTCTGCACGTCTGCCTGTCATGGTCTGAATTTCCAAATTACTTCATTAACTGACTGTTACTGGTCAGACATGTTTCCGAAGGGGACTATAATAATGAAAATCATTTAAAATTTCCAATTATGCAGGCAGTTTTGCTTAAAGGGGAGAACAGCTGGCAATATTAATTCCCTAAGTGTTGAAAAATTGAGGGCAAGAGAAACCCCAAACCAGCTCGTTAACAAATAGCTTTGTGGATGAGTCAGCAGGATCGTGCTCTCTATAGTTCTTCTCTGGACATTTTCTGTGTCTCCACAATCAAGTGCAGTATGATGAGCTGTTCTGCTGAGAGACCAGAGTTGAAAGAATAAACAGGCCTGACAGAACAAACAATGCAGTGGGAGTGTGGGGGAGGGTCCAAAGACGACCCTGCAGCCCTGCCTAGAGCTCTGCCTCCTGGGAATGCTCCCAAGTTTGCTCTTTGTGAACTGCTGTGAACCACTGCTTACAGCCAACTTGTCTGATTTCTCATTGACTAGTGCAAGGTCCTGGGTAGGCACTAGTAGATTGAGGCCACCTTCCAGGAAGCCTAGCAAACTGGGCACTAGTCAACGAACAGACACTGATTTGCTAAGGAAAGAGCTGCATGGGAAGGCCCACCTGCATGCACATGCACATACAGAAGGAGAGATACAGACAAACAGACATATAGACAGACATACAGACACAGACAAATATATACACAGGCATACACAGATATACACAGACACAGACACAGACACATACAGAAACAGACACTGATACACACAGACATACAGACACAGGCAAATATATACACAGGCATACAGAGATATACACAGACACAGACACATACAGACACAGACACTGATACACACAGACATACAGACACAGATACACACAGGCACATATATATACACACATAGACACACAGAGACACAGAGACAGACATATACACCCACAGATACAGATATATACACACACAGGTACAGGCACATTCCCACACAGAGACACAGATACATACACACACACACACACACACACACACACACACACACACACACACACACACACATGCATTGGGCGGGGGAGGATTACCTAATGGAAAAGAAATGAGTTTATTGTTCCTGATCATTATAGCTTACACTTCCAATTAAATAACACATTTTTCCAAAACTTTATATGTTTATTAAGTGTTCTCCCCGAGGAGTTTTAAAGTCACACACTATCCATGAAAATTGAACAGTTGATGCTATTAAATGGATAAGTTAGTTGAGGATGGGGCAAGAAAGTGCTATTAAAGAGGGAGCTGATGGAAGAGTTATGTAAAGAAAGTGAAGGAGAAAACCTCTCATTGCCAATTGTGGGACCGACCACTGCTCAGGAGAGAGCCCAAAGGGAGTTACAACTGTGAGCACAGCTGTTTATCAGCTGAGTGTGTGAACATATGAGGGACAGAGCAGAGTTCCTCACTGAGAGCCATATATAGGGGAAAGCTGTAAGTCTCATAATCCTCGTTGGTACAGCTCTGTGCTTTGAGCACTTCTCAAGGAAGTTGCAGAATTTATTGTTTTGTGTAGCAAAACAGCTGCATTTGAGACTCTAGTGATATCACAGAGGAGGATAAAGAGCTGATGGCCAGTGACAGGGATGCATGTGTCCTCTGGGCTTCTTCAGAGATCTCAGTGACATCTATCCCCAGCCAGGGGCCACCAGCACATGCCTGTAATGTGAAGTCAGGCAGATCTCATGCCTCCAGGATGCTGCAGCTTGAGTTAATAGCACAGAATCCAGCTCCTCCTGAGGCCTTCCTCTGTGGCCATGGGCCTATGACTCAGCCCAAGAGTGCCTTTACTGTCTGAGAGAACAAAACATATCTTTTGGTGTTTGTTCATTTATAGAAGTTTAATGAAGCCTCAGTTCTTGTTGTTCTTAGGTTGATTGATTGATGATTGATTGATTGATTGATTGATTGATTGATTTAGCAGTATTGGGATAGAGCCCAGGATCTCATGCATTCTATATCAGGGCCCTACCACTCAGTTGCAGTCCTGACTCCATACATCGACAATGCTATTCTTCAGTGAGACATTCCAGGAGCTGGCTCACATTTAGGTTCTTCGCAGAAAAGAGACAGTGAAACTTTAGGTCTAGTTTCAGAGGAAGAGGCAAAAGAGTGGGTGTGACCTTACCAGAGTCAGAATCCTTTCTCTGTTTTAAACGCACACATTAAAAACAACAAGAGCAAAAGGACATCTCCCTAAGAAGCATAATGTGTACAAGTGATGCTTGTCCTCTTGGAGCTGAGTCTGGAGGATGAGGAAGGTTCTCCAGCAAGTCTGGCCTCACTGTATGGGGCAGAGGAACTGTCCCTTGCCTCTTGTCATTTCCTGTTGCACACTTTGGGCTCTGGTGCCCAGCTGCTCTTCTGCTGAGGTTTTCTTCTGCTGTGTCTGGCTTTAGATGGCCCTCTCCTGGATTAAGGTGGATGTCTCATGGTGAAAGGGGCCCCCAGAACCACACAGTGGCCAGATTTCTATTTACTTTTCCACATGGTGGCAGATGAGGAGAAAAAGACTCAAAACACACTAAGTTGCACATGAGTTATTATGTGATGGGTTCAGCTTTTAGCTTCCCACTGGGCAGAGCTTCAAAGTTCTTTTCTAATGGCTTTGCTTTGGGGGAGGCATATAACCCTTCTCAAGATGGGAGCTTTGAGGATGCCTCCCCTCTTATACCACTCACAGATCGCTGCCAAAGCAAGGAGCAGCAACAGCCCTAACAAAGTCTGGGTCCCTCTTTGATGTAAGGTGGGATGGTGTGGGGCAAAGCCACAGCCTCTGTAGAGAAGGTGGTTGGACTGTGACCAAAAAACACACACTTTTGTTTTTCCTAGAGAAGAGAGCAAACTACCTTAGCAAATTAAAAAATACACACGAGCTTTTTCCTCAGATACGTTTAGCATGATTTGGGTCAAAGTGAGGAGAGGGGAAGAGCAAGAATCCAAACAGTCTGTGCTAAGGATTTGCTGAACATGTGTTAAAAAATGCTGATGGGCAGGACATTAAGTGACAACTGAAGATTACACAAGGGTAAACTTGAGTGCTAATGTTTGACTGAAAACTAACTGCGGACTCTAAGTGACTCCAGTGAATACACAGATCATGCCAACAGCAGCCACTGAGGTGTGGGAGACTATTTTATAGCTAGAAGTCATGTTTTTAAATTTAGAAAAGAAAACTAAAGCTGTAGGGAAGGAGTGAGGAGGGAGAGAAGGAGGAAGAGGGTTGGGGAGGGAAAGACAGAGAGAAATGTCTGTGCCTGCTGAGCAGAGAATGGAAAAACAGCTAAGAAAACAAAAAGAAACTTTTAAATAACTCTCCCAGGAGAAGACAGTGTGGCCAGTGCTATGATCAAAGAGTTAATTTTTTGTGGGCAGGAGCCTTAAATCCCAACCTGTGCCACCCCAAATGAGTACAAATTCTCCTGTGTTATCAAATAAAATTGGTTTAACTTTGCAACATTTTAGCCTAAGTTAAAATGTAAGTGCAGGGTCCTACAGTAAATGATTCTGCAATGGCAGTCCATCTTCAATATGACTTCTTTTGATAGAATTTGAAATGTTCTTAAAGGCATATGTAGTGTATTTAGCAACAACCATTCACAGCCTTAGCTTGGGTTTTCATTGTACACTTTAATTTCCTGAGCTGGAATAACTGTAATTGCCAGTCAGTGGAATGAAGGGGGTAGATCAGGACTTTTTCTTGCATCTTTCCATAAAATATCTAAAAATTTCTCCTTCCCAGCATAATCCCCACCAGAACACTTATGTTTATGAAATCAAGGCATTTAGCTCTTGCATCTCTCGGACTTGGGTAGTTTTCTATTTATTTACTTACTTGTTGACGATGGGTGGATGGACAGATGGATGGATGGATGGATGGATGGATGGATGGATGCTGGAGATTGAACCCTCTCAATGCATCATAACATGTTTGGAGATTTACCCTGTTACATTAGCATGTGATTATTAGCACCCACCACCACCATTTTTACCACAGGTTTCTGTTTTCTCTCAGGCAAAGGTAAATAGTTTTACTAGGTGAAGCCAGCTTTCAGTGTTAAGTTAGAGACTCAATAGCAAAGAGTCAGGTGAGGTTGGGTCTGAATAACATGGGTATACATTTTGGAGTTTGCCACCAGACCCACTCCAGTCCCCTGGAGTACCACATTGGAGAAATGGAGCAGAAGCATTAGTGCTAAGGAAAAAATTTCTTAATAATTCCTGCAAGTGTTCCTGACACCAGCCCTTTGCTCTGAGCAGCCCATTCTGCTCTTCAGCATCCTCTAGAACCCCTCCCATCATGCTGGATCCAGCCTTCTGCCAGCAGAGGCAGCCCCAACTTTTGTTTCCCCATAGAAGCCAGTAGAGGGAAACAAGGCCATCACCCAGGGAATGCCTTCTGCTCTTGTTGCCCTTGACTCACTTTATAACTTACATTATTTGATTCAAAAGTTGACAAGTTCCCTAGCAAGGACACAGGCTCCATGGGACTATTTTCTAAGAACTGAGGGCCTGGGAAAACAGTTCAGTTGATACAATGCTTGACTGACAAACATAAGGACCTGAGTTCAATCCCCTAGCACCCACATAAAAAGGGCCAGTGTGGTCGCACCTACCAGCATGCAGGTATACACACACACACACTCACACACATGCACATACTCAGAAACTCATATACACACACATACTCAGTCTCTCACACACGCATTCACACTTACACAGTTTCTCACACTTATACATTCATACACACACATACACACACACAGTCTCTCACACAAACTCACTCATGCATATACTCTTACACACACTCAAAGGAAATTGGGCTGTAAGGAATGGAAATTTATTGTAATCCAAACAGCACAATATAATTTTAAAAGTTTTAATGTGAATCAACAATTGCAGATAGTGTCAAAGTAAATGACCAAGCAATTTGAGTCAACGTTGTGGCATTTTCTGTTCTGCCTTCAACAACAACAACAAATTTACATTATGTTTATCTGGCTCTTCAGCTCTTCCCTCCTCCCTCCCTCCCTCACTCCTCCTTCCTCCCCCCTTCCTTTTTTCTTTCTTTCATGTGTAGTGTCTCTGTGTATGGGGGGAGGCATAAAAGTTGATGTTGCATGTCTTCTTCTATCGTTCTCCACACTATTATTATTATTATTTACTTTGTTTTTTGAGACAGAGTCTCCCTGCAGCCCCAGTTGTCCAGGAACTTGCCATGTAGGCCAGACTGGCCTCAAACTCACAGAAATTTGCCTGCCTCTGCCTCCCGAGTGCTGGGACTAAAGGTGTGCGTCTTATATTCTGAGACAGAGTCCCTTACTATTTTGGCTAGACTGACTAGCCAGCAACTCCCCAGGACCTGCCTATTTCTGCCTGCCAGCACCAAGGTTACAGAGGAGTGCCACTGAGTCCTGCTTTGACCTAAGTGCTGGAGATCTGAACTCAAGTCTTCACTTTAACCACTGAACCATCTCTCCTGCTGTCTTCAGCTTTTCTAAATAAAATTTGAAGAAATATATGTAATTTCTCAAAACTGAAAATTATGAAGTTGGAAAATTGTCAGTTTTCCTAATAACAATAGGTGAAGTGCATTATATCTGCAGTGTGTTTTCCTCTATGTAATAGCCCTGGTAGTACTGTGGCTCCACGGCGAGGCTCCGGAAGGGAGGCACAGAAAGTTTCCTCAAGTCCCTGGTCATAGAGCAGTTGATAGAGAGGCCCAGATTCCACCACACCACCTGTTTTCACTTAGTCTTGGGCTCCACCAAGTGCATATGTCCAATATTTTGGTCTCATTAAACCTGTGATATGACAGATTTTAACATGGCAGACACTTCATATTAGAGTCCAGTAGGGTTCAAGGGGCTGAATTTCTTGAGCCCAAATCAAACTCCAATGCATCTAAAGAATCTGTCTCCTTACACAATTTAGAATACTTTTTTGAAGTGTGAGTTATTATTTTATTGGAAAAGAATAACAGCTACATTTATCTTACCATAACATGCCACATATTTTTCAAAGTATTTCACATTCACTGTTCATTTTATTCTCATAGCACTTTGAGGTAGGTGACCACATTCTTTTTTCAGGTAGATAAACTGAAGTGCAGGTTGGTTGGCCACTTGCTTTGTAGCACCTGGTCACAGGTGTGAACAGAGGGGCTCACTCCCCGGTAACCTGGTCTCAGGGTCAATGTGCACCCTGCACTATCTCACCAACACGTTGAAGATGTTTCAGATAATTTGAGGGTAATGTGCAAAAATTGGGGTGAGTTCTATTATAACTGATTGCAGAATTAGCTATTTCATCACTAACAAGAGCAAAATTGCTCCTGGTCCTACTGGTATCATGGCAGAAGATTCCAGAAGAAAACTCCTCCCAAGAGAGGAGCTACAGAGCTGTGCACTCTTCTCTAAGCCTCTAAAAGGGACCAATGTCTGACTTTTACTTCTCTTTCTTGTACCTCAGAACAAAAGTCAATAGCACTGACTAACCTGTTGTCCAATTTACAAAACCTTTTCTCTCACAAGGTCTCGTGTGATGTGAACTAGGCCTTGACTGTACAGAGTAAGACTGGGCTCTTTACTGTGTGGTAAGGTACTATACCCTGAGATACTTGAGGTCACAAACAGGGTTAGTCATAAACCCAGCTTTCTGATTCCAAGCCCAAACATGTTTCAATCTGATCCTCAGTTCTTTCTACAGTTAGAATGAGCCTCACAAAGGGGCAGCCTCAGTGGGCAATCTCAAGGCATTCACAAATTCCTCTCCTTAAAACGAGCACATAAAAGGAACGAAAAAGAGAGAGTCACAAAACTCCTTTTGTGAGAAGCCTTCAAGCTAGGGTTTGCAGGCAAGGCACTAACAGACACAAGCAGTTGATGTTCTGCCCAGAAAGCAAGAACCAGAAGTAACAGCCAGAACAACAGAACATCAAGGTTGGGAGGGAAGAATGTGCAGCACCAGACACTACATACAGAGTGACCCTCTCCTAGGGCTGTGGCCCTGACTTGGGGCACACAGCCTCGGGCTACAGAAACAGACTTTTCAGGGGGGTCTTTGAGAATTTGCAAGAAGTTCTATGTTCTGGAAGCCAGGTTGGCAGATGCACCTGATTGTTGTGTGTAGCTGGTACAGTCTCAGTACAGATAGGGAACCTGGACAGCAGACCAACAAGCATGTATAAGAGAGTGTTTGTGGCACTTGGGAGATTCTGGAGTTTGCCATTGTGACCAGGGTCCTAACTTGCTTACTGTCCTCTGGTGGTTTATGTAGCACTACTTTGGGCAACAACAAACTAAATTTTACAAGTTTCTGAGGTTTGTAGCAGTAGCCAATCACTTGTCTGCCTAGGGACTACTCTTCCCCACCCCTAACATATTGGAATGCCAACTTTTTTTGATTACTCTGTTTCTGGTGAAAAACATTTCACAACCACTTTTTAACATGCCCACTAAAAACCCGCCTCCCCTGCCACTGTGTACAGGAAGGGCTGGGCCACAGCTGAGGTCTCTTCACCACTTCTTGCACTGGATGCTTTTCTGTCCCAGGTTAAATAATGCAGCGCCTATGCTCGCAAAAGCAAATGAAACTGATAAAGTCCCAGTGGCGCATGGGGAAACCCCCAAGTTCTCTGTCCTTGCCAGCTAAGCTTTTGCTTCAACTCCCCTTCCAGTCAGACCTCTGCACCCCTTCATGCATGAGGCTATTTTAGTCCTTGTCAAGTACTTTCCAGGGCTTTGGACATAGACAGCCTCTCGCCCAGGGTACAGTCTTCAGGATCTGACCCCTTGGCTTGTGCATCCAGGTAGTTAGTTACCTACTATGTCTGTGTCTGTGGAGTTAGCATTTTTATCACTTACATCTTATATGTGGGAAACCTAAAGTATTACCTAACATGCTTGTTAGAATTAGGCAGCAGACATGAAGTCCTTTGCACAGTCCCTGGTGCATGAACACACACTCATTCAATAAAAGTTTTCTTAGTATTATCTCCTTATTTTCTCCAAAAAGTAACTGTCATAACAACTTTGTTTATGTGGGGGGGGGGTCTGATGGCGTGGAACACAAGGAGAAGGAAATCATGTAAGGCAAAGTCTCTTCTAGCTGTGTTGATCCCATGTTTTCCTAAGCAGCTGCCCACCTCTCCTGACTTCTCCACATGGACTGGTCTTGAACAGGAACCTAGGGGAGGACAGAGAGCTAGCCCTTACTACAGAGCACATCTAGAAGGGCACTTAGTGATCACCACATGTGTATCACCAGGTGAGCAGGTTGCACATGGGAAATGATCAGAGAATGGCAGGGGGGCCCTAGAGCCATCACTGGAATCCTGTTACACAATGTGCCAGACAGTCTTCCCCCGCCTCCTTCTGCTAGTGATGCAGAGTTATGCCCAGGGCTCAGTGGAATAACCAAAGGAAGCTGGTGATGAGACGTTCAACTCTGTCTCCCATGGCTACAATCCCTTGTCTGGGTCCTGCAGCTGATTCATGTGCTTCAGCCGTGCAGCGCCAGACCCTGCCAGTCAGCAGTCTACAGGGCAGAGAAGAAGAACTGGGCAGGTGGTAAAGTGCCATTTAAATCAGTGATTCCCATACCAGAAGCCACCATGGCACAGGCCTTGAGTGAGCTGGAGCAAGGCCAGTGAGGGAGCTTTTCTCAAGGACCAAGTGGAAGATAGAAGTTTCTCCTTTTCAGTTCCTTCTGTACATTGTAACCCAGTGTATAAATAATTAACCAAGCATATTAAGAGGAAGGGAGGGAAAAACCCTAGTGAAATAAATACAGTCACTTCTTTGTGTGGCAGATAACTCAGAAGATATTTTGTGTTTGAGGTGATGTAGGGCTGAGTGGTCGAATCCAAACGTGGATGCGTCATGGAGTTTATATACGCCAATGAGTTTGTATTTAAGCCTACCCCATCCTCCTGGTTTTATTCCTTGCTTTTTTTCAGGGTAAGTGTTAACATTGGCTGCAAAGGCTCTCTCAGAACTAGTTATTAACCAAGAATGTTGAGAGGCCTTGACAAATATAAAATGCTATATATAGGCCTGCCAGTAAATCAAGAGTTATCTACATCAAGTGAGACTCCACAGTTTCCTTAAACACTTCAGTCTGCTAGTTTCATCGTTTCAGGGCAGACCAAAGTGCGTGGTATATCTTTTTAATGTGGCAGGCCTCAAGGGTGGATTGAGTTAGGCAATTTATCCCCCCTTTATGCCCTGTATTCACAGACAACACTACAACGGGGTAACATAAAACCATGAATAGCTTTCCTCACAGTGGTGTTTAAGTGAACTAGGAAAGCAGCCGAAGTCCACATACAGAATACCGGATAACTCTGAGAAGAAAGTGAGCCTTCACAGATAGGACAAAAGTGAAAACCATCCCACCCACTTTTTGCCATGATTCTTAAAGGTATGTTTCTTTGGCAACTTACCACTTTCTGAAATTGATCTCAGACCTCAAGTCCTCCCCAAGGTGTTGCTGTTACATTTTTGCATTTTTGACTCAGGAGATCCATGACTTCCCAGACTTCCCAGCTCTCACCAGCAGACCACCAGCTCTGCCATCCAGTAATCTGGTGATGGAGAACAGGAGACTCCAAAGAGATTGTTTCTCAGAACTTTCTGGCTTATGCAATTCTATAAAATTACTCTCACTGTGAATGTATGACTATGTAAAATATATTGAGACTGTAACACACACACACACACACACACACACACACACACACACACACACACACACTGAGAGCGCTGATATAGACAGGGCACACAAAAAAGCCACCTGCCCATGATATACAGACACTGCTCTGAACGCTCCTACCTCTATACTGTAACACACACACACACACACACACACACACACACACACACACACACACACACCCTAAGAGGGCTGATATAGACAGGGGACACAAAAAAGCCACCTGGCCATGTTATGAAGACACTGTCCTGCCAGCTCAGCTGTCACTACTGTAGGCTAGTCTAGGCATGTTTGCCCTTGGCAGCCAGGCCAAGGGGAAGAATTTGCTGAGCATGGGCTAGACTTCACATTTGTTGACAAGGAGATCTGCTGGTTGTCAGCTAAGAAAAGGTAGCATTCAACTGAAAACAGAGGAGTGTGTGGTAGTTGCTTAGGGACAGCTTTAACTCTAGTTGGAAGCTTGAGAAATAAAAATATTATACATAGTATCAAATGACTCTGGGTTTGTCAAATGGGCAGGGCTAGAAGGGGAGTGGACCTTGCAGGATGGGGAGAGTTCTTAGGTATCATGAAAAGTCTGTCTTGAGTGTTGTAGTGATTACCTGATTGTGTTGAAATTGGGCTGTGCTTGCTCTGTTACTTCACATTGTGTAATACAGTGGTTTTTAGGCTCGTCTTTGCCCTGGGCAGCTCCATTTTTACAGGTAGCATTTCACTCCATCTTGAGTGCTAACTCAGAGGCAGGATGATTCTTGGTGGGTACTTAAACACCACCACCCATCAGCATAAGTTGTGAGGATAAACAACTTATTCCTATAGATTGATTAAAGTAAACTGGTGCCATATGAGCACTTGGGCATATTCAAATTGTATCAGGAAAATGAGGGCTGAGAGCTTATTGAGCCTACCAAACAGTAGAAAAGTGCAACACCCTCACCTGAACCCCATAAAAAGAGGGTACCTAGCACTGTGATGATGACAGTCCCCTCTGACCTGTCATCTGACCACTAGTATATGTATCAAAGCACTGGCAGGCAGAGTGCTCGAAGTTGTCCCAAGGGCTTCAGCCCAGCTTGGTCCCCACTGTAGACTTGGCCTACTCCTATTGTCATTTGCCTGTTCATCTGTCTGGACCCAGTCGTCCCTTCTTTCCTATAGTCTCTGTGGTCCTGCACCTCACCTGGGCAGCTTGATTGAGCCTTGAGACTCTGCTCAGCTCTGGACTTGCTGTTTAACAATGCAGAAGTCTCCCCACAGACCTCCAATAGAACTGATGGTCTAACTCCCTCAGAGATTCTCTGCCTGCCTTTCAGTAAGGCCTCTGCTGAACTCCTTGGACTCTGCTCCATCTTCTTCAACCTTTTGCGGCCATTCTGCAAACCTACATAGTTTACATATAGTCATATTTACTGTGAGGCATCATCTAAGAGTTAACATTAGTAAGTTAAGGTGGGAATAAAAAATCCTGTGATTGCCAGTGACCAGCTATTAAGGGAAATTGGGACTCCTTGGTAAATTATAATCAATGAAACTGACATAGATTTATTGTTATTCAATAAATTCTGACATTGTGGGAAGATACAAATATGACGTTTAGACACAGCATGCTCACAACAGGGTATTTGCCAAAATTCCTGCAACTGAGCACCTAGAAAAGATAAATTCTACTGTATGCAAAATTATAACCCAATCAGCCCAATTAAAAATATACTCTAGTTTGGCCGGGCATGGTGGTCCACACCTTTAATCCCAGCACATGGGAGGCAGAGGCAGATGGATCTCTGTGAGTTCAAGGCCAGCCTGGTCTACATAGTGAGTTCCAGGATAGCTGGGGCTACAGGGAGACCCTGTCTCAAAAAGACCAAATATATATATATATATGCTCACACACACACATTCTAGTTTGGAGGCTATTTAAAATGAGACCATATTTTGAGCCACTAATGCCTCTTTAAAAATACTTGGGATTTAATTTTTTTGTTAAATTAAGACAATCCTCATGGTGAGTCTTTTAAGAGCCAAGAAAAGGAACACAATCTGTATTTTTCAGAACTGGTTGTACTTTTTTATTTGGTCATTTTATTCAGCTTTTTGTTAACTTTATTTTATTTATTTGTGTGTGTGTGTGTGTGTGTGTGTGTGTGTGTAAGAGTTTGTGGGCATGCACATACAATAGTGCACATGTGGAGGTCAGAGAACAACTCTGTGTAGCTGGTTTTTCCTTTTACATGGGTTCCAAGGATCAAATTCAGGTCAGCAATCTTGCATGAAAATTGCCTTCACCCACTGAGTTATCTATCTAGTCTGTATTTTTTACTTATTTATTTTCTAAATCAGACTTGTGAGGAAGAGAGCCTTTCTAGTAAACAATGATTTGAGGGCTACAGAGATGGCTTAGTGGTTAAGAGCACTGGCTGCTCTTGTAGAAGAATGAAGTTCAAATCCCAATAACCACATGGCAGCTAACAACCATCCATAGCTCCAGTTCCAGGGGATCTGACTTCCTCTTCTGACTTCCATAGGCATTGAACAACACAGGTGCACTTACATACATGTAGGCAATATACTCATACACATAAAATAAAAATAATAAGTAAAATATCTAAAAAACCCAAAACATCGATTTGAGTTTGATTTTCCAAAGTCATGGAGGTAAAGTTAGAATTTTGTGTGTGTGTTTATATTTGCTTCTTTTTAATTTAAGTTTTTTGAGAATTTCATCATCAGTATTGTATTTACATCATTTCAACCCCTTTCTCCCCCTCCAGCCTCTCCCATACCTGCCTACTCCCTCTCAAATTTGTGACCTCACCTTTAAATATCAAGTACACACACACACACACACACACACACACACACGCACACACGCACACACTCCCCTCCTGAGTCCATTTAGCTTTGCTTGCTTGTGTTTAGGGCTGAACCCTTGGGATTGGATAAGCTTTCAAGGAGGTTGCATCTCCCAGCAGCAATTGTTTGGGAATGGGACCTTATAAATTTTCCCCATCTACATTGGTGTGTCTATTGTATTTATTGCAAGTCTTGCTTAGGCAACTATATTGTTGAGGTTTTATGGGTGCAACTTCCCTGTCATGCCTAGAATACTCTATCTAGTCACTTAGGCTATGGGTAGATGTATCAGTTGGGACCCATGGTCACATACTCTCTGAAGTTTGATGAGTTGTGGGTTTCTGTAATAATCTCCATATGTTGCAAAAAGAAATTTCTTTGATGAGGGGTGAGAGCTACATTTATCTTTGGGTATAAGGATAAGTATTTAGAATACAGTTAGAAATTATATTGGTTTAGGAAAATGGCACTCGTAGACTCTCATCTAGGGTCTAAGACCTTTCCACTCCTGGTTAGGTTTACAGTACCAGGTATGAATTCCCTCCTAGTGAATGGGCATTAAGTCCATTCAGGAAGCTGTTGGTTAATCTCAAGATAAAAGTGCCACTACTGCACCATTGAGGCTATCTTGCCAAGCTGGTCATGGTTGTGGTTCATAGATCTCATAGCTGGGTAGGACTACTGACTGCTTTTCTCTCTTGGAAGCTTATATAAGTGCCTTTCTGAGCTAGCCCTCAGGGAGGAGGTTTCCAGGTCAGTTCCAGTTTGAGTCCTCTGAGTCCTAGGTCCAAGAGGTCTTCAGCAATAGGATCTTACCTTCAAGTTCTTGGGGAGTAAGCAAGAGCAATGGCAATAGCCTATTTTTTTTTTTTGAGAGTCTCTTGGATTTCCTTGACCAACAACTCAAATGGAGGTTTCCCATGCCTGGCACTGGGGTTTTTGTTAAATAGTCTATGGCTCTTGGGGGAAGCACTATCACCCATGTGGCATAACTTTATTTAAACTGTATGTTTACAAACACACATATAGTTTCTGTATTTTAAGTGTATATGTATTTCACTATGGCTTTTTCAAACATTTGTAGTGTTATTTACCCATCCTCTCTGTTATTTTCCCCACCCATGTCCAGTTAAAGTCTCCCTCCCCATTTTTCTCATTTTCCCCTATTAGAATTTTTAAAGGATAATCTATATAGAAAAACCTAAGAAGTTTGCAGTATAAATTAACACAACAGCCTGACACCTAGATATACATTATATAAAATCATAATTGTAACATATTTTTATGAAAATGTCACTGTAGAGTTAATCTAGAAGGATGGATAGATGAAAATACCCCACAAAGACGTAAAGAGACAAAGAACTTTTAAAACTTGTAATAGATGGGGCTGGAGAGATTGCTCAGTGGTTAAGAACACTGACTGGTCTTGTAGAACACCTGGGTTCAGATCCCAGCACCCACATGGCAGCTAACAACTGTCTGTAACTCCAGTTCCAAGGGATCTGACAGCCTCGTCTGTCCTCTGCGGGCATTGCACAACACAGGTGCACTTACCTACACGGAGGCAATACACACAATACACATAAAATAGAAATAAGTTTTTTAAAAGCCTGTAATAATACTTTAATAGCATGATACTGGTACAAAGTTAGACAGAAGAGAGTCGTTTAAAAAACTCAAGTACATGTAAAAAAGTTGTTATGATGAATCAATTTCAGATTACCAGAGGAAACTGAAGATTTTTCAGTTTTATGAACAGTGCTGGTACAATTAGCTCACTTTTTGAAGGCAAAAAGGGGCCAAAATTATATGCCCAAAGAAATTGTTGATGACTTAAATAATATTTTTGAACATGAGAAGACAAAGGGAAGAGGAAATCATGGTAAAAATTTATTAATTCCCAGTGTGTGAAAGCACTTAAGGAAAAAGGTGAAGGGAGGATTTATAAAAAGAGAAAATAAGCCAGGCGTGGTGGCACATGCCTGTAGTCCCAGCACTTGGGAGGGAGAGGCGGGTGGATCTCTGTGAGTTCAAGGCCAGCCTGGTCTACATAGTGAGTTCCAGGACAGCTGGGGCCACAGGGAGACCCTGCTTCAAAAAGACCAAAAAAAAAAAAAAAAAAAAAAAAGGAGAGAGAAAATAAATTTTCTTATGTAAAGATTAGAAACATATATATCAAAAGTCATGCTTAAAAAATCATAAAGAACAAAATTTAAGACAATAATTACCATGGTTAATATATGAAGAGCTTGCAGAAATGAGTAATCAGAATATAAATCTCCCAAACTTTATTTTTAAAAAATATTTTACTTATCATTTTTATTTTATGTGTATGAGAGTATTGCATGCATGTAGGTAGGTGCACCCATGTTGTGCAATGCCTGTGGAGGTCTGAAGAGGGCGTCGGATCCCCTGGAACTGGAGTTCCAGTGGTTGTTAGCTGCCGAGTGGGTGCTGGGAATCAAACCTGGGTCCTCTGCAAGAGCAACCAGTACTTTTAACCACTGAGTCATCTCTCCAGCCCCAAATAGAAAAACTTTAATATTTACAAACAACAATTTTTATAAATGGAAAAATTAGCCAATAAATACTGAAAAAACTTCAGGCTCACTATTTAAAAATTCTGGAAAGAAGATATAATATCTATCAAATTAGAACATAATTTTAATTTAGAACAAAATCTAATAGCTTTGTATTTGTGTAAAAGTTCAGGGAAAATGGGGTTAGAGAGATGACTCAGTGGTTAAGAGCACCTGCTGTGCAGTAACAAGGTCCGGAGTTTGGATCTCACACTTATATGACTAGCCAAGCATCCTGTGCTGGCCTGTAACCACAGCTCTGAGGGAAGTGGGGACAGGATGGCTGGGTTTGCTGGCTCCCAGCATAACTGAGAAAACAGGAGTCTCATGTTCAAGGAGAGACCCTGCCTCAGGACTAGGCAGAGAGTGTAAAGGGGGGCACCCAGCACCCTCTCCTGGCCTCTGTGTGCACACACAGGTGTATGCTCACGCACGCACATACATTCACACAGAGACATATATACACATGCATCCACACATGCATGCATAAATAGGTTTTTTTTTAAGGTTCATGAAGAAAGGAAAATCTCATATTGCTAGAGAAAGTATCAAAATCTTCTTGCTGAAATATGGGAAAATGTATCCAGAAATTTAAAGTCATAGATAATGTTTTTCCTAACAATCCCTCCCCAAGAAATCTATCCATGGGAAATACTTTTTAGGATATTTATAGGTTTAGCTACAAGAATATTCATTGTAGTGTACTAAAAAATTATTAAAATAGGTTTAAGTGTGGCTAGAGAGAGGACTCTGTGGTTAAGAACACTGGCTGCTCTTGCAGAGGTCCCAGGTTTGATTCTCAGCACCCACATGGGAACTAATGACCATCCATAACTCCAATTCCAGGAAATCCAATATCCTCTTCTGACTTCCATGGGCATTGCATGATAGGGATGCACTTACATACATGTGGGCAAAATACTACTACATATAAAATTAAAATAAATCAAAAAAATTAAAATAGGTTTAAGTAATTACTGCAACTATAGATTAAAGTACACCCCTAAAAATATTTAAAGCTTTGAAAGAAATATAAAAATTAATATGAGGTGAAACAAAATAGAATTCAAAGCTACACACGCAATGGAGCTGTGGGCGGCTTGGTCTTCATGTGTGTGTATGTGTACATACGCACATAGGACAAAGGTTGGAAGAGCCTGCACAAATGGGATTATAGCAGTGTTTGTCAGTATAGTGGGATGGCTAGTGACTTTTATTACCTTATTTGGTATTTTTCCAGATTTTCTATGAAAAAAAACTATTGGCTCTATTATCATATATATTATTTTTGGAATTTTCTTTGCTATCAAGGGCTCCCCCTGCTGTTCACCTAAAAACTGTGACGAATTGGCCTAGTTCATAGGTCTGATTTCCTTCATTTTCTAGAAGTTTGTGTTCCTGATCTTAGTGACACTTTCCATGCCTCATTAACATTAGAAGCAAATTTTTCTGAGTATTTCGAAAAATATATCATTCTAAATTGAGATGTAATTTACACAAACTCCTTATTTGTTCGAAGGGCTCTCAGGGTTTTAAGTAGATTTACAAAGTTACCACTACCTGATTCCTAAGCATTTTCATCACTTTCAAAGAAATCTTATACCCATTGTCAGTCATTCCTGCTATTCCTGCTCCATCCCTGGTAACTCATAAGCAAGATTCAAAGAAAGATATTAAATCTTCATCTATAAGCAATCAATTATCTTAATGTTCTTTTTGAGTTATGATTTTGAAGCTCTGTTATTAAGTGCATATATATTAATAAATGTTGCATTTGTTTTATGTATTGACTTTTAACTTTTTTTTTCTACACCCTTAAAAAAATTAGATTGACCCTCAAATGTATTTCATCTAGCACAAATTTTTGCCTTAAAGTTTACTTTGTCTACTATCAGTAAAATTTGCAGGGCTTATTTTTTTTTTAGTACTTTTATTTTCAGCTTTTAATGTCTTATCTAAAGTGTTTCTTTGTAGATAGCATGTAAGTCCCAGAAAGTGTTTAAGGGTGTTAATAGGTGCAAAAGAATAGTCTGTGGACACATACTTTAGGTATAGCCTAGGTAAACAAAGTTAAACAGTTTCATACCCCTGGGTTTGTTTTTTAATAGAATTTCATATATTACTGTAAGGTGTGAATGTCTAGAGGTGAGTATAGCTTGCCACATTTCTCTGGTTAATTAGAGGATGTGAACCTTTCATTAATAAAAGTATTTTCTAGAAAGTGTGCTGTGGGGTTAAGGAAACACTAGGCTAACTCAATATATTTGGTCAGTTTTCCATCACTATGACAAATACTTGAAAGAAAAGAACTTAAAGAAGAAAGGTTTATTTCAACTTTTGGGTTCAAAGGTTTTGGCCCATGGTCAGTCAGACCCCAGGGGTCTGAGGTGAGACAGAATATCTTTGTTTCTCTTTTCATTCCATCTCAATCCCAGTCTATGGAATGGTGCTGCCCACTTAGGGCAGGTTTTTACCCTCTAGTTAACCCTCTGGAAGTGTTCTCATAGATGCTCCAGAAGTATATTTTTTTCAATCTTAGTCACTGTCAGTTCAATCAAATGAACAATCATCAACCATCATATCCAAAACTGTTACTTTATCTGTACAGATTCTTATGTGGACAGAGGTTCAATTAGGGAGGTCAGGCTTACCAAATTAAAATGCAAATCATGAGATACTGAGAAACATGCGGAATCACTTCACTCTTCTGAACTCCTTGGAAGGTTCTACCTGGCATGCCACAAGATAAGACTACAGCCAATAGTAAAGAAATCTAGAAATCGGATAATGAGACTTCCCTTTATGGATTCCTATGATGATCCTTAATTCAAGAGACTTCTATTTTTTGTCATTGAAGTCTCAACACTCCCTATGAGGCAGGGGCTATGATGTGCGGAGTTGAGCAGAGGAGGTTAAGCAACTTATCTAGTATCTTTGCAATAAATAAGGACCAAGCTGAGAAAGCAGAGTGGCTAGGAAAGGAGAATTGCTATGTATTTTTTAAAGAATCAACTTTTAGTATATAATTGAGGAGTTAAAGTCAACATTTCCTTTGACTAGACCTGTGGAGGCTTGTTTAAAGTCACTTTTAAGAAGGAAACCCTTGCTGGCTGTGGTAGTACATTTTGGTAATCATGAAAAGAAGATATGAGGCAGACAGATAAAAAGTCAGACACCAGCCTGGGCTATACTTTCCAGTAGTCAGATATGGTGGTGCATGCCTATAATCCCAGCATTCAGTAGGCTAAAGTGAGAGAATCCAGAATTCAAGGCCAGCTTTGGCTACTGTTGCTAAAACTCCTTCTGGGAGGCGTAAATGCCACCCAGCCCCCTCTTCCCCCCATCCTTACAACAAAATGAGGTACAATTTCTCCAAACTACAGTATTGGGAACTAAAGAGTTTATTGTGCTTCCATCCAGATCAGTGGGTGAGGGGTTACTTACAAGAGTGTGGGTGGTCCCCCTCCCCCTGCCCTTGCTATTCCAGAGTGGTTCTACTTTCCAGCAGCTGTACAAAATGGTGAGGGCAGCACCCCATGGCATTTTGTTTGTTTGTTTATTTTTCATTTATATGCCCTTTGTCCCTCCCCTCCTCATGCAGTTAGGGCAGACTGATTGGATGGGAGGGGTGACCGACTCCCCCTGTCCCTCCTTTTCTTGAGGAAGGTCCACAGTCACAACTGGTGCAATCAAACTTGGGAAGGAGGCATGTCTATAGCTTGCCAGTTTAGCTTACCAGTCGGAGGATGATTCTATGTAACAGCTACATAGAAAGACCCTGTCTCAAAGATCAAACAGGGCTGGAAAGATGGCTCAGTGGGTAAAGCATTTGCTCTGAAAGCTTGAGACCTAAGTTCAGAACCTGAGAACCTGCATAAAGCAGGATGGTGTGTGTCTATAATCTGAGTGTTTCTACTGCCAAACTGAAGGTAGTGGCAGGAGAATCCTTGAGGGCTCATGGGTCATCTCCATGCAGAGGCGAACAGCAAGAAATGCTGTTTCAAAACCAGGTGGAAGATGAGGACTGACAACCTCCATACATGCACCATGGCATACACATATTAAAAATATCAAGCAAGCAAGTAAACATTCTTCCCCCATTATCTAATTACAAAGTGGTTTACATAATACAACCCCTATAAGCAAGGAGAAGCATCAAACAGATGTCTGTGTGGAATTGAGATGTTTCTTTCAAGTAAGGTTAAAAACTGAAACACGAATTTCAGATTTAGCACTGCATTTGCAGCAGGTCCTTCCAGCAGTACCTGGATTTGTAACTGGAGGGAAAGAGTCATGTCCTATTAGTCCTCTTTCCCTCTTTCCTCAACTCAACGAACAGGCTGTGTTACAGTGCCTGGTACACAGAAAGAACTCAACCAAGATTTGTTGACTCCATAGCTTGGATCACTA